>NW_026294447.1:61184192-61686692 GCF_007827085.1 Peromyscus californicus insignis
GATTAAAGGCGTGCGCCACCACCGCCCGGGGGATTATAATACTGTTATGTTCTCTCCTAGTGTCCAAGATGTATGCAGTGTGATGCCAAATTTGACTTTATCACCAGAAAGGTAAGCTGAGGCTGTGGGTGTGTGTGTGTCTGTGTGTCCCAATTCCTCAGAGGAGCTGGATCTTCCAGGGCATTTTGATAGTCTATTTCAGGTACTGGTGTAGTTCCCCAACAGGCAGGTCTGAGCTCCCAAGGAGGCTCAGAGACAGCATGTATGTACTGGGCAGCAAGAAGCTGAAGGAGTTAAGGGCTTGGGTTGTAGCTGAGTGATTGAATGGCTTACCGAGAATGTACAAGGCCCTGGGTTCAAACACTAGACGGACGGACACACACACACACACACGGTGGGTGTCTCTTTCAGTTCACTTTTCCCAAGTGAGGCAGAGCTCTGTTGTGTCCAGCTGGGTTTGTGTGGAAGTGACACACACAGCCACAGATGCATGCATTCAGGGTCCCGACAGCACTGGCTAGCGGAGCGGGCCTGGTGCATCTGTGTCTACTCTACTCACTGCCCAACCTTCACCCTCATCAGCACCACTGCCGCCGCTGTGGGAAATGCTTCTGCGACAGGTGCTGCAGCCAGAAGGTGCCGCTCCGGCGCATGTGCTTCGTGGACCCAGTGCGCCAGTGTGCCGAATGTGCCCTGGTGTCTCACCGCGAGGCTGAGTTTTATGACAAGCAGCTCAAGGTGCTCCTAAGTGGTAAGTGACAGCATGTCCACTCGCCATGCTTAAAATGTGGCCTGCTCCAAGATGGTGTGTCTTGCCCTCGTCCCTACTTTCTTTTGGACTTAGAGATGGACTTCCGAGATGGAAATGTTCTGAGAGGTCAGTCTGACTCACTGGGCACTGCTACCAGATGGACAGGGCGCATGGCTCAGCACCTTCCCCAGATGGAAGGCTGTCACTGGTAGTCAAGTCTGTGGCTTGGCTCTTGGAGGCCTGGAGACAAGCTGTGACAGGTGCAGGTGCTGGTTCTGAAGCCCATCCAAGGAGCACAAGGGAGAAGAAAAGGGAGTGCTTTTGGGGTGCGGCCTGCCTCCCATAGCTCTGCCAAGCAGCACAGCCTCTCATGGCTGCAGGCCTGTGTGCACCCCACAGGCAAGGGCCAGCCTCTACTCTGCCAATTGGTCTTGCCCAGTCTGCTCTAGAGTTAAATGATCTGGGCCTTGATGATGAACTCTCCTACTTGCCATCTTTGATGGCTGTAACAAAATTCACAGCTTTGTGTGTGTGTGGCAGTGCCTTTATTTCTACTTTATGTGGGTGGGCGTTTTTCCTACATATGTCTGTGTACCATGTGTCTGCCTCATGCGTTCCCCTGGAACTGGAGTTACAGGCAGTTCTAAGCCACCTAGGTTCTCTGAGAGAACAGTGCTCTTAACCACTGAGTCATCTCCAGCCCCAATCAATGTCTTTTTAAGCTTTTGAGACCCTTAATTCATTATTGCCTTTTTGCCTAACTGAAGGGATTCTTAACACAAAGCTGTTATTTGTGTCAGCCTGTCCTCTCCCATCTGGTAACGAGGAAGGCGGCTTTTCTGTCCTGAGCACATGGGTCTGGGGGCAGGGAGATAAAGCAGTAGGTCCTGTGTAACCGGTTTGGTTTTGTCTTCCAAGGAGCTACCTTCCTTGTTACTTTTGGGGACTCAGAGAAGCCTGAGACCATGGTTTGTCGTCTTTCCAACAATCAGAGGTAAGAGGCGCAGTCCCTCTGGCACCGGGCAGTACTGTCGTGGGCTTTACACGTCCTCAGTCTCATGACGTCTCTTTGTTGTAGATGCTTGATTCTGGATGGGGACAGCCATCATGAAATTGAGATTGCACATGTCTGTACGGTGCAGATTCTCACAGAAGGCTTCACTCCTGGAGGTATATGCCTTTCCTGAGCAGGAGGGTCTCTAGTACCTATATGGGCAACAGGAGGTACTGCACTTGGTCCTAAGATGGCCTGTCATGCTCTTCATTGGGGCTTGTGTTAAGTCAGTAACTTTAGAACCCACAGGAGGGAGGAGGGGATAATGAGGGGAGATTGGCCTGGTGTGCCCATGGTATCCTGTCACCGAGATCACTTACTTACTGTAGATGGCTCCAAATGCAGTATCTGAGGCTCCAGACACGGTCTGTGGTGGGGGCTGATCCGGAGCCTCCCCTGCAGGCATCTGTGCAGCTAAGACCTTAGTGATCTCCTTGGGGAGCTTCAGTCTTAGCTTGGCCCTGCAGGCTGAACTGCACATCGCACATTCTGAACTTGCAGATTGACCTAGCACATCTTGCTTTCCATTTTCTGACTGACTCTCGGTTGTTTCTTCTTTGCACTGCCTGCCTACCTTCTTCAAGTAGAAAAAGACATTCACACTTACACCAGCCTCCTGGGGAGCCTGCCTGCCTCTGAAGGTCAGCCTCCCTCCTCCCTGGGTCACTCTTCCCAGCATGCTATGGTATCTGTTCCTCCTCTGGCCCCTTTGCTTCTGTCCCTTGGGGTGGATTCTGAAACTTGGGTTCACCTCTTTTGATTAAGAGAGGTACTAGGTCCAATATATGAATCTGTAAAGCATAAGTGAAAATGTCCTGACAGAATAAAGTAAGTTTGCCCAGTTCTTCCCAGGGGAAGTTACTCAAGCGCTGACAAGCCGGCCTGCAGTAAGCTGAGGCCAGGTGTATAGGAAGTTCTTTGCTGATCGGGCAACCGGTACATGCAGTGGGCAGCAGTTTTCATCACTGCACCCACAGTAGCTTGCCTGCAGGGATTCCTGGTTCTCAGTTCCTCCATCTCTGTCTCTTGAAGGTAGTGGTAAGAGGGGCCGCCTAATGAAATACAACAAGGAGGCGCATGGAGCAAGGGCAGGGTCTGGAAGTCCACTCAACACCTCACCCCGCCCCCATCAGGAAGCCTAAGGTCAAGAATGTACCATGCACATGCCTCTAGTGCCTTTAGAGAGCAGAACAATGTGTTGGCTCCCCTAGAACTGGAGTTACAGATGGTTGTGCCACCATGTGTAGGTGCTGGGAACTGAACCTGGGTTCTCTCCAAGAGCAATCAGTTCTCTTAATTGCAGAACCATCTTGATAGCCCCTATTGGGGGGTAAAATTTTGATGGCCATGCAAAGCACAAAACAGCCACAGCCAACAGTGACCATGGCCACATTTACATATATTTTTATTTACAAAAGCTGATGGTAGACATAGCCCAGATAGGAAGTTCTGCAACAGCTTGGGTAGGGCAGCTCAGCCCGAGGCCTTCAGGTGTGTTTCTAGGCCTCTGAATTAGAACTTAGTTCAGAAAGCCTTTGGGGTGGGCCCAGCCATCTTAGCCAGAGCTTTTGCGGGCAAGGAAGTCAGGTCTCTTCCTGGCTATGGTCTGTATGTTCAACTCACCCCACCGGCCAGTGGGACCCAGGCTGTTTTGATTTAGAATTAATGTCTGATTAGAGGTGGGTCATTTCTCAAAATGTTTTTTTTTTCTGGTCACCATGAGGCTAGTAACCATGCCTGACAGAACTAATCTGCGTCTCAAGTTGCTTGTTTCTAGGGCACAGCCTAAATTCAAATCATTATGCTTAGAGCAGCTGGTCATAACCCAGAGATGGAGCTGTGGCTTGGCAGGCTGACCCCCAACATTCTCCATGGGATCCTGTGAGCTGTGGAAGAACGGCACTTGACAGGGTAGTGTGGCATTGCTCCTGCATTAACAATCTGCTCAGCTGTGGCCTCCAAGTCAGGACTGATGTAACTATCTGCTTGGCTTAGCTTCTGATGGCCAGGCCATTCCTAAAGTAGTTTCCATACTTCACTGCTCTACTCTGGCTGAAGACTGTGTGTGTGTGTACGTACACATGCATGTGGTCTCTCTGAAGGTTGGAAGGAGAATGCCATGATCTAGAAGGCTTGGCAGCTTCTGGACTGTTGGAGAACAGGACTTACTCTATAAAGTTGAGTGATATGGTACCATTAGTTTATCCTGGTCCTGGGGATCACAAGTCTTTTATATTCCTTTCCCGTTCTCTGTGCACATGGGGTCTCTGCAGAAGCAGGAGCTAGTATCATTTACCACTACATGTTTCCAACGAGGCTGCTTCCTGAGCAGCACACAGGGCATTAAGGTCCTATATGCTGCCTCATCTCCCTCCTCCAGCAGGCAGCACTCGAGCCACAGGGATGTCCCTGCAGTACACAGTGCCAGGGGCAGAGGCTGCAGCGCAGCTGAAGCTGATGGCTGGCGAGGATGCAAATGGCAGCAAGAGGCAGGCCGCAGCATGGCTGGCAGCCATGCACAAGGTACCACGGGCAGGGTCGGGGAGACTGAGCTCATGGGATTAGAGACGAGTGTGGATTTCCCAAAAGGTTGCCACATAACTGGGGTGCCCCTAGTTACTCCCCTAAAAGGCACATGGGCTCATCTCTGGTCAGGCCAGAACCAATCATGCTTTCTGGTATTCTGCAGGCTACCAAGCTCCTCTATGAATCACGAGACCAGTAACTGCAAGGGAACTGAGCTCAGCACATCAGGTTACAAAGTCCAAGCTGCTTGCCCCTGCCTGAGCACTCAGGGCTCTGCTCTGTGTGTGCTTGGAAATGCAACTCAAGTACCTGGAAGCAGTGTTCGCTTATCTAGTGCAATATGTACACAGTTGACTAACGCTTTCAAGAGCTTACATTGTAGCGTATTGTTGGTACTTTCAGGGTTGGGAGAAGCTGCACTACAGTACTAAATCCGTTTTAGTATAACCTATGCCAGGTTTATTAGAGATTTTTGGCCCTGTTCCCACAGAAACAAATTAGGTGGTGGTCACTCAGGTCCCTGGTTTAGCATTGGACCCTGCCTGTCTCCAGTAGCCCATTTACAATGCCTTAGCCTGTTTGACTCTCTGTTTATTTTGTCACTAATTTGGGGCAGTGAACAATCCTTTTATATGTCACTAAGGGGAAGGCATCACCTTTCTGTTTTCTACTTTTCACTTATTCTTCACTTTATTGAAATGACTGTACAGTAATTTGTATATAAAGTGTATGATTAAAACTTATTTTGAAAGTACACAGCAGGCTCTGGCCTCACTTCGTGTAGCTGTCCTGCGTCCAGAACAGACTCACAGCCAGGTGTGAGACAGCGTTTATTGTGCATGTCACACAGCATTGGTGGTGGGGGGATGGCAGAGGCTGTGCTGCTCACAGGGCATCACTTCTCAGCGCCACCCTGACTACAGCACTGCTCCCAGAGCCTACACACAGATTTACACGTAGTTATGCACAAGACTCACATGAAAAATAAAGCCTAAGGGCTTGTGTTTCAATGAGGAAGAAGTATTTCCAACACAGTTCCGGTAGTTTTCAATGGCCTGGTTGAAAAATAATCTTAGTGTATAAAAAGCCTGTCTACAGAGTTCAAGCTCCAGAGTATAGAGCTGGCTTCACTTGGAATGTGGCCACAGTGACTGCATTCCAGCTGCCTGGTGGCTTTCCTGACCTGGGCCCTGCCCAGCCTCCTGTGTCTAACTGCATTCAGAACAGAATGAACTCACGCCGCAGGGGGGCTAAAGATGACACTAAAAGCTGCAGGAATCAGGTGACCCTGTGTGCTGAGGCATGTAAGTCCAGCCACAGCATGAGGTCATCAGGTTAACTACACAGAACAGTTTCTAAATGGGCTCCTTTGGTAGTGAAAGGAAATAAAATTCTTTTGAGTGGGAATGTGAGAAAGGATGATGGTTTTGAGACTTTCCAAGGAGGGCAGGGCTGTAGCAAAGCCATCTGGTAGCAGCTTGCTTTTGCTGAAGGTCGGAGACATGGAAGATGAGAAGGGGCCTTTGGGCCGAGTCAGTCAGAGCTTTGTCTTCATTGGCAACCGTCCGGGTTCATAGTTTAGGACTTCTTACTGGCAACAGGGGTGAGTGTTTTGGAAGCTGGATATTTATTTGGATTTACAGTAATTGGCAAAATTGCAGTCTTCTGAAGGCCAAAGTACTACCTGTCCAGTTACTGCAGACTGGAAGGGCCTCACCTGGGAAGCTGGGATTCACATTGTGGATACTGTCTGCTAAAGTGAGCACCATGAGACTGGCCTAACTTCTGTTTTTCCAGGGCCGCTGGAATCCTTTCCAGTAGTTCCCAGGAGCCAATGAGACTGTGGTACTCCAAGGGAAAGTTCAGGCAAGTGTTCGCTGCCGGGGCTTGATCCGTGGATACAACTGGGAAGCAACAGACAAGAGTTAGGGCAAAAAGACGACTGAGGAGGAATTAGCCTCTAGGTTCCTCTCCTGTCATCTCAGCAGCCTGCTCAGTCCTAACCTCAGCTGTCCTCTTCACTGAGACCCAGAGGATCCTGTCCCTCTTTTTATCACACCTGAAACCCTGTTACTATCTGCTAGGCCCCGACAATGTAAGCTCCTCAGGTGCAAGCACCTGTGCTTGTCATGGCAAACCTTCCTGCCAGATGCCAAGGCAAGTGAATATGTGCCAGGCTTACCACAGCACCCGAGAGCAGAGGCAACCTTTCTATTAAAGGACAGACAGACACTATTATGAATGCAGCCTGGCTGACAACCCACACTGCTCCATTTTACAGGCTTTTGAGCAATCAGGTCTCTACCCCAGGCTGGCAGTTAACTTTTCCTTCCTACCTCAGCCTTCCATGTGCTAGGATTACAGAGGTTGGGGATTTAGCTCAGTGGTAGAGCATTTGCTTGGGCCCTGGGTTCAGCTGTCAGCTCAGGAGAGGGAAGGGGTTACAAAACAACCAAGCACTAGGATTACAGTGTGTGCTACTACACCCAGCTCTTAGAGATTCCAGATCAGGGAGAACTAAGTGGCGTGGCTTAGTACTTGCCAAAGTTCACCATGAGCAAAGCAGATTGACTCTAACCTCCCCACATGCTCTGCCATGTGGAAAGCCAGACTCTAGGGACTCAGGGGCTTGCCCATACACAGATCAGATTGCTAGGGCTTGGGAAAAAGTGTTTCATTCTACCCTGATGTCAGCAGAACTGAACCCATGCCCTGAATGTCTTTGTGACGTTTGTACAGGCAGAAGGCCAGCTGACTTCCAATATCTAAGGTCTAAGTGTGCTGAGTGCTTACTTACCCCTAGCAAGTTTTTGGGCACATAGCCCTCCCGGTCCCCAAGACGGGCCCACCACCACTCAGTCTCATTTTCATCTTTGCGCCTCAGGATGGTGATGGCATCCCCTTCATGGAAGGACAACTCATCGCTGTTCTGGGCCTCGTAATCCCACAAAGCATACACAGTGCCTTTGTTCATCACTCCCAGCTTCTCTTGTACCCCTGGGACCAAGAAGAGAGAGGTTTTAGCGGAGGCTATCAGTCAGGTTTTAGCAGAGGGTGGCCAACAGAGGTAAAGGTAAAACCGAGGTTACACCAAGAATGAACTTTGGGCAGTCATCAGGTGGGGCGCTGTGACTGCACTGAGTAGCAACCGACCAGCTGCACATGGTTGTTTGCTCCGTGGGTGTTGTAAGCATAAGTTTACACAGGGTCTACTTTCAGGCCTGTGCTATCACTGCCGAGAAATCTTTCTCTTAGCGGGAGCCTATGTGACAGCAGCCTCTTCCTCACATGGGCTGGGTTTGCCAGGGCCCTTGGGCCTGCCCAGCTTCATTAATACCCAAGAACGTTGTTGCCTGCCTTTGTTGTGAAAGTTCAGTATCAAAGGTAGTTTGGCTGTTATTGCTTGTACCACTAGGCCAAACAAAGTAACTTCACAGAGTTGTATGTGGAACCAGTGACTTGTAACTGCTTAACAGAGGACATGGTTGAGCTCCTATATTTCTTACACTGGCTACAGCAACTTAGTTAGGACGCTGGAGGTGTGTGGATGGCCCCAAGCCGGCACAGAAGTGGAGCAGCCCTGCTTCAACTCATACACCCAACAGCAAGTGTGTAGACCAGTGCTGCCTGGCTAAATGCACTCCCACTCCTGGGACCCCAGGGTATTCCACTCACCCCCGAAAAGACAGGGTTCTCTGTGTAACCTTGGTTGTCCTGGAACTCACTTTGTAGACCAGACTGGCCTCAAACTTAGAGACCCACCTGTCTCTGCTTCCCCAGTGCTGGAATTAAAGGTGTGCACCACCATCGTACCCACTGTCCTCCTGAATCCAGGGCATTTTTTTTTAAAGATTTATTTATATAGTATGTATATACTGTTCTGCCTGCATGTATGCCTACACACCAGAAGAGGGCACCAGATCTCATTACAGATGGTTGTGAGCCACCATGTGGTTGCTGGGAATTGAACTCGGGACCTCTGGAAGAGCAGCCAGTGCTGTTAACCTCTGAGCCATCCCTCCATCCCTCCAGGGCATTCTTACTCTTCAGCAACTGAAACGGAATCTTCCTGATGGGACTTTTGTTTAAGGCAGTCTCACTATGTAGGTCAGGTTGGCCTGAGGCTTGTGGTCTTCCTAAAGCTTTCTAAGTGCGAGGATTATAGGTTTATACCACCCAGATACAAATGAGATTTTCAGATGTTTGGGGTGAGTGTAAAGGCAATGAATACTTAAACGTGATCTGCTCACTGAGCCAGACTCTAGGCCAGCATACAGGACACAATGCTGATTAGCCAGGGGAAGCAGCTGAGGCACAGGAGCTTTCCTACATACCATATAGAAACTGAGAACACTGGATGTATCCCTCTTCCATCTCTTCACACTTGTCTGCAGCAGTCTCAATGTCACTGATGGTGGAGGCAAAGATAGCAGCTCCACTTTCCACCAGCTGCTTGCAGAGGTGGACACTGTTGCAAGAGGCAGCACAATGCAGTGGTGTCCTAGAACCAGAGGGGGAAATGTATAGTCTGGCATCACCCAGGGCTACCTGGCTCCTGTGTGCTGTGGGATGGTCTGTATGTCAAGTGTGTTGCTGATTGGTCAATAAATAAATCACTGATTGGCCAGTGGCTAGGCAGGAAGTGTAGGTGGGACAAGGAGGAGAATAAAGCTGGGAAGTGGAAGGCTGAGGCAGAGAGACACTGCCAGCCGCCACGATGACAAACAGCATATGAAGATGCTGGTAAGCCAAAAGCCACGTGGCAAGGTATAGATTTATAGAAATGGATTAATTTAAGCTGTAAGAACAGTTAGCAAGAAGCCTGCCACGGCCATACAGTTTGTAACCAATATAAGTCTCTGTGTTTATTTGGTTGGGTCTGAGGCTGTGGGACTGGCAGGTGAGAGAGATTTGTCCTGACTGTGGGCCAAGCAGGAAAACTCTAGCTACACCTGTGTAACACAAACCTCCAAGAATTTTGATGAAGGTACCATACCTTTGTACCAGGCAAGTTTCTAGGTATTTTGTTAATTTTATGTGTATGGGTGTTCTGCCTGCATGTATGTATGTGCATCATGTACATGCAAAGGCCAGATGAGGGTGTCAGTTGATCTCCTGGGACTGGAGTACAGATGATTATGAGCTGTCATGTAGGTGCTGGGAAGCAAATCTGGGTCCTTTGGAAGAGCATCCAGTGCTCTTAACCACCGAGGCATCTCTGGAGTCCCAAGTTTCAACTTGCTTTTTGTCTTGTTTTTTTTTTTTTTTTTTTTGAGGCAGAGTTTCTCTGTGTAGCCCTACTGTCCTGGAACTTGCTCTGTAGACCAGGCTGGCCTTGAACTCAGAGATCCAACTACCTCTGTCTCCCAAGTGCTGGGATTAAAGGTGTGTGATGTTATATCCATCTTCCAAGTTTCTAGTTTAAATATTTCTTTTTTTTTTTTTTTTTTTTTTTTGGTTTTTCGAGACAGGGTTTCTCTGTGTAGCTCTGGGGCCTGTCCTGGAACTCACTCTGTAGCCCACGCTGGCCTTGAACTCAGAGATCCGCCTGCCTCTGCCTCCCAAGTGCTGGGATTAAAGGTGTGTGACACCACCTCCTACCTCAACTTTTTAAAACTTGTATCACTTCTTTTTGTAAGGTAGGGGAAAGTGAGTCTCTGAGCCCTTCCACTTCCCACTCCCCATGGGTTCTCACCATCCATCGCTGTCAGCAGCATTCACGTTGACACCAAAGTCCAGCAGAAACTTGACGATGTGGTGGTGGCCAGCACAGACAGCATTGTGCAGGGGTGTGATCCCTTCATCGTTGGGTTTGCTAGGGTCTTCCACCTAGGACACAGAGCACGTGAAAGCCAGCCCTTTAAACTCCCAGCTGCACATATGGGAGTATGGCTCACCTCGTAGATGATCCTCTGCACTAGATCAAACTCTCCTTCCAGAGAAGCATC
This sequence comes from Peromyscus californicus insignis, assembly GCF_007827085.1. Lineage (NCBI taxonomy): Eukaryota > Metazoa > Chordata > Mammalia > Rodentia > Cricetidae > Peromyscus > Peromyscus californicus. The sequence continues at coordinate 61,194,472 of NW_026294447.1, forward strand.
TAGAAGCAGCGCGAGAGGGTTGAAGCGCACTCTTAGCCCATGTCCTGTTCGTTCAGAGTTTGGCTTTTTCAGGTTGGTCCGTTTGCTCTGTAGGGCAGCAAGCATTTCAGTGTCAGGTGACCTACCCTAGGCAAGGACCAATCCAAGACATTGCTGTGGGAAGGGGTGGCAGGAACCAAGGCAGCAGTTCTCCAGGAGCAGCCCTGTGACTGCTCTACAAAGGTCTGGCCATGTGTAGACCGGATGGCTAACCACTCCAGGAGGACTAGAGGGCGGGAGTGGTGGCTGCACTGCTGAACCAGAAGTCCGCACCAAGGGAGTCAGCTCATCCCTACTGACCCCATCTCAGAGATCCCATTAAGAAAGCCTTGTGTGGGTTGGCCTTGGTGGGGCACACCTTTGATCCCAGCACTCAGGAGGCAGAGGCAGGTGGATCTCTTGAGTTTGCAGCCAGCCTGGTCTACAGAGTGAGTTCCAGGACAGCCAGGGATACACAGTGAAAAATCAAAAAAGGAAGCCTTATGTGGATTCCCTGAGATGGTCCCAAACCCTCTCTGCTGAATCAATATTGACCTCCTCAGGGAGGCTCATTGCTTCTCTCCCTGTCTGTCTGTCTGTCATCGAGGTGTCAGTGTCAACGAGCTTACCAGGGTACCATGTACTATGCTTTGAACCCTCTGGTCTGTGATCATCTGACTATCCTGTCCCCACATCTTATTCTGCATGCAAGGGCATGCCTGGCTTTGGTCTAGCAAGGATACCCACCGCAGATGTTGCTGGAGGATGAATGACAGGGGAAAGAGGTGCTGGAGGGACTTGTTCCTCCTCTGAAGGAGCCTCAGCCACAGGACTTGGGATCTGTTCTGTGGAGGGTACTGTAGCCACATTGTTGTTATTGTCCTCAGTAGGCTCAGCAGTTTGATGAGTCGTTTGGGGGCAAATGAGCTCCTCTGGCTCAGGGGAAGGTAACTCATTATCGTTGGCATCTGAGGATGGGGCAAGCTCATCAGGAAGTGGGGCTGTGGGCCGGGGAGGGAGAGACTCATCCAAGTTGCCATTGGCATTGGTATTTCCATTGTCCACATCTGCTAAGGTGCCTACAAAGTCCTGTGAAGGGCTGGGCTGGTAGAAAGGGGTACCCTCCATGCCACCAGCCAGGGTGTTGAAGCGTTGATACAGCAACTTTTGGATGTTGGGGCCTCCAGGGCCCTCCGGCTCTGTGATAGAGCTGCGCTTCTTCAGGGGTCGGGGTGCATTGGCCAGCTTCCTGCGGAGGGCCTCCAGGTCCGCATCACTCTGATAACGAAGTGGCGAGTGCACAATGGGTGTGAGTTTGGTGGGACTGAGTGGCCGTGGCAGGCTTTCCACTGTGCTGCCTTCTCCAGGTCCAGGGGGGCCTTCCTGTTCTGGCTCTTTCTCAGCACATTCTGAAGGAGGCTGAGGCTGTGTCGTGCCTGGGCCCAGCGGCCCATGAAGAAACGGCAAGGGTGATGGAGATGCTGACCCTGACGGCAGGACAGGCTTACCGTATACTACAAGAGAAACAGAGGACAGAACTTCATCCTTGCTGCTGTGATAGGATCTTCTCCTGGCACTGACTTGATGGCATAGAAGCTTCTATTGCTGGTGGGTTCTGATTTTTGAATCCTCAGCAAACCTTTTCCAAGACCCTCCACTTACTCCCTTTAAACTGGGTTTTATATTTGCTTCCAAGACTGGGCTCTTTCTAAAGAAAAAGTTGTTGACTTGAGTTTCCCCCACTCCAACAAGTCTGCTTAGTTTTCTGGCCAAGGAAAAATGCCAAATCCACTAAATCTGCATCTGAGTCTGGGACTGACTCAGGCAACATGAAGATACTTACCTCTTTGGAGCAGGACACATCTGACCTGTGGCTCAAAAGCTTCTCCCATGGCCAGAACTGTGCCCACAGATCACACTACTTGGGAGGTCCTTGGCAGATGATGGCTAAACACATCCAGGAATCCAACTACAAGTTTGGATGCTGCAGCCCTGACCTGGTCCATAGAACCTTCCAGCTAGGATGGGAAACTCTTTGACCTCCATGAGGCATGTAGAGCTGTGTTGTACCTTCTCACTAGCCTTCCTAGAAGGCCCCTGTTCAATCACCCACTCCAGGCTTTTGTCCCTCCTGGAAGCTCCTCACACTGCCCATGTCCAGGATGCTGACTTAGCAATGTCCAGCAGGCCTACCCCCCAATCACTGGATACCTAATGGCACAAGTTACCCTAAAGCCAGAGAAAAATGAAATTCCAGAAGTCTTATCCTTCTGGATTTACTACTGAGTGATATGTGGGTACCCAGGCAGGAAGTCACAGTGTGTGATTTACCTGCAAAATTACTGTGCATTTTGTCTCTTATTTCCATCCCAAACTGACACCCTATACTTTATCTAAGAATTATGTTTTATCCTAAGTAGCATGCAAGGACACAGACCTTAATTAAGGGATAACTTCCATTTCAGAGAGTATACAGCCAGCATACCTGCTTTCACTGACTTATTTAAGGTGCCATGCACTGGTGGCTGGTAATTCTTAGGTGGTGTGGCTTGCTGCAGGTACATGGAGTATATAGAACTTGAATTTACTGTTTGAGGTCCCTTCCTGGGAGACTGTGGCCTTGACCCTTTATCAGCCAGAAAAGGCCTAATGGCCACTGTCAAGGGCAGCTCAGGTTTTCCATCTCCAGTTGGAAAGGCAGGTGGCCCCGATGGTGGGTATGTGGGACTTGGTGGCACTGAGATCCTTTGCTGAATCTGCTGCGAGGAGCCAGGCTGGGGAGCGTTGCCTGCTGGAGCCAGCGGGGCAGGTTTCTGCCGACTTGGTGGGCCTGCACCAGGTCTGGGCAAGCTGCCTTCTTTCCTTCTCTCCAGGGAGCTTGTTGATCCTGGCCCCAGGGGCACAGAACTTGGGTATGTCCCATAACTTGGGGGTAGTGGCTTGCCTACACCAGGGATGGGAGGTGGCCCTTTGCCAATCTCGATGCCCTAAGTTTATAAGAAGAAAACACTAAGTTACTCTTTGGAAGGTTAAACATATTTCTATCCATTTACAACAGCACACAGTAGGATTTATAAGCCTTCAAAAGGACATAAGACACACTGTCAGGCTCAATATTGGTCTGCACTTGAGCATGCTCAGGCCCCTAAGGGCCAGTGGCTGTTTAGGACTCGGAGTGTAAGGTGGACAGTAACAGAGCTGACTTGTCTTCATGCTACCTCACACCCTTGAGCTGAAGATCAGAACAACAGGGAAACTCACTGGGGGCAGATTAAAGCCAGATGACCTACCAGCTTTTCTGTAGCTCCCAGCGCTGGCAAGGGCAAAGGTTGGCTTGAGATGGCACCTTGCTTCAGAGCCCCCTCCATGCCTGAGTCCTTCCAGTCTCCACCAGCCATCTGAGTTGACTTCACTGAAGCAGAATTCTGCTTTAATGTTGGCCAGTTTCCATCATTAGCTTGAAAAGAGCATAAAATTTAAGGGGAAAAAAAAGTGTTGAAATTAGTTGAGCCAGAAACAAATACAGCACCGGGACTTCCATTACCTAAGCTATCAGCCAACACCTGCATGCTTATTAATTTGCTCAAAGCCCACAGACCTTTGCATAAGCCCAAGGAGTGATCTTGACTATCATCTGGCCACTGTGACCAGCACTCACCAACATTGCAGCGAGGGCTGCATCACACTGGAATATAGGTCAAGTCCAATATCCATAGCACAGAACACAGCAGCACTTACCTACCAGGCACTACTCATACACACGATCACATACAGCAACATGAAAAGACTTATCATTTGGCTTCATAATAGATTTGATTTGTATGATTTCCATTATTAGAATAAAATTTCTCCTTTAATGTGTGGAATTCTTTCCCTCTAAAACAAATTTGTGACCTGATTGGGTAGCAGTAGCAGGAGCAGCAAACATTTTGTTGCAACGATTAGGAAGCCAGTCTTCAACCCCAAGTTTCCAGGAAATTCAGATTTGTTTATTACAGAGCATTTTCCAAACTGAAAAGGGGAGTACACAGTGGCCTGAAACTGTGGGTTAGCTGTATGCCCTGACTTAGGCTTTTGCTGCTCTTTGACAGGCACAAGTGTGGGCCACTTTGGCTGCCCGCTTCCAATCCCACAGCAGCTAGGCACGGGCAGGAATTAGCCATGAGTGGGGGATAACTGAGCAGCAGCAAAATAGTCATCTGTCGTAACTGTTTCAGGTTCTAAGGGTTAAGCTGCTGCAGGTGTCCTACATGTACCCCAGCTGCTCTGCACGCTCTGGCTGGTTTGCACTGTTCAGTAACTACAGGGCTAAGTCACAGGGCTCCAACAAGGCAGTGCTAACCCAGCCCTGGTAAAATGTTCAGAGCCTAATTTAACTATCACTTTTTTCCAGTCTGTCAGCCTCTTCCTGACAAGGGTGTGAGCTTTCACTCCCTTTTGGTTGGGTGACTGGGAGTAAGGCCAACTGGCGGCCCATGGTGTGAGTAGGTGGACTGGGCTGGGATTTACTGCTCTCAAGGTCATGGGAATATTTATGGCTGCCCAGTAGCCTCAGAAATCCCATAGCAATGGGAAGTTTTATGGGAAGCAGCCATGAGAGGACTGAAAAACAACTTTTTCTTCAGGACAAGGTAGGTATCACAGGTAGCCACTTAATATTTTATATTGCAAAGCAAAAGACCTTCAATTATGACAAGCCTCATACATAAGTAACTCGGAAAATCTCCTTCATTCTTTTTTTTTCCGAGGTAGGGTTTCACTATGTAGCCCAGCCTGGCCTAGAATTTTCAGCCCTTCTTCAGCCTCCTAGTGTGTGCCCCTATGCCCAGCAGTTCATCTTTAATTTTTCAGAAACAAGCAACCCTCCCCTGCCACATATCTATAACACAACCTTTCTATGCCAGCATCTGTCACTCGGTGTCCAACGTTGTCTGTGGATGACCATGTATGGGCCCCTTCCCCCAACTCCACAACTGGATTAGAAGGGGCAGGTATATTAGCACAGTATTGCTTTTAAGCACAGAGGCGATTAACAGTCCTTTGTCAGTTTGGAAAAACAAATGATTGTTGATTCAGTTTGTGTTAGAGATCAAAAGCGTCCCAACAAGGCTATCAGATGACATACAGTTGACAAGCAGGCTTTCAAAGTGCCGTGAGGAACTGCACTCAGGCCCGACGTCCAGGTCTGATACTGTCCATGTGCTGATCCCTCTACTTCTACTGTAGCCATCTGTTAACACAGAACCGAGACTGCCAACCAGGGATCAGAGTCCCCTAAGGAGGATTCCATCCTAGCTCCACAGCTGAGATCCTGGTCCCAGCTTGGGTCCACACAGGAAACCTGTGCAAGCTGCTTTCGGCTACAGTGGAAGGAATGTGGTTAAAGGCAACTTCTGGCAACCTTATGAGGCTACAAAGCACTCAAGGAGGGAGTGGGAAACAGGTGATGTTCTCGACTTGGAACTTTTTCAAGTTTTTTGAGACAGGGTTTCTCTGTGTAGTTTTGGTGCCTGCCCTGGATCTCACTCTGTAGACCAGGCTGGCCTCGAACTCACTGAGATCCACCTGGCTCTGCCTCCTGAGTGCTGGGATTAAAGATGTGCGCCACCACCACCCAGCTTGGAACTTTCAACAACCGAGTCAGCAGATGAGGACATAGCTCATTTGCCACTGAAACATTCACATACACTTACCATGGATAGGGGACTCACACAACTGCTTACCAATGAATGATGCAATGAGGGGGTCAAGCTGAACACAGAACCCACCTGACTTTAATACCTGGTCATAAAGAGGTCTGGGTGGGGTTCTGGCCCATGAGGGTGGGGGAAACCCCCTTGACTATAGTCAGAAGGAGCCAGAACGGCAGATGTAACTGTGCACAGTAGGTGCCAAGCAATAGGAAGCAAAAATGCCTGGTGTGGTGGTACATGACTTTATCCCAGCAAAGCAGAGGCAGGAGGATCTCTGTGAGCTCAAGACCAGCCTGGTCTACATAGTGAGTTCCAGGCCAGCCAAGGCCACATAGAGAAACCCTGTCTCAAACACAGCATCGCCCCCACCAAAAATAGGCAAGCAACCAGCACAAAAGACTACTGCAAACTGGTTACTAATCCTGGTGAGGGGAGGAGACTCAAAACATGGGTTTTATATCAGGAGAACAATATTTTCACAAATTTAATACACACATTTAGTATGCCATGGCACAGGTTTTAATTCTGTGTATACAGACCAACCCTAGTCATAAAGTCTCACTGTGAGGAAACCCTGATTTTAGACAGGTTCCTTGTGTAGCCTAGGCTGGCCTTGAACTTGCAGCCATCTTCTTACTTCTGCCTCCTGAGTACTGGGATCACAGGTGCTTGTCACCATACATCCATTGGTTTAAAACCAATCAGTATTACTCTCCATGAAGAGCCCTATGCCTGGCTGGAACACCATGCAGTGAGTGTACTAGAGCATAGTGCTGTAGACCTGAGTCATCACACTGAACAACTGCAAAGACCAAAGAAAGGTTTGTGGATTTTTCCCTCTCCTAGCCCTGACTTCTGGTGCTGGAGATCTACCCCCATGGCTTTGCAGCCACACCCATAGCCCACCCAAGTTTGTGGATTTTTTGACTGATGAAGATGCAACAGCTATAGCACTGTCTACCGGAAGGCAGCCTTTGCCTAGCTGCAGACCCCAGTCATAGTTCTTAGGGATAAAGAAGCCTGTACTCTATGCACCCTTGGAATTGAACCTTTGTGGTTTGAAAAGCACAGTCCAGACCTTCAGATCAGTCAAGATTGTTTTTTCTTGTTTTAGGGTCACTGTTATTGTAGAGATCAGGAACCTGGAGGTGGGGGAGGCAGAGCCTGGGTTAAATATAGACAGGGGCTGCCGCTGCCTCCACACCACTCTCTTCCCATGCACTCCCCAGAGGAGAGGACTGGGGCGACTTACCAGATTTGGATCTTCCGTGGGTAGCACTTGAGGCAATGGTGAGAGACTGGGGCTTTACGGGGTCCCCTGGGAGAGGAAATCCCCCAGCACTGGGAACCTGGATATAAGGACCCACAGCAGCGACCCGACCAGATGTGCTCAGGGGTGACTGTGGTGAGGATGTGCCATTCACACGGTTCAGCTGCAATGAGGATGAAATCAGAGTCAAGATTCTCTTAATATTAAGTTCAGCAAGAGACAGTCAGGCTGGGAAAGAGAAAAAAAAAAAAAATCACTCAGCTTGTAACCTGTCCCTTTCCCTGAAAGACTGGCATGTAGAGGGGAGCCTTCAGAGAACTTGATTCATACTAAACACTACCTACTGGTGAGCTACAAAAACAAGGAGTTGGCATGATGACTGCACAAGCTCCAATGACCCATGAGCTGCCCCCTTTCACTCAGGAAAGGCCATCCCCCATGTTGTGTGGTAAGAGGAACTGGTCAAAGCCTGCTTCTGTGAGCATGGCTTCAAATCCTTCTCTGTCACTTGTTCACTGTACTATCTCAGGCCAGTAACTTGGTCTCTTTGAACCTCTGTGTCTAGATCTATAGTTAGGATGAGAGTTATCGTAAGGATGCAGGGCGAGGTGCTCAGGTGACGTGCTAGTCCTGACAGGGCCCCTACATTTCTGAGAGCAGTTCTGCTTTTATAAGCAAGGACACAACCAGGTAGAAGACACTGGCCAAGATCAAAAGGGTGTACAATAGGATTCTAACTAGAGGACCATGGGCTTCTTGCTAGGAAGGCTTTAAATGGGGAACCATGGGTTCCTTAAACTGTCTGCATGATTCTGCACACTGGGAAAGGCTCAAGACCTTCCCAAACACTCAGAAGTCCCTAGATCTTTGAGAGAGTCACATCTCTGCAAAAACACCAATTTTTTTTTTTAAGATCCCTGAAACAGCATAACCTGTCTAGCTATTTGTGATTTTAAATTTTTTTTAATTGTGTGTGCAAATGTGGACAGAGGTCAGGGACAACTTGTTACAGGAGTTGGTTCTTTCATTCAGTTGCACCATGTGGGTCCTGGGCTTGAACTCACGTTGTCAGGCTTGGTAGCAAGTGTGTTTGCTGCTGAACCACCTCATCAGTTCTGTGATGGTTTTTTTTTTTTTTTTTTTGGTTACTTTTTTACATCTTGGCTAAGCCATGGTACCCAGATAGGTGCTCAAACAGTAGTTTAGATGTTGCCAGGGAGGCCTTTTTTAAAACATGAGATTAACATTTAGTGGACTCTTAAGTAAAACAGACGGCACTCTGTAAGATGGGTAGGTCTTATGCAACTAGTGCAAGGCCTTGAGAAAAACCAGCCACCCAGAAAGAAGGGACTAGAGCAGCCAGCCTTTACTCCCAGGTCTCCGTGCTGCAGCAGACTTGCTAGCCTTTATTAACTCATAAGCCAGACTGGAGAGCTGCTTTAGCAGCTGAGAACACTGGCTGCTCTCCTAGTGGACCTGGGTTTGGTTCCTAGGACCCACGTGACAGCTAACAATTGTCTGTAACTCTAGTTCCAGAGGATCCAACACTCTCTTCTGGCCTTTGTGGGCACTGTGTGCATGTGGCACATACATACATGCAGGCAACACACACACACACACACACACACACACACACACACACACACACACACTAAAGTTTAAAGTAAAAAAAAACCCATATAGACCAATTCCTGAAGCTCTTTCTTTTCCTCTCTCCCTCCTCCTCCTCCTCCTCCTCCTCCTCCCTGCAGAACTCTTTACGCTCTCACTACTCTATGTAAATAAGCGCACACAATCTTGTCTCATGGCCTCTGTGTTGTTAATCTTGAGAGAAAAACATCATCTGAAACTACTCCAATTACTGACCTTTAAACTCAGGTATAAAAACAGGGTAGCTCTATGAGAAACAGATTGCCGAAGTCCAGTTCCCGTCTTCACCCACCCTCCAAATCCACCTCCACTGGGCAAAGCCTATGATGCCCACACCTGCCTCCTCAGAGCATCATTGGAGTGACTGAGGCTGACAAGAAGACAGCTGTCACCAAACTGTCAGTGTGTGCATGGAAACCCAGGGCAGGGGAGACATCAGTCCGGGTGCCAGTGGTGTAGAGGGGTTGGATATGGTGTCCAGTCAGACACAGGGCGTAGTGCTGCTTCCCACTCACACACTGAGAGACAGCATGATGCAGAGGGTGGTGAAAGGCATGCAGACCCTGGACCATGGTACAGCATTAGATGTTAAAGGAATGAGACAGTGATCTCAGACAAGGTGCAGACCACTAACGTAATTACCACAATCCCATTTCCATTGGAAATTACACACTTTTCTATACCTTTGTGTCTGAATTAAGTAAGAGACCAGAGCCATTAGCAATTATCAGCTCTAGAGAATAGGGGGAAGATTTCCCTGTGAATATTCGTGCACTATTTCAGTTTTTGTTCAAGAGTATTTTCTAGGTGTGAAATTTAGAATAGCAAATATTTTTGAAAATATAACTCTATAGCATTTTGTTCAAGATTTTTGTGGTTGTTGAGACACACCTTCCCTATGTAGCCCAGGCAGGCCCCTAATTTACAAATCTCCTGCCTCTACCTCCTAAGTATTGGGATTTAGTGTATACCAGCAGTCCCAGCAACAACTGGCAACTTTTAGATGAAACACCAATAGCAGTTTAGCTCACAGCCGTCCACTTTCACATGCCTGGATTTTCTTGCCATAAAGGCGTTCGCGCAGCTCGTTGATCCGCTTATCCATCATGGCCACTTCCATGTTGCGCTTGTTTAAGAGCTCCTTCTGCTGCTGGAGCTTGGAATTCTGTTCCTGGTTAAGCTGGTTACGAATCTGCAAAGTAGAGAGTAGAGCTTAGCAGCTGCATTACTTACATCCTGTCAGGTTTCTAGTAGGCAGGGTCCCACATGGGTTCCACAAATGAATCAAGAAGCATTATGTCTCCTCAGGGCTAGTCTGCTCTGGCCACAGCATGATGGTTATATATGCAGCTGGAAGGTGTTTAGACTCCATAAATCCTAACGACAAACACTTTAGAAAAAGTGTAATCTCCACATTCTAAAAAGCAGCTGGTTAAGAGCTCACAGTAGCTGTGTGTGGAGGCACACACCTTTAACCCCAGCACTCAGGGGGCAGAGGCAGGTGCATCTCTGAGTTCTAGGCCAGCAAGGCTACACAGTGAGAGAGTCTCCAAATTAAAAAAAAAGAAGTCCTAGCAGACAACTCACTTGCTTTTCAACAACTTAGAAATAGATCTGTGAACTACCTACCGAAGAGCTATGTGATAAAATCGCTGATGCAAGAAGAGTCTCTGAAATCAAATGGAAACACCAAGATAAACTGATAAAGCATAAGCTGGGGAAGGTAGCTCATGCTTACAATCCTAATACTTGGGAGGTGGAAGCAGGAAGATCTGGAATTTCAGGCTAGCCTTGGCTATGTGCATACCAAGTTCAAGGCCCACTTGGGGCACATGAAACCAGTCTCAATAAACAAACAAACCCTTACTATCTGTAACCATTTCTGAATGTACGTTTGAAAGTCTACTTTGGATTGATTTTGTTATGTAAGATCACTCAAATAAAATGACTATAATACTTTTCTCTCTTGCATAGTTGTCTGCCAAACACCAGATCCTGGATGTTAGGGTGCATCTCAGTGTCATGTCTTCACTGACAGGTGTGCTTACGCAGATCATGAAAGTTCTATTCGTAAATGTAGAATGTGGACTGTAAATGTAAACTGTGGACATGTGATGGCCAGGCCATTTCTATAATGGCCTTATGTTACAAATACATAGTAACTAATTTCAAAATTCATAGCTAGTGATAAATACAACATTTGTTGCAGTAAAATAGATCCTTTATTAGGGTTATAGAATGTTGTGAAATAATATTTTAAGATGTGTTACATTCATTTATGCTGTGGAGTGTTTGTTTAATGATGCAAAGATGTGCTTCATTCTTTTATGTTTATTTGTTTAACTCTGTAAAGTTGTGTTACTGTGCCTGTCTAAAACACCTGATTGGTCTAATAAAGAACTGAATGGCCAATAGCTAGGTAGGAGAAAGGATAGGTGGGGATGGCAGGCAGAGAGAATAAAAAGAAGGAGGAGGAGGAGGAAGGAAGAAGGAAGAAGAAAAAAGAAAGAAGAAGAGGAGGAGGAGGAGGAGGAGGAGGAGGAGGAGGAGGAGGAGCGAGAAAAGGAGAAGGAGAGGAGGACCCCAGGGGCCAGGCACCCAGCAACACAGTCAGCCATGTAGAGTAAAAAGGAAAGAAAGAATAAAGAAAGGTAAAAGTCCAGAAGCAAAAGGTAGATGGGACAATTTATGTTAGCAAAGCTGGCTAGAAACAAGCCAAGCTATGGCTGGGCATTAAAAAATAAGTCTCAGTATATTTATTTGGGAGCTGGGTGGCGGGCCCTCAAAAGAGCAAAGAATAAAAAAACCAACTATAATAGAATAAGAAGGATAGCAAGGAACTAATATTTTATATGATGACCTCAGCTCTCTTGACTTATATTTTCTGTTTCTTGTTGGGCTGTTTTGACTTAGTTTAGTTGTTCTGATAGGCAGTTGTGGATGTTAGGGAAAAGGGTTGCTTAAAATGACAATTTGCTATTTCTGCTTTGGAGAATACTCAATTCTAAGTTTTGATTTCTGCCAGGGCAACCACCCCACAACCTAGCAGTGACCTAGAAGCAGAAAACTCTGTGCCTTTTAATAGTAATGTGTTTCCTCATAAGAGCCCCCACTCCCACAAGCTGTTTTGGAAAACAGAATTTATGGATAGGCCGTTTGTCCTTTATTTTAATAAAATGGAACATTTCCAAAATAAAAAATGTATTTATATTAGTTAAAAGGTCAAATTTTTAGCTGGATGTGGTGGCACACACCTTTAGTCTTAGCACTATAAGAGGAAGAAGCAAGAGGATCTCTGAGTTTGAGGCCAGCCTGTCTACAGAGTGAGTTTCAGGACAGCCAGGGCTACATAGAGAAACCCCTTCTCAAAAAACAAAAACAAAAACAAAACAAAACCAAAAAAGAAAAAGGTCAGCATCTCATTTCCAGGAGAGAAAGAAAGAAGGGAATGGAGAGGAGAAAGGGAAGGGCAGCTTTGAGTCTGGATGTGTTTGCACAGATGACCTGCCACGCATGAGCAGGTACAGCACAGGGAAACCAGCACACAAGTAGCTTTTGTTTGAGTTTTGGTGCAGATTAAACCCAGGGCCTTATAAATAATGGCAGGCAAGAACTCTACCACTGACCAGCATCCCCAGTTTTTTTGTTTTTGTTTTTGAGACAGGATCTTGCTATGTACACAGGTTGGTCTTTCATGCTCAAAGGAGTGCTTATGGAACAAAGATAGGACATATATCTGCAACTATTCCTCTCTTCAAAGTACATGCAGGACAAGGGCCAACAGCACCTATGAGGCCAAGCTTGGAGTTCTGGGGAGGCAGTCCCTGCAGCAGCTCTCAAAATCTAGGAAGCAAACCCCAGACCACTGAATGAGGAACTTTAACTATGGAAGTGACAGGGAGGTTACAAAGATAGCCCTAAATTCAAAATACAGTACTCACTTCACTGGGCTATCACTGATACTTATTATTTGTTTATATATGTGTGTGTCTATGCCAGTTTATGCCGTGTGTGTGCAGGTTCCTGCTAAAGCTAAAAGACGGAGCGTTGGATCTCGAGCTGGAACTATAGGCTGACGTGATTCACCCAATGTGGGTACTGGGAACCAAACTCTGCTCTTCTGAAGAATAGCAAGTGCTCTTAACCACTGAGCAATTTCACCATCCCCTATAACTAATATTTTTTTTAAAATAAAATAGGAGAGTCTAGACATCATTAGAATGTATCCCTTGTAGAAGACAGGCAATTATCTTGGTTAACTCTTCATGAGCCTGTAACACTAGCTCACATACTTGCATACTCACCCATTCCTATTTGTGTATGTAAACAAGACTGGAAGCAAAATACACTAAAAAACTAAGAAGACCAAAGGTGCTGTTGGCCCTTGTCCTGCATGTACTTTGAAGACCAAAAAGCTACCTCATCAAAATAGCCTTACAATGTTTCTCACCAAAAATATCCTTTTAAATCCTACACACTTAACAGTTGCTTAAAAATGTGGAGGAATGGTAAAGTAAAGAAGGTAATAATACCAATAGTGGCTCAGTGATCTTGTCTAGTGGTGGAATGTCCTCATAAAATGATCCAGTACATGTCTTAGCAAGTGCTAATAAAAAAAAAAAAAAGCATAAAACCTGTTGAATGGCAGGCAGCTTTTGAAAAGTGGAAATCTTTTTTTAGGTTTCTACATTTTATTTTATTTTATGTATATGAGTGTTTTTTGCTTTCATGTATGTACGTGCACCATGTGTTTGCAATTCTTGCAGAACAGAGGAGGCCATCAGCTCCACTGGAAGTGGAGTTACAGATGTTCATGAGCAACCATGTGGTGCTGGAAACTGAACCTGGGTCTTCTGTAAAAACATAAGTGCTTAAGAGCTCTGCCATCTCTCCAAGCCAGAGAAATGGAAATGCTGAAGACTGAAATTGGAATGTTTTGTCCCCACTAAGTAAGACCCACGCAATTACCTGTAGCTCTTGGTATAGTCGTTTTAACTCCACTGCTGCTGGTCCTGTCAACTTGCCACTGTATGACTGGAACCCGTTCAGTTTTCCTTTCTTTAAATCTTCTAGTTGCTGACTAAGCTGATCAACTCGTAAGATTGCAGTCTGAACTTCCTGCTTCTTTTCCTGGAACATGGCACTGAACCGTTCTATCTCAGCAGCTGTAATTACCAGAAAGGGGAAATGGTTATTTAAGGGACACACTCTGTCTTCATTTCTATATGTGACACTAAATTCTCGTTAATACTTAGTTAATATTTAGTGCTAGCCTTGGATTGAAGTGTATGCATAAAAATAAAAAATATAAAGTGTATGCATAACCCAAAATAGATTTTTTTTTCTTTCAAGAGCTACAGTTGGAGGAACCCCAAGTCTCACATTTGCCAGGCAAGTGTTCTAGCCTACCAAGCTCCAGAATACACCAACAGATTTTGAAATCCATGACGTGACTATTCACAAAGTCAATAACTATGCTTGCATTTGTTAATGAATATTCTTGAGGAACATTACTACAAAAGCTAATTTGGTCAAGGTCCTTCAGAACCTCAGAGAGCAAGATAAAAGCATTGTTGTGAAGATCTCACCCATCGTTTTAACATTAAACAGGCATTTATTAAACTGACAAAAAACAACCAATCAAACAAAACAAAAACCAGAGTTCACACAGAAGCAAAAGAAGCACCTGCAAGATGTAACTGACCATTTGTTGAGACGAGGCCTTCCTCCACAGTCTTGTCCTCCCACCTATGCCTCTCAAGGGCTGGGATTACAGGCATGTGCCACCACACCTGACTGTATAGTCATCTGAATGAGGTGGTTACAAAAACAGACTACTCATTATAGCCCCTGGAGCAGCCTGACACCAATCCAAAGGGTTGATGTCATCACCGTAACAGAAGGGGCCAGAGCTATTCTGAAACAAACTGCATGTCATAAATATGCAAAAATAACCATAGACTTATCAAAAAAATTTTGAGTTCAAGGAGACAGAAATGTGAACTTCCTGATGAACTAATACACATTATACACATTCTTCAAATTATTATACTGTGCCCTATAAAAATTCACAATTAAATTTATATTTAAAAAACCCAGGAAATTGCCGGGCGGTGGTGGCGCACGCCTTTAATCCCAGCACTCGGGAGGCAGAGCCAGGCGGATCTCTGTGAGTTCGAGGCCAGCCTGGTCTCCAAAGCGAGTTCCAGGAAAGGCGCAAAGCTACACAGAGAAACCCTGTCTCGAAAAAACCAAAAAAAAAAAAAAAAAAAAAAAAAAAACCCCAGGAAATTAATTTCAAACAATACCATACTAGAGCACAACCTTATTCAGACTTTATTAGTTTTTTTTTTGCAGAGAATTTATATAATCTGAAAAAAAAATCAATTAACCCAATGAACTTCATCCTCTTTACTGCAGGTGAGAGTAAAATGTTAGAACCTGCAAAAGGCCACGTGGATTTGTGATTGGAAGTGCCAGGCAACTGGCCTGTCTGACTAGACTTAGCCTGGGCGTGTGGGCATGGGCTGCAGGCACGTACACAGATTGCCGTTCATCATTTTGCTGTAGTCAACTTGTCCTCTCATGGCACGAATCTTCTTCAGCTTGTTCTCCTGGGCTTCAACTCGTTCTTTCAATTTCTGAAGCTTTTCGTTTTCAGAAATAGACTGCTGCTGGCGGCGCTCCTGCTGCTTTAGAAAGTGTAAACGCTGTTCCTAATAAAGAATGAAAAATCTAAACTTTGCAAATAGAAACTTTTGATTACCTTTATATATTACAATATGAGTTTGAGGATTCTTAAGG
Organism: Peromyscus californicus insignis; assembly: GCF_007827085.1. Lineage (NCBI taxonomy): Eukaryota > Metazoa > Chordata > Mammalia > Rodentia > Cricetidae > Peromyscus > Peromyscus californicus. The sequence continues at coordinate 61,209,907 of NW_026294447.1, forward strand.
CAGACCTGACTACATGCACTGATCTGCACATTCAGCTCATGCGGGTGCCTCTGCCGAAAGGTCACAGCAAGGACTCTGTGTGTGCCTACATTTTCTGCAGGAAAATGTGTCAAGTCCCACCAGCCTTGCTTCCTGCTGTCTGCGCAGAGCTCCTGATGCTACAAAGTACTTCCAAGGATCCCTCATTCAATTTCCTAGACAGCAGTTTCTACATGGGAAGGAGGATGGGGATCACTAGATGAACCTCCAATCTGTAACTCATACTAGGCCATCAAGGGACTCTGCTTTCTTCACAATTAGTGTCTTTAAATGGTGAAACATTTCCCAATAGGACAATCCTAAAATAAAATGCACAAAACACTCTTCACCTGTTTTTTTCCTACTCATGTGAAAACATACTTTAATGGTAAGTCAACAGCAAGTATTTGTGGTCCCATCTATGTGCATAAAGTGTTCCAAAATGAGAAGAGGCTTATGCATGATTCCATAGGCTTTACATATTACACTAAGGCACAGAAATTCATGCTCAAATATTTCGGATTAAACATTAACTTGTGATTTACATTGTGGAAAGTATCTACAAATTTTCTTCATTACATTTTTAGAGACAGTGAGTGTGTGTGTGTGTGTGTGTGTGTGTGTGTGTGTGTAAGAGCCCACAGAGACCAAAAGAGGGTGTCAGATCCCCTGGAGCTAGAGTTACAGGAAGTTGTGAGCTGCCTGATGTGGGTACTGGGGACTGAACTTAGGTCCTCTGGAAGAGCAGCAATACTCTTAACTGCTGAGTCATCTCTCCAGCTCTATAATACTGTTTTTTTTTATTCTTGAGGTACAATAATCTTTGAGACAACTTTTTTTTAAATGTGTGAGTGTAAGTGGATGGATGGGTACATGTGAAGGTCAGAAGGTAACCCATAGGAATTGGATCTTTTCTTCCACCATGTGAGTCCCATGGAATGGAACTCAGGTCGTCAGGATGAGCCATCTTGTTGGCCTAATGAGACAACTTTTCAAGACAAGTCCAACAAATTCTCTGTTACATATAAGCAGTCAGAACAGTGAACTACACACAGTAAATGGAAAATACAAGACTGGTCACTTGGTGACTGAGTAACTCTCTCTATAGAGAGGAGAATCAGGCCAGCCAGATGGGTAAAGGCATTTGTCACCAAGCCTGAACCTGAGCTCATCTCCTGGGACCCACATGGTGGAAGAAGAGAACCAACTCCAAGAACTTGTCCTCTTTCCCACACTTGTGCCATGGCACATGTCCCACCCACACATATACACTTAAACGCACACAAGCAAAAGAAAAATCACAAAAAAGAGAATAAGCCAAGCTAGAATATTCAGAAGCTCCCTTTAAAATAGATTCAGAACACTTTGAGATATCTCATATCATGAATAACCCCCATAAGGGATGGGTAGTGGCTCTGATCTTTTCTAGTTGATTATCAAGTGATGCAGGCCGCAGGAATATATCATAAGAACTCAGCTAGTTATGGCAAAGTCACTACCTGGAGGAATCAAGGAATTCCTCCAGAGGAAGCCAAATCCCAAGGAGTTTTTGGTGTTACTTGGCTTGTTATATATCAGCTGTATTCTGTTATGAAAATCATGTGTGCCTTCATAGTTTTCCCAATTGACTTTTCCCTAAGAAGGGCTAACAGTGTGGACTGATCACTCTCTGGACATACACATTCCAGGAATTTGGAAAACAGCCTTAGGAAAGGCTTTCTCTGGAATCAGATATCTCCCTTGGCCACTTTCAAGGACTAGCAGTAATAACAGTCCACATGCAAGTCTCCTGATTTAAGGTAAATTCCACAAGGAGACACCGCCTAGGTCAGGTGGACATTAAGTAATAGCTTTACACAATTCAGCTCGGACCCTCCTTTCTTACAGCCTTACTAACTTTATAGACCTCTAACTCCTTACTTAACCACTTCTAGGAATATTTAGATAACCTTCTGGGCTAACAACTATGCTCAGCCAGAACTCCAGTTCAAGCCTCCCTGTAATTATCATCATTGGCAGCATCCAGCCAGGTCCATGCCCAGATAGAGGAAAGTACCTGAATCAGAGACACATCTGTACTCTCTAAGAACAGACTTAAGCATCGAGACTACCTGTTTGAGAAGGTCTGGAGGATGTGCCAATTAAGCCTTACTTCCTCCTTTCTCAAACCTTACCTCTGGTTCCAGATCTCCCTTTAACTATCACCAGAGGCATCTAGCTGTACACAGGTTGCCTAGTGACTGAGCACACTTTCCCCCACCCTGCAGAAAAACGGCAGATAGCTTGGACAGATAGGAGCCACAGGAAAAAAGAAGACAGTTTTATTTTCTCCCATTGACCTAGCAACTTATAGATTCTTAACATTTTCTACTAATCACGTTTAAGACTATAGTTGAGCACATAAGATCCCTCTTCTTAGATATTACCCGAATTTAGCCTTTAGTTAATTCATTTCCCCATTGGTCACTTCCTTTGGGGTTGCAAATGATAATTAACGGTTATTGCTTCCCTATGTGATTCTTATCATCCCTCCATTTGACCCTGGAAGCCTGGCTTTATAAACCAGGACTTCCAGGGCACAGGGGACGGAGAAGAGAAAAAAGAGACGGAGAAGAGGAAAGAGAGTGGAAGACCTAGACGGGTAAGAACTTGAGAGGAACAAACTGAGATGGGGAAGAACTAGGTTGTAGGGCTAGAAGAGAGGACTAGAGGAACGAGATGGAAGATGAGGAAGAGCCAGATGGGGAAGTACTAGCTGGGTAAGAACAAGATGAAAAGGACCTAGATGAGGCAGAGTTAAGACGAGAGAATTAAGATAGAACTTAGAGGAAGCAGTAGATAAATACAGAGAGAAATCAGGCAAGAAAAGAGCTAGACATGAGAGCAGAACAGAAGCTGTGTATAAAGGATGTTATGCCAGAGGAATTAAAGCAAGTGGACTATAGAGCTCGGTGTGCTGAGATTCTATTTCCTGAAAATAGTCCTCGCCGTTAGTAGTTCTCTCTCCTGAGTCCCTGGGATGTATAATATTAAGGCTGGTCCCTCTAATATTATACAAGAATCAAGCATAAGTAAACCATGATTTAGAAAAATCTACCTACGAAAGGAGAACTTGGGGTGTATAAGGAGTCTTAACCATGCCCCACACTGTCGTAACCCTAACACACTCAATGTGGAGGAGCATTTGGGAAGCCTGTTTGTTAACTGGCCATCGTTCTTCCAGGGCCCCGCCTGAGCTTTCATCAGACTGCCAGCCAGTCTTCTCAGGACAGAAAACCAACTACATGGCAGAGATCTCACCTAGGGAACCTGGAAGTAACAAAGGGGAATATCTTTTCTTTCCACATCTGTCTGCCATTTGGTTAGGACCAGTCATATTCCAATAGAATACTGTGTACTGAGGACCAGAGGTTCTTGCTCTGATGCAGCTTCAACATCATCAAGATTCAGGCACCTGTGCCATTACAGAATGCAACACATAAACACTGCTCAACACTTTCCTGGCACAGTCCCATCTCACCACCCACGAAGGTAACCTCAATCTGAAAGGCCAGTTTGAAAAACAAATATTCTGAACGATGTTTCTTTTTGAATGTACCTTGGCAACCAACATTTGCTGCTGATTTTCAATTTGCTGCTGTTGCCTGGCTGCCATATCTTGAAGTTCTGAGAGGGTAAGTTCAACGCGTGGATTCCCAACCTATAGAGAACAAAAAGTACTCATTGGTGTTACTTCTCTCTGCATGTTACCTTTCTCTAGTGTCAGAATTCACACCAAGCTCAATTTTTGAGAGGTTCCCTAGGAGTTAGAAGAATAAAACTTAGTTTTTTTCCACAAGAACTTCTATCTGGTGACCACTTTTATTAAAGGTAAATAATAACAGGTATAATTTTTCTAATATCATTTTTCTAATACATAAATCTCAGACAGTATATTTAATAATGAACTCAACATTATGTGACCATTTGCAGATATGCATAACTGAAATTCTTCTGTTTTCAATAGGGACTTAACAGGCATATTTGACCAAATGGGGCTGCCAAATGTTTAAAGACAAACAACCAAAAAAGTCAATCTGCAGGTGACAAGCAAGAAAAAAAGTATTTCACTGTCACTTGCTCTAGTGGAGAAATACAAATAGAATCTAAAATGCAAATGTCCATTAAAAACCCTCTGTGTGGCCCACCTATTACCCAACAGAGAATGGTGCATACAGCTTGAACATAAAAAGAAAGAACTAGACCATGACTCCTGGCCATGTACCCTTTCCACACAAGCTTCAGAACAACCATCAAGCAGGTGCCAGGGCACTCCATCTCCCAGCTGAGAAAGCAAGCAGAAGCAGACAGCCTGTGCTCTTATCATCCACACAGAACTCACTAAGCCCCTCATGTGCATGATGTACTGTCAGATGTTCTCCATGCTTCAAGTCTGTATGCTGAGTATGGGGGGACTCTGGGAGAGGAGCCATAGGAAAGATGAGGAACAAGCTAACGGAGGCAGCTACAATAGCTTCAGAGTTCCATTCTAATGGGCCTGTCTTCCTCTGAACCCTTCAGTTCTAACCAGAAGGCTGTGCTGTAATGGCACCCCCTCAGATCCCCACTACCTACTTCCTACTTCTACATTTACACATACACTTAAGATCCCTTTAAGTCCTGGCACCCTTTAACCTTGTACAATTATTTTTCTAACTTTTGAATTTAATTTTATGTATGTAGGTGTTTTGCCTGTATGTATGTCTGTGCATCCAGGCATACCTGGTACCCACAGAGGTAAGAAGAGTTACAGACAAGTTGTGAGCCACCATATGGGTGTGGAATCAAATCTGGGTTCTTGTAAGAGCAAGTTCTTACCTGCCATGCCATCTCTCCAGCTGCAGCCCATGCTCTACCAGCTCTGCCTCTTCCTCAACTCTTAGGATTATCTGAGCATACTCCAAACTCCAGGAAAACAGATGAACCAGGATTTGTTCAACATTCTTATTTAAACATTATTCTTTTACCTAAAGATCCTGAAGGAGCAACGTGGAGCTTGCCTCTTTTAAAAGTTAGATATTTTGCATTATTAGTTAATTAATTAGCACACATACCATGGTGGCAGTCAGAGGATGATTTAAAGAGGCAGTTCTTCCATCGTGTAGATTTCAGCCACTGAACTCAGGTCCTTAGGTTTGGCAGTAAGCACCTTTGCCCTCTAAGCCATACAAGCAGGGTCACCAACTGCTTTCTGCCAGAAGTTGAATCCTGCTCTGTGAAGGGAGTTCATGCCTGGTATTTTAAGTTTGGTCAAAAGCCTATGAGTAGAGGTCATAGGCCCTAGGGGGTAAGCTAATACTATTGTTTTGCTAAATGAACATACTGCCCAAAGATCAGTGCTGCTATCAGTTTCAGAGTGGTTACTGTGGAGACTTGTAACTGGCCTAAATGCTGAGAGTAAGTGACAGTTGAATGTTTGGCCATAAATGGGATATCTGCATCACCCCTTTCAAGGCTCCGGGAACATCTGGGAAGAAGAGTGAGGACTAAAGACTGTAAGGGCTGGAGGACAGGGAGGGATTGTATGGAACACTGACTTGGGGCATGACTGCTGTGCTCTTGGCCTCCAGCAGCTGTGATTACTTGTATAGGAACTGCATACAATTGGGCCTGTTAGCATCCTGTCATGGATGGGAAGGGTTCACCAGACTACATGCCTTCCTGAAGAGTTACTTACTGACAGTTAATGGTGGCTGAGGCAGTAGCTACTGGTAAACTGCTCATGTTCCTGAAATAACTCATTAGTGCTCATGTGACCAAACTTTATTACACTCACTGGGTCACCAAAACAAACATAAAAGTAAAAGGGAGATTGGTTGGAAAAAGGCAGTGAGTCAATGGAATGGGGTAGGATAAGAATGGGCAAGGCCAGATGTGACATGGTGGCTCAAACCTTTAACTTCAACACTTTGGAGGTACCTGTGTGTGTGTGTGTGTATGTGTGTATGTGTGTGTGTGTGTGTGTGTGTGTGTGTGTGTGTGTGTGTGTGTGCGCACATTCGTGCAGGTGGATCTCTGTGAGTTTGAGGCTGGTCAGGACTACACTATGAGATCTTTTCTCAAACAAAATGAAAAAAAAGAAAAGAAAAGCATTGCTGTGTCAAGCATGATGGTGCACATGCTTGGGAAGCCAAGACAGAGATCAAAACAGGTTAAGTCTAGTTTGGGCTATTAAAATCCTGTTTCTGGCCAGGTGGTGGTGGTGCGTGACTTTAATCTCTGCACTCAGGAGGCAAAGGCAGGTGGATCTCTGTGAGTTCGAGGCTAGCCTGCTCTACATAGTTAGTTCCAGGGCAGCCAGGGATACACAGAGAAACCCTGCTCAAAAAACAAGAAGGAAGGGCTGGAGAGATGGCTCAGCAGTTAAGAATTCTGTCTGCTCTTCCAAAGGTCCTGAGTTCAATTCCCAGCAACCACATGATGGCTCCCAACCATCTGTAATGAGATCTGGTGCCCTCTTCTGGCATGCAGGCAGAACAGTGTATACATAATAAATAAATAAATCTTTAAAAAAAAAAAACAAGAAGGAAAAAAAAAATCCTGTTTCTGAACTTGGTATGGAGGCTCACACCTTGAAATCCAACACTTCAGAGGCAGAGGCAAATGGATCTCTGTGAGCTGCTGCATAAGAGTTCTACGCCAGCTAAGGCTAAATAATGAGACCTTATTTAAAAAACAAAACAAAACAAAACAAAAAAAAACAAGACAGAAGCCAGGTAGTGGTGGCACGGCCTTTAGTCCAAGCACTTGGGAGGCAGAGGCAGGCAGGTCTCTGTGAGTTGGGCCAACCTGGTCTACAGAGCAAGTCCCAGGACAGTCAGGACTACAAAGAGAAACCCTGTCTTGAAAAACCAAAAGCCAAAATAAAACAAGAAAAGCAGACAGAGACAGAGGTGGGAGTGCGGGGAGAGAAAGAGTTAGATCAAGATCCTGTTTCTGGGGCTGGGGAATAGCTCAGTTGGCAGAATGCTTGTTTTGCATGCACAGAGCCATGGATTTGATGCCTAGTACCACAGAGATAGAGTGGGAAGAATACCTTGTCTAAAAAAATATTCTGGCTTTAGTGTCTATCGTGTGTTTGAGCTGCTTTAGGGAGGTATTAATGTACTAGAAGTAGACCAGTAGCACACTTTTTGCTGACCCTGGTGACCTCAGTTTCTCTCCAGTCTCCACACACTCCCACTGTCAGGTGAAATGTCCCCGGGTTCCCCTGTAGTGGTTTGAGACTTGTAGTGACTGGAATGAGCAATGTACCTATAGGCAGGCTCCTGTGTTTGAACACTTGGTTCTCAGGCTGTGGTGCTGCTTGGGAATGTTATGGAGCCTTTAGGAGGCGGAACCTTGCTGGAAGAAGTACAACACTGGCTTTGAGGGTTTACAGCTTGGACCCACTTCCTGCTTTTCTCCCTGCTTCCTGTGTGTGGATGAAATATGATCAGCCAGCTTCTGCTCCTGCCACCATGCCCTCCTCGCCTGTTGTCATGTCTTCCCCATAATGATAAACTCTATTCAAAAGGAATTTTTCGCCAGGTGGTGGTGGCGCATGCCTTTAATCCCAGCACTCGGAGGCAGAGGCCAGCCTGATCTACAGAGTGAGATCCAGGAAAGGCGCAAAGCTACACAGAGAAACCCTGTCTCAAAAAAACAAAAACAAAAACAAAAAAAAAAGGAATTTTTCTCCTCTTAAGTTGCTTTTTGCCAGGGCATTCTTCCACAGCAACAGAAAAGTAACTAATACAGGTCCCCAAAGCATCACCTCACTACACTCACAAGTCCATTAAAAAGAAAGAAAGGTGATATTATGGTATTATAATTTCAGGTAGGAAGACTTAATTAGTTTATTCAACCCAGTTGTTCCTCTGTTGTGTGATATTTTGTTTGTGTTCTGACAAATAAAACTTTCTTGGAGTCAGAGGGCGGAGCTAGCCACTAGTTAACCATAGCGGTTTGGAGGTCTGTACAGAGAGGAAAGACAGGATTTCAACCCTTTTGGAGTAGAGGAACAGAAGAGGAAGGAAGCAACTGTGGCTGCTTTCCTGCTTCTCTGATCTTTCAGGTTTTTACCCTAATATCTGACGCCTGGATTTTATTGGTAAGATTAATTAGATTCATGCTTCATTCCTTCAAACTGGGACAATTCAGAGTAGCCTTTGGCAGAGTGTGGTCTTCAGTGCTTCTGCTCTACTGTACACATGTTCTACCTCTTGTTTCGACATGCTCTTGTGTTGGCATCTGCAATCCTAAAGATGCTTTCTTGTCCTTTAAGTCCACACTGAGAGCAATCTACCTCAAGATGAAATTACCAAGGTAGGAAAGAATGTCACTCCAAAGCTACTATAAAGAATGAGTTCCCTGCATCCACTAGCTACCCTCCTCTGAAACACTGCTTTCCTCTCTGGCAAGTATAGCAGCTTACACTGCATGGCATTTGGTGAGCCAACTGTATGTACACTCTGTTCCTTACAGAAACATGTTTTCCACTATATTTTATATGTATGAAAACTGTACTGAGGGACTAGGCATTAAGACAAATTCCCTGATAGGCAGACACATAGGGAGAGGGACCAAGTCTAAATAATAAAGATAGTGAACTTCCTGTAGGCCCTGCCTGTGGACTGGTCCTACAAGTTTGAGACCAGACCAGGACATCTTTACCCCAAAGCTGTGGACCTATCAGCCTCTCTGTCTTGGTTCAAACTGACCAACCCAAGTTGAGGAAGGAAGACCTCCTCCAGAGATGCTTAAAACCCCCAGGCCTCAAGGAGAGACTGGGCTTCAGCTTCCCAAGTTCCCCTCTGCTTTTCTATGTGCGCCTTGCTGTGTGTGTATGTGTAAGGCTAACAAAAAGCCTTTCTTTTGCAGCAACTGCTGTCTGCTGTCTGGGAAATGTTGCTGTCCCTGCCACTACCTGTTGCATTTGTGATTCCCCTGCCTTTTAATTGTTAACTGGCAGAGAAGAGAAACCCATCAAGACCCCCTAGACTAACAGAACCTGTCTCACAGGAGACGTACCCTGAGCTTTCAGCCCAGTGAGCCCTAGCTGTCCCCACCCTTGGTGCCCCTGCACGGCAGTTTCTACTTCTGCCACTGCTAAGTCTGCTCTTCTTCCCATCTCTGCAGAAGCCTCTGGTGGTCTTCTCTGGCCATCTTTGATGATGCCTTTGATGCAGTTAACTGAACCACAGCTTATTTTGGTTCCTTGCTCTATGTTTGCTGTATTTTTTACACAACCATGATTTGTTTATATTTTTTGTCTCTAAAAATAACCTGTGAAATCTGAACAGAAGTTTAGAAATTACCTTCACCAAACATCTTAGTGTCTGTAAAGCTAAAACAAACATCATAGGATTGGCTTAAAAAGAATAAATCAAGACATTCTAACCTTGACTGGCAATCCCAAGAGCCTCTGAGTAATTCTTTAAACTGCACATATTACACATTTTCCTGTGTGGATAGCTCACAATTAAAAAGAAATAAAAGAGGGCTGAAGAGATGGCTCACAAGTTGGGAGCACTTGTTCTTGCAGAAGACTTGGATTCAGTTCCCAACACCCACATGGTAGCTCACAACTGTCTGTAACTCTGGTTCCAGAGGATCTGATGCCTTCTTCTGGCATCCATGGGCACCAGGTACACGAGGTGCACAGACATGCATTCGTGCAAAGCACGTATACACATAAAATAAATAAACCAATAAATAGAGAGGGAGGGAGATAGTGCCAAGCATGGTGACATACACCTTTAATTCCAGCAGGCAGATCTATGAGTCAGCATAGCCAGCAGCCAGGGCTACATAGGGAATTCGAGGACAGCCAGAGCTACATAGAGAGACTCTGCCTGAAACCCCAGTACATGTTCATTCTAATGAGAACCATAAGCAAAGTACCAGGGTGAGTGACTACTTCCAAGAGCATGGCTAGCTGACAGGACACCCTGAGCTATACTCATGGTAACCATCTAAATGCAAAATAAAACATTTATTTTAAATTTTATTAATTTATTTTATGTATATGGGTTTTTGCCATACTTAAAAGCTTCACTGAGCAAAGCGAGCAATCAACAGAAAGCAGAACCTTGGGCAATGAAAGAACACCAAAGCTACCATCTGCCCTCAGGCTTTGCCCATCTTGGATATGGCTCTCTAGCAGCTGTTGTAGCCATTCACACACAAGTCTACACAAAGATTTGCTTCTTTCTCTGGTGTTGTTTATACAGCAGATTGACATTTAAATTCCAAGCTGCCAAACTGCTTTGCAGATTACAGAGTTTACACTGAAATGCAGAAATGCATCAGTGTTCCTGCCTCCCCTCCCCCGACAGAAGTTGCTGTATCAATCTTTTAACATCTGATTGATGTTAAAAGAATTCTTTGTATTCTCTTGAACATTAATGATGCTGAACACAATTCCATGTACAGAGCATTCATGTATCTCCTTTAGTGAAGCATGTCTAATTTTTAAAAATAGGTTATTTTCTCTTAACTAAGAAGCTATTTGCAATTGATACCCACTAGTAACAAAGGGAAAAAAAGTTTTCTCCAATGGAATCTCACTGGGTATATCAACAACACCCAGGGCAGGGCATGCCCAGGAGCAGTTGGCAAACACAAAATAAATGCTATGGTTTTTTGTGGACTTTTTGCTTCACTTTGACATTTTTGTCTTACTGGTTTTTGGTTTTTGTTTTATTTTGTTTTGTTTTTGGTGGGTTTTTTTGTTTTGTTTTATTTTGAGAGAGAGAGAGAGAACACAAAGCTAGGTGGGTAGGACCTAGGAGAAGTTGGGGGAGGAGGAAAACATGCTCAAAATATTGTATGAAAAAATTTTAAATAAAAAAGAAAACATGGGTTGTTTTTCATTCAGTTTTCAGAGTTCTTTATATATTCTGTACGTAAATTATTCAAGCACATGATTCTCAAGTATTTCCTCCCAGACTTTGTCTGATTTTTTCTTACTAAATATTAAGACAACCTTATATGTACTAAGCAATCAACAAATATGGCTGAAGCCAAATTCATTGGCTGAAAGATGTCTCTCATTAAAGGATGCAGAACACAACACACAGCAAAGGGGAACAAAACGAAACAGGTATCCTGTCGAGATCCAAAAGAAAACAGGAAGATAAAATACACAGAGAACTTTCTAGAATTATAGATGCTAACCCTCAGAATCAGTGAGTTAGACAAAGTCAAAATAAATTTACACAGCCTGACTCATAAATGGAGGATTATTTATTCCTAGTTTCATTAAATCTCAAATGCCACCAAATGAAAGTAGAGATTTCTGACCTCACGTAGCACACAATACGAAGTAGCTCTAAGAGGAGAGACAGCAACTGTGCAGACACAGCCAGGGACCACGCGGCACAGGCCAGAAGGGGCCTGGGTGAGCATCCCAGGCCCACTGCAGAGTTGCCACAGGGACTTGTGCCATGAACTGCTGGCAAGGGGACAAAATAACAGGCTTCTACACAAAGCAGACTAAGCAAAAGCTATTTCAGTAGCAGGTAAATCCTGGCCTGCCCCTGCCCTCCACGTTTCTGCTACAGTAGCTACAGTCTAGATTTTTTTTTCTAGACAATTGTTTATCTGATAACAAAGCTGAGTCTGTGGTACCACATGAAAAATGGAGAGTGAGTAACCACGTTAGTAATTACTTCCAAAAGTCAATGTCAGGGCAATTCAGCACGTTAAAAACTATTTGTTTTTATCAAATGATGCTGGAAAAACTTGAGGTAGGTAGGTGTGTGTGTGTGTGTGTGTGTGTGTGTGTGTGTGTGTGTCTGTGTACAAAATAATGAATTTTGATTTCTATCTTATACCACACACAAAAAAATTAACTCAAAATAGATCATCAATCTAAATATGAGCTAAACCTGTAACATTTAGAAGAAATGAGGTAGAATCTACTGGCCTTGACAACATGCTAGACATATATCAATAAAGCAGGAGCTGGTGTTCTCGGCAAGGCTGGTTGAGTAAAAAGGACGAAGAGCTTCCAGAGCTCTACCAAAGAACACACTTTTTGATGGACTGTGTCCTTTCAAAATAGTAAATCATCCCTGTGAGCACTTCTATCGAATCAAAGAACCTGGGGTCTTTGGAACCTCACACAGAATACACAATAGAGAGTAAACCAAGTTGTTTATAGTAGTCAAGCTACCACCTTGACCAGCCTGTCTTGTTGACCTGCAGCTTGCAGAGAGCAGCACCTCCCCAGCCCTTGCTTGAGCAGCTGCTAATGGGCATGACTCACACCAGTTCAGCATCTGGTCGTCATATTCCAACCTACATGCCCTTTCTCCCTCACAGCTGCTGCTTGATCTGCTCCTCTTGTCTCAGCTCACAAGGTAGAGCATTTACTATGCAATTGTTCTATCCAGGACAGACACAGAAATTATGGGGAAAATATTTTTAACATCATGTTAATTTAAAAATGCATGTGAAAGTGCTTTGGAGACAATAAAGTGCTTTACAAGGCAATGCATTAGAGGATTAAAAGGCAGGTGTGTATGCTATAAAGCATACTAAAACATCTTTGATGTGATGCTGTTAACAGTTGGTCCTCTAGACTGGATCTCAGGCTTCCCTCTAATTACCAGCTCTTATAAAAGGTACAAACACACTTAAAAAAGGTTTATTTTATATGTCTGAGTGTTTTGTCTGCCTGTATGTCTATGTACCACATGAATGCAGTTTCCTCAGAGATTAGAAGAGGCTGTCAGAGCCCCTGGAATTGGCGTTACAGGTAGTTGTTAGTCTCCATGTAAGTGTTGGGAATTGAACCTGGATCCTCTTGAAGAACAGCCAGTGCTCTTCACTACTGAATCATCACTCCAGCCCCATAAACACACTTTTAATTTAGTTTCAGCTCTAAAATTTTGTTGCTATTAACATCAACAATTTTATCAAGGAAGAAAAAAGATCACAGACCTATCAAAACTAGCCTTCTTCCTTTATTATACGTAGGAATATTGTTCTGAGCACTTCCATCTATCATTCATCTGCCTCACCCTTAAAATACCATCTACTCAATACATTTGTGTCACCATGCCTGAAGCTCAGGTCATGGTAAATCTAAGAACTCAAAAAGATTTTCAGGGCTGTTGAGATGTCTCAATAGGTAAGAACACTTGCCACCAAACCTGACAACCTGAATTCAATCCCTGAGACCCACATGGTGGAAGCAGAGAAACTGAGTCCCCAAGTTGTCCTCCGACTTCCACATGTTCATTGCAGCATATATATGGATGGACGGATGGACGGACAGACAGACAGACGGACGGACACACACACATGTAAAAAAAGCAATAAAGGATTCTCAAAACTGTGTTGTTAATTCTGAATTCTTACTGTGGTGTATGGCTGTACCCTGGAGGTAATATTGCCTGGTACAGGAACAGTCACATAAGGACTGTTTTAGATCCCACTAAATTTACACAATCACAAATTCCACCAAGAATTATTTATTTACTTAGAGACAGAGTCTCACTATGTAGCCCAAGGTAGCTTAGAACTTCACTATATAGCTGAGGATGGCCTTGAACTCACAGCAATCCTCCTACTTCTACTTCCCAAGCGGTCGAAATATAGACATGTACTGCCACATCTATCTGTGTCAGGAAATCTTAGAGTAAGAGATACCATGTATGCAACAGGCCTGTAAGATCAGCGCTCAGGAGGTGGAGTCAGGAGGATCAGGAAGTCAAGGTCATCCTTGGCTATACAGCAAGTTTGATGTAAGCCTGGGATACAGTGAGGCCTTGTCACAAAAGAGGAATGAGGATGAATGAGAGAAAGACAATGACAGAGACAGACTGACTTCCTGAAACAGTTAAGAGCTTTCTGCACAACTCCAGATTTAGAGTGGACAAGTATGTCAGATAAGGATGTAGGAAATGCTCTTTAGAGACTGGAGTGTAAGGAAGAGGAACGCCCAACCTTAACATCAGCATTTCTGAGTGGCACAAGGACTATGACACTGAAACCAGAAAAAAATGTGGGGCTGGGGAGATGGCTTGGTGGGTAAAGCACTTGCCACCAAAGTGTGAGGACCTGAGTTTGAATCCTCAGAACCCACCTAAAAGCTGGCCTATGTAGAGCTAGCTGTTATACCATGGTTCCTACAGAGAGATGGAGGCAAAGACTGGAGAGTTCTGGGACTGGCAGGCCTTCTAGTCTGGTGGAACAGCAGTGAACAACAAAAAGGAAGGTGGATGGAAAGGACCAACACCTAAGGCTGGCTTCTGACCTGTAGACACAGACAAACACTTACATACACGTACATACATTATATATGTACACACACATACATGCACACCCAAATGCTTTTCAGTAAGATCAACTAGAAATTATTATCCATATGTTTCTGTGGTGGCTGATTCATTTGAATGCTTGGTCCTTGGCAAATGTTTTGGTATAGATTAGGAGGTGTGGTCTTATTGGAGGAGGTGTGGCCTTGTTAGTGAAGGTGTGTCACTGGGGGTGGGCTTTGAGGTTTCAAAAGCCATTGCCAGGCCCAGTCTCGATCTCTCAGTCTCCAATTTGTGGATCAGGGTGCAAGCTCTTAGCTGATGCTCCAGGCCATGCCTGTCTGCCTGCTGCTATGCTCCCCACCATGATGGCAATGGACTCAACCTCTGAAACTGTAAGCAAGCCTTCAATTAAATACTTTCTAAGTTGCTTTCATTATGGTGTCTCTTCACAGCAACAGAAAAGTAACTAAGACACGCTCCATGGTGGCTATTTATAAAACTTAAAAAACCTTATTATTAACTAGATTATACTGTCTCCCCTCCCTTCCTCCCTCCCCTCTGTAGGGTCTCTATATGCAGATCATACTGGCCTCAAACTCACAGAGATCAACCTGTTTCTGCCTCTCAAGAGCTGGAGTTAAAGGTGTGTACCACCATCTATCCCAGATGGCCTTGAACTCACAGTATAGTTAAGGATGACCTTGAACTAATGACCTTCCTGTCTTCACCTTGCCAGTGCTGAAGTTACAGGTATATGCCACTATTCCTGGTTCATGAGGCACTGGACATGGAACCCAGAACCTCATTCATGCTGGGAAAACCCTCTAACAACTGAATTACCGCCCTGAACACTCTGTAGACAAAGTCTATAAATGATAATTAGAGCTGGGTGGCGGTGGTGGTGGTGCACGCTTTTAATCCCAGCACTGGGGAGGCAGAGCCAGGTGGATCTCTGTGAGTTCAAGGCCAGGCTGGGCTATAGAGTAAGTTCCAGGAAAGGCGCCAAAGCTACACAGAGAAACCCTGTCTCAAAAAACCAAAACAAACAAACAAAAAAGAATGGTAATTAGAACTAGATAAATATAAATATTGTCAAACTTGACAAAATAAGTTATATGCTGCTTAAAATGTAGAAAGAGGGAAGACAGAAGAAGGAGTAGGAGGCTAGTATCCTTCTTTCACTAAGATAGAGAGCATGTGATTCAAAGAAGCAGAGATTTGGGGCTGCAGAGATGGCTCATCAATTAAGAACACTTGTTGCTCTTTCAGAGGACCTGGGTTTGGATCCCAACACCCACATGACAGCTGTCAACTGTCTAAGAACCTTAGTTTTAGGGGATCCAAAGCCCTCTTCTAGCCTCCATGGGCACTGGTGCACATATATGCCTACATGCAGGCAAATCACTTACATACATTATAAAGTAAAAATAAGTCTTCAGAAGAGGAAGAGGAGGTGGCAATGGCAATTCAGATTAGGTCTTCCTTATCCAAACGTCCAAAATCCAACATTTTTGAGTTCTAACCTTACTTTTGGATTAGGAATAGTTAACCAATGACGTTTCCAATCTGAAAAACTATGAAATCTGAAACACTTTGAATGAGCGATCCTCAACCTGTACATTCAGAGGTAAACAACAAAAGTAGCACATCATCAATAAGCTGGGAAGTTGAGAGGCAAATGTAGCCAGTGTGCAAGTCTTGTGGCTAGTATACAGCCTCTCCCTCCAGACCCCACATCCTTTTTTTTTTGGTTTTTTGAGGCAGGGTTTCTCTGTGTAGTTTTGGTGCCTGTCCTGGATCTCGCTCTGTAGACCAGGCTGGCTTCCACTCACAGAGATCAGCCTGGCTCTGCCTCCCAAGTGCTGGGATTAAAGGAGTGCGCTACCGCCACCTGGCCAGACCCCACATTCTTACCAGCATCTAACTAGGCCAAACACTTGCCCAAGGTTAAATGTCTAGTTAGCTGCAGGATGAGAAAGAACTAAACTAATCCTCTAGTCTTATAATTATTTGGAAAAGTCATTACTAAAATTTCCAAACAATAGACCAGGTTGAAAATTTCCCTGTCTACCTGTCCTTTCCAGCATGCCAGCATTCCTAAAGAGGGGCCTTCCATGTCTCCTTGGCTATAACATGTAACCTACTCTCCAAAGCTACACAGAGTGCTGAAGGAATTTCTCTCATTGTCAATGCTCACACATGCTCACCCTTCACCCACTTTGTTCTTCAATCCTGACAGAATGATCACATCATCAACACTGAAGAAATGAAACCAGCCTGTCTGGTCAGTTCTTTGTTTCAGTGCTGGGAGGTGGACTCCTGTGCTTACTGACCAGTCAGTCCAGCCTACTTGAAAAGTTACAGGCCAGGTAGATCCCATCTCAAAAAACAAGGTGGAGAGGTCTTGAGAGACAATACTGCAATTGTCCTCTGGCCTCTACAGCAGTGGTTCTCACCCTTCCTAATGCTGTGACCCTTTGACACAGTTCCTCATGTTGTGATCCCCCCAACCATAAGATTATTTTCATTGCTGTTTCATAACTGTAAATTTTGTTACTGTTATGAATCATAATGTAAGTATCTATATGAGACCCACAGGTTGAGAACCACCGCTCTACACCTGGATGTGACCAGTTAGTTACTCAAGCATAGCAAAAAAAAAAAAAAAAAAAAAAAAAAAAAAAAAAAATCAATTTAGTTCACATGACTTACCCCATTTTCAGTGCGTTTTTCTCCAGGAACATTTATCACATTTCTCTGAGTTCTCTGCTCTTGGGTCTGACGGCCACCTAAAGAGATGAGATCAAGCTTACTGTGATGGCTCATCCACATTGTTAACTGGAGTTAGAAACACCATGAAAACACCCATGTGTGCCTACGAAGGGGGTTTCCAGAAAGGTTTAACTAAGGTGGGAAGACCCACCCTGAAGGTGTGTACTACTGGGCCATGGGCTTGGGTTCTGGACTGACTAAAAAGAGTGGGAGAGTTCATGCTCTGCTTCCTGCCAGAGCAGCCTTCCTACCATGCCTTTCCCACTATGATGGATACTATGACTACTTAAACTGTGAACCAAAAGAGACTTTGTCAATTATTTTTTCCTACATTTTCTTCTACTTAAATTTGAGTTTCATACGTGAGTACTGAACTTAATTATTTCCAGTTTTTAAAAAGAACTTACTATCATCATTATTATTGTTTTTTTTTTTAAATAAGGTCTCGCTGTATGGCCTTGGCTGTCCTGGAACTTGCTGTGTAGACTCACAGAGACCCTCCTGCAGGTGCCCCCACACCCACTCTTCATTTTTAATTGCATGTCTGTGTGTCTGTATGTGGGTTTATGCACATAAGGGCAGTACCCATCCAAGCCCTAAGGGGGCACTGGATGCCCTGGAACTGGAGTTACACACACAGCTGTTTGCTGGGTGCTGGGAACTGAACTCAGGTCCTCCGTAAAAGCAGTACGTGCTCTTAACCACTAAAATGTCTCTCCAGCCCCCAAAAGCCTTTTCTTTGCCTTTAAAAAATGTTTTATTTCTTATTTGCGAGTGTGCGTATATGTGTGTGCCCACATAGGCCAGAAGAGGGTATTTGATCCCCTGGAGCTGGAGTTTCTAGTGGTTGTGGGCTGCCTGATCTTTGTGCTGGGGACTGAACTCAGGTCCTTTAGAAGAGGAGAAAGCACTTGTAACGCTGAGCCTTCTCTTTTGCTCTCGGCTATTTTTTTTCCATAGAAATGAGAAAAATAACAAATACAATTACCAAGCCTCCAATTTTTCCACTTTTTTGCATATTTATTGAGTATAAATGTAAAATACCAGACTCAGACTCAATACAGTTAAAAATGTTTTGCAATCAGTCTTTTCATGTATTCCTTCTTGTATTTTAATTTACACACACACACACACACACACACACACACACACACACACACACCCCTCAAACATGAAATTTATAGTCAAGCATGAAATTGACTTGTTTTCCAAAGTGTTTTAAATGGGGGATGGAGAGATGGCTCTATGGTTATGAGCATTGGCTGCTCTTCTGGAGGCCCAGGGTTCAATTCCCCAATACCCTCATAGTGGCTTACAACCTTCTGTAACTACAAGTCCCAGGGAATCTGACACTCTTCTGGTTCTGACGGCACCAGGTATGCATGTGGTGCACACACACACATGAAGGCACCAGGCACATAAGTGGTACACAGACAGACATTCAGGTATGAGGCATGTATGTGGTACATGGACACACATGCAGGCAAAACATCTATATACATAAAATAAAATAAATTTAAAAGCAAACTGTGTTTTAATTGCCAGGTATGGTGGTACACACCTTTAATCTCAACACTCAGAAGCAGAGGTAGGCAGATCTTTTTGAGTTTCAGGCCAGCCTGGTCTATATATTGAGTCCCAGGCCGGCCAAGTTTACAAAGTGAGACCCTGTCTCATAAAACAAGAACAGGAAAGAAAAAAGAAAGATGATTTTTACAGCAAGTACGAGCTCAGCTAGTAGGAACAATTCTCTTTAATAGATAATACAAATAAAGAAGGGCAGCCAGGCATGGTGGCACATGCCTTTAATCCAAGCACTTGGGAGGCCAGAGGTTCCAGGACTACGGGGGCCAATAGAGAGAACCTGTGTCAAAACACACACACACACACACACACACACACACACACACACACACACACACACACACGTGCGCGCGCGTGCGCTCGCAAACAAACAAAGGAGGGTAACTTGCAGCAAAGAAATCCTTCTTTACAAAATTACCTCCTTTTTGTTTTGTTTTTTTTTTTTTTTGTTTTTGGTTTTTGGAGACAGGGTTTCTCCGTATAGCTTTGGAGCCTGTGCTGGATCTTGCTCTGTAAACCAGGCTGGCCTCAAACTCACAGAGATCTGCCTGGCTCTGCCTCTTGAGTGCTGGGATTAAAGGCATGTACCACCACCACCACCGGGCTTTGGAGTTTATTTTATAATTAATACCAAAAGTCACCTATACTCATTATAATACAATAAAAATCTTTTGACTCTACGGTGTTTATGTATCAGGAAAAAAATCCCTTATTTTCTGCAACATTTAGCTTAAAAACAGGTGTATGTTTCTACAGTTCAAAATTCAAAAGAAACAGAAAGGTTTATGTTGTGGATATTTTGTAACTGTGTAAAGGTGTGTTACATTTGTTTATGCTGCATTTGTTTAACTATGTAAAGATGTGTTATATTTGTTTCACCTTGCCTGCCTAAGGCACCTGATTGGTCTAATAAAAACCTAAACAGTCAATAGCTAGGCAGTAGGAGGGATATTGGCAGGGACAGTGGATACAGAGAATGAGTAAAAGGAGGAATTTAGGCAGAGAAAGACATGGACAAGGGAAAGAAAGAGGGAGATGCATGTGGCCAGCCAGACACAGAGGAGCAGTGAAAGTAGGGACATACAGAATGAAAGAAAGGTAAAAAGCCACTAGGTGTGGTGGCACACACCTTTAATCCCAGCACTAGAGAGGCAGAGGCAGGTGGATCTCTGTGAGTACAAGGCCAGCCTAGTCTACAAAGTGAGTTCAAGGACAGCCAGGGCTGTTTACACAGAGAAACGCTGTCTTGAAAAAAAAAAAAAAAAAGAATGAAAGAAAGGTAAAAAGCCCTGAGGCAAAATGTAGATGAAGAGAAACAGGTCAAATTAAGTTATAAGAGCTAGTGGGAAAAGCATAAGATAAGGCTGAGCATTGATAATAAGTCTCCATGTCATGATCTGGGAGCTGGTCGGTGGCCCAAAGGAAAACCTGCTACAGGTCTTCAATTAACAAAACCTTCTTCCTGTCCTGCAGCCATCCCATTCTCTTCTGCCCAGGCTAACATGTCCAGTTTCTCACATGTCCTTCCAAAGCTGCTTCACACACATAAAGCATGTGTATTAATGCAGTCACTCTTGTCTGAGTCACACAAAAGGCAGCACCAGTATGGTATGAACACTGTGTGGCATCAGGCTTCCTCTACTGGACACACTTCCAGGCCAGGGAACAGAATTTCTTCTGTATTTAAAGCTGCAGAGCCCGCCACCATGTGGATATCCCCTATGGACATTTATAGTGCTCCTATCAGCAGTAGATAAAGAGTCACACTGTGTGCACCTTATTTTGTATAGGTTCAGTAACAGATCGAATGTAGACCTTCTACAGGAAGACTGCTGGGTTAAAAGGCTTTGTGCTTTTTTATTTTATTAAGGTTTATTCATTTTATGCGTGTCTTGCCTGCATGGATGCATATCTTGTATGTGCTTTGTGCCCAAGGAGGTCAGAAGGTGGCTCAGATCCCTTGAACTGGAGTTAGAGACAGCTGTAAACTACTATGTGGGTGCTCAGAATCAAACTCGGGTCCCCTGCAAGAGCAGCCAGTACTCCTAACTGGTGAGTCATTTCTCTCTGGCCCAGCTTTGTACTTTTATTTATTTATTTATTTACTTATTCATTATTTATTTATTTATTTACTTATTCATTATTTATTTATTTATTTATTTGAGGCAGGGTCTCTTGCTTTTCTATCAAACACTTTTTTAATAACTTATATATATATATATATATAATTTTTATTTTTTTTTGGTTTTTTCAAGACAGGGTTTCTCTGTGTAGTTTTGGTGCCTGTCCTGGATCTCAATCTGTAGACCAGGCTGGCCTCAAACTCACAGAGATTCATCTGGCTCTGCCTCCTGAGTGCTGGGATTAAAGTCGTGTACCACCACTTCCCAGCCAAACACTTTTCAATAAATTTCTAAGACTTTTTACTTGGAAATAAAAATATACTCCCCCATGTGAGTTATCCATGTTGTCAGGATGCTCACAGGCATCAGTTTTTCTTTTTCTTTCTTTTTCTCTTTTGTTGTTTTGTTTTGTTTTTAAGACAGGAACTCACTATGGAGCATTGGCTGGCCAGGAGCTCAAGGACCTACCTGTCCCCGTCTTCTGAAAGCTGGGATTAAATGTGTCTACCACCACACCTGGCTTGGTTTTGTTTTAAATAGCACACCTAATGCTCTTGTCTTTTATAGATGATATTACACTGAGAAAGACTTGGTCCACTCTAAAATCAGAAATCTTTTCACAGTCTTTTCCTTTATTATTTCAAGGTTTCATTTTAAAATCTAAATGTTTGACCTATGTGATATTAAAATTAATCTCTTCATATATTGCATGTTTACACATTATCATATTTGAATGCATTATCTTACCAGCTTGTTGTCCTGAATGAAAGCAAGAGCCTGTGCCTACAGGTTGCGACATACTCAAATCTGCAATTGCAGAGGTCAAAGACACATGGAATACAATTTTGAGTGAAATAAGAAAATGTGTGAATAAATTTTTCTAAAATTAACTAGTATAGTAAAAGTTAACAAGTTAATGAAGAAGAAAACATTTATCTACCTTGTTCACTGCTCTCAGCTGGAGAGTCCTCATGTCGAAGAAAAAATTTCACTTCTTCCCTGCGGGGCCCCCACTTCTGCAGGTGCTCATACATCATGTGGTCATAGGGGATGGGGCGTTCTAGGAGAAAGACTACAGTTTACTCCAGAAACAAAATAACTAACACCAGACAAAGTACGTATGCACAACACACACACACACACACACACACACACACACACACACACACACACACACGAATTCAAGAACAGTACAAACTCCACATTTTACTTTAATGAACAAAAGTAGAATGAAGGAGAAATGAAAAACAATGAGGCAACATAGAAACACAGTAGTAAATGCCAAAGTAAATTTCCAGTGTCCACTAGGGAACAATGAAAACACGTCTGTAAAAAGAGTTACTTATCACAAAGCAGTATACCCTGCATCCTTCAAAGAAATGAAACAAACTAGCTATATTTTATTTATTAAAATATTACGCATGGTGCCGGGCGGTGGTGGCGCACGCCTTTAATCCCAGCACTCGGGAGGCAGAGCCAGGCGGATCTCTGTGAGTTCGAGGCCAGCCTGGTCTACAGCGCGAGATCCAGGAAAGGCGCAAAGCTACACAGAGAAACCCTGTCTCGAAAAAACCAAAAAAAAAAAAAAAAACAAACAAACAAACAAAAAAAACCAAAAAACATTACGCATGGCAATGGCTGTCCAAAGGTCCACCACAGCACTTCCTGCAGAGACAGGCAGATTATTAATTTGGTAAATGCTGGTCTCTCTAAGTGCTGGCAGTTTAAATTCTATTTCAAATATTTTTTAGAATACTAGATGGATTTATTTTATTGTGTTTTGCCTGCATGTATGTTTGTGCACCACATGTGCATGCTCTCAGAGGCCAGGTGAGGGCATCAGATCTCCTGGAACTGGAGTTACTGGCAGTTGTGATCCACCATGAGGCTGCTGGGAACTGAAATGGGTCCTCTTGATGAGTAGCCAGTGCTCTTAACTGCTAAGCCATCTTTCCAGCCCCTCAATTTTTTTTTTAAGAAGCAAACCTTATTAACAGAATGTTCTTTTACCAATCCCTTGACTAATAAAGAACACTAATGTGGCTGTTGCATTTTCCTGTTTATAATGTGTCCACTTTCCTTCTCTGTGGACTATTTCAGGTACTTCTGAGACAACTAAAAAGCAAACGACAATAAAAGCAATGAACTCTTACTTCCTAAAACACGAAGACTGGGTATACATTTTCTGGCTCTTTGGATTTTTACATTTTACCTACCTACCTACTCATTTACTTAGAGACAGGATCTCACCATGTAGCTTTGGCTGGCCTGAGACTCACTATGTAAATCTGCCTGCCCTAAGCTGGGTGGTGGCAGCTGGGCGGTGGTGGCAGCAGCGGCTGCGGCGGCGGCGGCAGCAGCAGCAGCAGTAGTGACACACACCTTTAATCCCAGCACTCAGGAGGCAGAGTCAGGTGGATCTCTATGAGTTCAAGGCCAGCCTGGTCTACAGATGGAGTTCCAGGACAGCCAAGGCTACACAGCGAAACCATCTCAACAAAACAAAAACAAAACAAGAAATCTGCCTGCCTCTGCCTTCTGAGTGCTGAGATTATTATTTCTGCAGTACTGAAGACTGAACCCAGAGCCTCACATATGCTAGGCTACTACTGTGTGCAGGCATGTGTGTGTAGCCTAGAGGACAACCTTGGATGTCCTTCTCTGGGCACTGGACATGTTGTTGTTGTTGTTGTTATTATTATTATTATTTTGAGATAAAACCTCTCCTTAGCCTAGAGTTTACCCAAAAGGCTAGGTTAGTCAGCCAGTGATCCAGGGACCTGTGTCCACTGCAGGGGGCTGTGGGAATGTACAGCAGTGACAACTAGTGTTTAACAGGTCAACCCACCAGGCGCATGCAAAGGCAAAGCCATGGGGTTATTGACTGTAACAACCGGTTGTTTTCTGTCTGTAGCTTTCTCAGGTGCCACTGCTATGCCTAATAAGAACTGTAGTGATATATCGTGTACCTTAATAAACTTGCCTGGGGATCGGAGGACAGAGCCAGCCACTAGATTTACACAGAGGCCAGACAGTGGTGGCACATACCCTTAATCCTATCACTCTGGAGGCAGAAATCTGTCTGGATCTCTGTAAGTTCAAGGCCACACTGGAAACAGAGTCAGGCAGTGGTGGCACACACTTTTAACCCCAGGAAGTGACATGGCTGGGCGGAGAAAGGTGTATAAGGCGTGAGGAAAGAGGAACTAAAGCAGCTCAGCTGAGATTCTTTGGGTGAGGACTCAGAGGATTTCAGAGGATTCATGGAGTTGGTGAGGTAATAGGTAGTGGCTGTGGCTTGCTCTGCTTCTCTGATCTTTTAGCTTTCACCCCAATATTTGGCTCTGGGTTTTCTATTAATAAGACCATCTAAGATTCGAACAACAAAGAACAGCTGTGGGGTTCTTTCCACAGCCCTTTGGTGATGTGTTTTACACTTACTGGGCACATATTTAGCTGTGGATAGTCAGGAAGATGATTTCTGTTTAAGCTGTATAATTCTGATGAACAGAAATAATACCAGAATATTCTTCTTTACTGTCACAGGAAAGTAGCAGTATTCTCAGTCTCACAGACAGTTAATTTTAGACTTCAGAACGAATTCAAAACAGACTAAGTTGCCCCTGCAGAAAATACACAAAGACTGATTCCCAGGTGTTGTTTATTGCTAAATCAAGGCCAGGCTGTTTACAGTGAGCTATGGCTCCCTGCAGTAGTTCTCTTTCTGCACGTACCCTGAACGCTCCAGGTTCAGCCTGCTACTGTTGTTGTTAAATCCTGAATTTCAATATCATTCTCTGTCTGGGAAAAAGTTATGTCCAAGGCCAAGCGTATACTCACTGGCGGGTCTTTGTGACCTTACTAGCCTGAGAAAAACTGTGACTTCGTGTGTTATGAGAATGGGTCAGGCCCTGAAAATGTAATGTATAATTGTCCAGAGTTTGGCTAAGACAGAATGAGCAGCAGTGGTGTGGACAGAGATGGCTGCACAGAGCTATGTGAGAGCTGCTGCAGAATGTGAGACAGACATGTGTGAAAGTTTTTTATTTCACTCTAGTAGAAAAATTGCCAAGACAGTACTATATACCCTTACCTGAGTCTCTCTAATGTATAGTTATCAAAACCAAACAGTTTACACTGGCAGGCCACTGTTAAGATTACAGGCTTTATTTGGATTTCACCAGCTTTTCCCAAATGCCCCCTTTCTGTTCCAGAATTTCATCCACAAAAGTGTATTTAATTGCTTTAACTCCCTGGCCTCCTCTGGCCTGTAACAGTTTCTTAGTCCTTATTTTTTATGACTATGACAATTCTGAGAACTGGACATGTGTTTTGTAGGATGATCCTAATTTGGGTTTGTCTGATGTTCTAATAGGCTGCATGCTTTGGGGGTGGGTGGAGACTAAGGTGTATACCTCTTCTTCTTCTTGCTGCTAACAGGAGTGCACTTCTACAGTTCAGAGCTAATTGTGAGCTTTACTGTAGGCTTTTGAAAGGAGTCATTTATTGAACTGGGGAAAATCCATTCTACTCAACTGGTAATTAAATGGTAACACTGATCTTCAATGCAGTTGATAGACGGGTCTCACTTGGACCAAGTGCATTCTCCTCTATAAACAGATGTTTATAATGTCACACATTTTTTTTTAACTTTTGGCTGAAATGATTAGCTGGTATTTTATTTAGGATTTTCTCATCTTTGTTCAAACTAAGGGGGCTGGAGATGTAGCTCAGCCAGTAGAATGTTTGCCTCGCTGGTGGGAAGCCCTGGGTTCTGTCCTACACTGCACAGGCAGCACATGTCTGCGACTCCAGCACTCAAGTGAAGGAAGGAAGAGCACAAGTTCGAGGTCATTCTCTGCTGCACAGGGAGTTTGAAGCCTGTCTGGGCTACATGAGATGCTGTCTTAAAACACACTCAAGCTAAGATTAGCCTACACTTTTCTTGTATTCCTGTTCAGTTTTTGGTGTAGAAATTATACTTGTCTCAGCCGGGCAGTGGTGGCGCACGCCTTTAATCCCAGCACTCAAGAAGCAGAGGCAGGTGGATCGGATCTCTGTGAGTTCGAGGCCGGCCTGGTCTACAGGGTGAGATCCAAGACAAGCACCAAAACTATACAGAGAAACCCTAACTCGAAAAACCAAAAAAAAAAACAAAAAACAAAACAAAACAACCAACCAACCAACCAACCAAACAAACCCCAAACAAACAAAAAAAACCTGTAGTGCTTAAAATCTGTATTAAAGCATATTTAATAAATTTCATCTCGGTTTGATACAGAAATTCTTTTCTGTGTTGAAGCCAAGGATTCAATTTTATCCAAGTCCTTAAAAAGATAAGGGAACTCCTAAGACTTACAGCAACAGTGTGGAGCTGCTGTCTCCATTACTATCACTCTTAACATCATCTTTGGAGGATAAAAACAATTGCAACGCAAACTTATTTTATGCTTATGTTCCCTCTTGCTTTACTCATTTTGAGCAAAGTCAGTATCTATTATTTTCTTTTCAAGGTGTTTATACTCACCAACAGTTAATTTATCACTTGGTTCCTACTAGATTATAGGTTCCATGGGAATGTGAATCTTGGCTCTGGTTGACTAATATTCCTTCAAGGAATAAAGACTGTACCCAGTATGAATCAGGTACTTACTAAAAATCTGTGGGATGAACTATGGTACTTTCTTCCTATAGTTCATCTAATATAAACTTCACTGCCAAGTTCATAGGCTGCACTGTGTCTTAAATCTCTTCTGTGTTTATGGGTAGGTTTCTTTTCTTATCATCTATGCCTTTTCACTGTTCACATACTTAAATCTCGAACCTTAATCTGTCTGTTATTAATTATCAGAGAAATAAATTCTAGTTTTACTGATTCCCACATTTCTTCATTCCTGTCCATCTAATTCCTTAGATTTTTTTCTCTAGCTTCCTAAATTGGTACTGTAGTTTGTTTTAATATTATCATCACTGTTATTATTATTTCTTCTTATCATGATCATTATTACTATTTTAGTTGTTGAGACAGTGTGTCACTTTGTAGTTCAGGTTACCTTTGAACCCATGATCCTCTGGTTTCAGTCTTCTAAATGCTCAGATTACAGATGGATAACACCATACTTTAGTTTAAATTGCTTACTTTTATTTTTAAAAATATTTTTTTATTTTATGTGTGTGAACCTTTGCCTATATATACACGTACACTCCTACATATGTACCTGGTATCCTTGGAGGTCAGAAGAGGGCACTGGATCCACTGACACCTGAATTGTAGAGGTTTGAGCCACTGTTTGTGTGTGCTGGGAACCAAACCTGTGTCCTCTGTACTTAAAAGTAATTTAATGCTCCACTGGGCCATCACTCTAGCCCCAACTTAATTATTTTTAAAATAAAATTACTCCAAATAACCCTGTGAGCTACAACACACTGCACATGATAATTTTTTCTGAACCATCTGACAGTTGTTGTTCATGTATAGGCAAGCTGTGCCTTACTTACCCAATATCTAGAGTACAGACAGCTATGGTCCTATCTTGGATGAAATGAAATCTATGTGTGCTTAGCTCAAGCTTAACTCAGAACTGAGTGTATTTAAAAAAAATACAAGTTGAACATTAAAAAAGTACATTTCACACCATATTTTTAGTTTCAAAAGTGGCATTTTTATATATACAGGTCCATAAACAGAGTTTTAAAAATATTTGCACTGGCTGGGCAGTGGTGGTATAGGCCTTTAATCCCAGCACTCAGGAGACAGAGGCAGGAGGATTTCTGAGTTCAAGGCTAGCCTAGTCTACAGAGTGAGTTCCACGGCAGCCAGAGCTACATAGAGAGAAACCCTGTCTCAAACCCCCTCCCAAATTAATAATGATGATGATGATGATGATAATAATAATAATAATAATACTTGACTGTCTCTAAGGGTTCTTTAAGCATTTCCATTTGGACATCTATCTTTTTATCACTTCAAACCCAAGAAGGTCCAATTGATCATTTTCTCAGTATCCAATGTACACCCATTCACACCTCAGTTACCAGGTATTTTTTTCTCTAAGCATTATTTTCATAATGTCATTCCCTATTTAAAATCTGCACAACTGCTTTCTAGCTCTCTGTGGAACTCGGGCCTCACATGAGGGGGTCTGAGACCTTCTTTCTAAATTCAACTACTTCTTTATTTTCTTTTAGTTTTTACTTTTTTTTTTCCAAGATGGAGTTGCCTCAAACTCACTGTGTAGAAGAGTATAAACTTGAAGTCCTCATCCTTTATCTTGAGTGCTAGAGTTATAGAATACAGGCATGCACCAACATGCCCAGTTTAAATTCCTTTTTTTGGAGTATAAACTTTGCAGAATTTCCTGCATTCTGCAATCATGTTACATTCGAAAATTTTCTCTGCCTGCTTACTAACAAGTCTTTCAACATAAGGGACAGGATTTTACTATTTACACCACATGCTGTCTTCCTGATGTTATTACAAGGAAAAAGAGTTGTTAGAAGTTGAGGTATAGCTCAGTGGTAAAGTGTGTACGGAGCATTTGTAAGGTCCTGGGTTCCATCCCCAGAATAAAATACAACATAACATACAAAAACAAAAACATTAAAAAGAGTTGCTGATGGGCCAACGAGGTGGCTCAGCTGGTAGAGGTGCTTGCCACCAAGCCTGATTTGAGTTTAGTCCACAGAACCCGTATTACAGAATGATAGAACTCACTCCTGAAAGTTTTCCTCTGGCCTCACAAGCATGTTGTGGTACATGAACCCATATAGACCACTGAGCCATCCTGCTAGTCACATGTTACAGAATCTTATCTCCCCTATACTATAGCTGTTTTTCTTTTCATTACTCATCACCTTTCTGCCACAGATAACTGGGAGTCACAGCAATGTTTCCATTTCAGCATAATGAGTTGTATGTAGCCACCACTGGATAGCCTAACATACCACTTCCCCTCCACACTTCAGCCAGGTGGCAACTGCCCTCTCCAGGTTCCTTGCAGAATTCTACGACATCTCGACAGGTGGTTTCTGGTGTTATAGGAACTTCTGTTAAAATCTGTTCATTGTTGCTCAAGAACACGGTTAATATCATCTGTGAGAGAAAAGATGAGAATCACAGTTTAGATTCCTCATATAAAGAGCTTACTATTTTTAACTATTTATGTTAGCAAATACAGTTGCAGGGCTGGAGGGATGCTCAGCAGTTAAGAACATTTTTCCCCCCCAGAGGACCTAGGTTTGATTTCCAGCACCCACATGTCAGCTTACAACTGTTCATAACTCCAGATCCAGGGGATTCAATGACCTCTTCTGGCTATGCAGGCACCAGGCATGTGTGTGGTACACAGACATACATATAAGCAAGAACACTCAGACACCCTTACGCATAAAATAAAATTAAAACTCTAAAAAAAAAAAATCACATTCCAGGATGTTGAGATGGTTCAGTGGTAAAGGCACCTGCTGCCAAGCCCAATGACCTGAGTTCAATCCTGTGTTTGACATGGGGGACCAAATGGTGGAAGAACAGACTCCTAAAAATTGTCCTCTGACCTCCAGATACACACACGGCATACATGCCCACACCAACCCCTCTCTCCCAATACAAAATAAATAAATGAAAAATAAAAACACAATGCAAAGATATCAGTGGACAAGCTGACATTCCATCATCACTCATTTCAAAGGGAAGAACTATAAATGACACAACGCCTCAACACCAAGTAGGGAAAAGGGCTACCTCACAAATGAAGGTTCCCTCGGGAAAACTGAACTCATATCTCATGCATTGGCAAAAGTTGCTTCTAGATCAAATATTTTATTTTTAAATTAATGTTTTAAGTGTTCAAATTCTTTGCCTGATGTGTGTGTGTGTGTGTACCACATGGATGCTGGTGCCTGCACAAGTAAGAAGGCGGCTTCCCTCAAACTGGAGTTATGGATGGCTGTGAGGCACCATCCAAGGGTTTGGACTCAAACCCAGGTCCTCTCCAAGAACAAAAAGTATTCTTAACCACTAAGTCATCTCTCCAGCCCTGATCATAGGTACAACTCATAAAACCATAAAAATTCTAGACTAAAAAAAAAAGAAAATTCTAGAACCTATGTAAATCTGTTTTTATAACTATGTGGTACAGAAGTCCTTTCTAACTAATAATTCAAAAACCAGAATCACAAGAAGATTCATTATTCATGTACTTTAAATATAAAAATTTTATAAAGCAAAGACTAACTGGGGAGATATCTGTAGCTCACATTATAAATAAATGGCTAATCTGAATCTGTAAAGAGCCCCTACAACTGCCAACAAAACATTAAAAATCCAAGTCATTAAAAAAACTGACCCCCAGAAATAAACTTAAGCATCACAGCAAAAGAAAAACAAATGGCCTTAAATACAGCATACAATGCATCATAATACATTCAAAAAAGTAAAGATTGCCTGGCCTATTTTCTTTTTAATTTAAAAAACAAAAGGATTCAGCTGTTTTGATTATAAGTTCTTAAGACATAATATTAGAAATAATTTTTAAAAAATCAATACTCTTTGGGTACAATTTAAAGATTTCCTTTAATCCAGTGGTTCTCAACTCTCCTAATGCTGCGAACTTTTAATACAGTTCCTCATGTTGTGGTGACCCCAACCATAAAATTACTTCATTGCTACTTCATAACTGTAATTTTGCTGTTATGAATCATAATGTAAATATCTGATATGCAGAATATTTGATATGTGACCCCCAAAGGGGTCACAACCCACAGCTTGAAAACGGCTTCCCAGAAGGCATCCAAAGTTTCTTCATTATTCTTTCATCGAAGGTCAGAAATAAGGACTGCCAGACATGGTGGAGCACA
The DNA here is from genome assembly GCF_007827085.1 of Peromyscus californicus insignis. NCBI lineage: Eukaryota > Metazoa > Chordata > Mammalia > Rodentia > Cricetidae > Peromyscus > Peromyscus californicus. The sequence continues at coordinate 61,240,550 of NW_026294447.1, forward strand.
TCTTTAATCCCACCCATCTGAAGGTAGGGGCATGTAGATGTCTGTGAGTTTGAGGCTGGCCCAGTCTACACAGCATGTTTTAGACCAGTCAGGGCTACATAATGAAACTCTGCCTCAGAAACAAAAGCCAAGACCTAGGTGCAACAGAATGCACCTGTAACCTCAGCACTGGAGAAGCAGAGAAGCAGGAAGATCCCAGGAGCTCACTAGCCAGCCAGCTTAGCAAAATTGGGCCAACCTCAGGTTCAATGAGAGACCCTGCCTCAAAAAAATAAGAAGAGCAACAGAGGAAGATCCTGATGTCGACTTCTGGTCCCCATAAACATGCACACATATATGTGCATGTACATAAATAAACACATTCACATATGCATGCCCTCCAAAAAGTAGGAACTAGTCTGGGGAGATGGATCAGTCAATAAAATGCTTGCCTTGTAAACACAAGGACCTAAATTAGATACCCAGAACCCATATAAATAACCAGGGCATGGTAGCATGCTTATAATCCCAGCATTAAGGAGGTGATGACTCCTGGAACACTGGAGCTCACTGGCCAAACAATAGACAGTGTTTCAAAAATGAAGGTGGGTCAGGTGTGTTGGCGCATGCCTTTAATCTCAGTACTCTGGAGGCAGAGGCAAAAATATTTTTAAGAGTTCTAGGACAGCCAGGGCTGCATAGGGAGATTCTGTCAAAAAAAAAAAACCTAATAAATTGGAGTGCACACCCCAAGAAGAACACCCTCTGGCCTGCCTACACACACACACACACACACACACACACACACACACACACACACAGCCCCACACATGAACATACTCCATACATACATACACGGGCATATGGATCCACACATATGAATATACTCCATACACACACAAAGGCACATGCACCCACACATATGAACATACTCTACACAAACATACATAGGCATGTGAACCCACACACATACATGTACACAGACATAAAAATGTGAAGCATATTTATAATCAAAATATGGGTACTAACAAATGTTAACAAGGATGTGAAGAAACAGGAAACCTGTATGCTCATGGTGGAAATATACAATGGTACAGCCATTTTGAACAACAACACAGCAGTTCCATACAACACAAAGCACAGATGAATGACACAGTCCAGCAATACCACTTCTGAGTACCCACCAAGAGGAGTAACATCTGTCCACACAAAGCATTCCATAGAAATGTTCATGGCAGCTTTGTTCATTCATAATAATCAAAAAAGAAACAACTGAAATGTCTGTCAACTGACCATCAATAAAGAAAATGTGGCCCACCACACAGTAGACTATCATGGATGAATTCTGAACACATTATATAAGTGGAAGAAGTCAGAAATAAAGCAAAACCCACACATAGTATATAACTCTGTTTATGTCTGCACCAGTCAAACCTATTGAGACAGAGGACTGGCTGCCTGGTAGCAGGGACTGAATAGTGACAGAAATGTTCTAAAATGATTTCATGTTGTAGCAATGGTTCCGCAGCTTTGTACATTTGCTTAAGATTACTGAATTGTTCACATAAAATAAGCATATTTACTTGTTCGTTTATTTATTTATTCATTTGTTTTTGAGACATGTTCTCACTACGTAGACCAGGTTGGCTTCAAACTCACAGAGATCCACCTGTCTCTGCTAGGATTAAAGGCCACACTATCTAGCCTAAAATAGGCTAAGTTTACAGCACACAAATTATACCTCAGAAAGCTGTTTTTACAAAGTAGACTCTATAAGACTTTCAGAAAGAGCAATCAATTCGCCAGGCAGTGGTGGCCGTGAGTTCAAGGCCAGCCTGGTCTACAGAGCGAGATCCAGGACAGGCACCAAAACTACACAGAGAAACCCTGTCTCTGAAAAAAAAAAGGGGGGGGGCAATCAATTCTTATGTAGCACAAACCCTCAAATGAGACACTCAAACTCTCTTCTTAGCTGTGTGCTGATTTTGCTGCCACTGCTAGGAAAGGTTTTATTTCTCATTCTTGATTCTCAGCAGGAACTCAGTAGACTCTGGGAACATCCTTTTAGGGCAATGGCTCTGACTCTGTTCAGGTAAAGCTTTAGACCCTTCCCACTTCCACTTCCTAGTGGAAAAGGAACTGTGGAATAGCACAGATAACTGACATGGAAGAAGACGATAAAAAATAAACTGAATTGCAGTAGCTCACTTGGTAGGTAGTAAGGAGCTCATAGAAGTCACGGAAAGGGATGGACAGCCATCAGAAAGACCCTTAGCTTTTCCATGCACCAGAGGACTGACTCTAAGTTCCTTCCAGGCCTGACATGTTGTAACTCTGTGTTTTGACTTAAAACCTCAGAAATGTAGGCTGGAAAGATGGCTCAGCAGTTAAGGGTACTTGTTGCTCTTGCAGAAGATCTAGGTTGAATTCCTAGCACCCATACGACATTTAACAACAGTCTCTAACTCTAGTTCCAGGATATTTGATACCCTCTTGTGGTCTCTGAAGTCTCCTGCATATACACAGTGCACATACATACATACATACATACATACATACATGCATACATGAGGGCAAAGACTTTTTTTTTTTTTTTTTTTTTTTAAAGAAAAAGGCAAACGAAAAACATACTTGGTCTCTGGGCATATCACCATTGTTACTACTGAAGCCCAAGTCAGCACCTCTGCTCAGGCTTAGATCTTTGTGAAGCAACCTAAGTGGACGCTGCTGCACTGTTCCCTGTAGACACATTACTTTGTCTACACACACCGCTCTGATACTGGGTCAGCTCTTCATTCCCCTATTCCAGCCACACTCGCCTTTTCACTCTTTCATCAAGCAGGTCACTTCCTTCCCCAGAGCCTTTCCATTTGCTGTTTGGTTAGAGCATCCCACCCAGCTACTCACATCTGTAACTGCCTCTTCTTTCAGCACTTACCAGAGAGGCTCTCCCTAACCAACCTATCCAAAGGAGCTCCACTCTGTTACCCATCTCTTATATGACTCAGGTAGCTGTTCAATTGCTTATTCCCTGTTTCCTGAGAGCAGGGATCCTGGTCAGTCTTCAGCTGTGTCATTAGTACCTGGATCAGCACCAGGCACAAAGTATGGACTCCATAAATCCCCCAATTGTATGACTTTTTGTAGGAATTTTGAGTCTTGAAGGATATGTGCTTGTCTGCCTTTTTATCTTCAAAGCTTCTTCACAAAAAGGCAAGAGAACCTTTACCTAATGAGTTAGTCCACATAACAGAAAAAAGTATTAGTGTGGAAGCTGGAAGTCCTGATTAATACAAGAATGTAACTCTTCGCAGATTCCCTTGTACCTAGACATCTGGAAGTCTCCAGCCAAATTCCATCTTCCCACAAGGTGGCGCTGCACAGCAACAGGGAGCAATCCCACAGATGGAACACCTCTAAACAAGAGGTGAGTCTGGTGTGGTGATGCACTCAGGAAGCTAAAGCAGGAGGATCAGGAGTTCAAAGCTGGCCCCAGCTACATAGAGAATTTGACTCCAGCCTAGGCTATATGAGACCCATTTCAATTTTTTTTTTTTTTTTTTTTTTGGTTTTTCAAGACAGGATTTCTCTGTGTAGCTTTGTGCCTTTCCTGGAACTCGCTTTGGAGACCAGGCTGGCCTCGAACTCACAGAGATCCGCCTGGCTCTGCCTCCCGAGTGCTGGGATTAAAGGCGTGCGCCACCACCGCCCGGCTCAATTTTTAAAAAAGATATAATTATGACTGGAAATTGATCACGTTTCAAAGGTAGAACTGGCCTCAATAGAGTGATGAAAACAATTTCAAAATAAATAAGCTGAAGTATAAAAGTTGTGTATTTCACCTCTTGAGAAGACAGGGATATTTAAAAACCTAGGTAGCACCTAGTCTGTTAAAGCACTCTAACATTACGTCCTCAATAGTCCTATCACTAAGCTAAAAATCACTTTTTATTTAAGAACTGAACACTAAAAATATTCCATACCAGATATGGTGGTGCCCACCTGTGATCTCAGCACTTGAGTGTAGGTGTAGGAGGGTCAAGCTCATCCCTGGCTAGTGAGTTTGAGGGCAGACCAGGCTACATGATTTTTTTTTTTCAATACTCATCATTTATGGACACACACATGCTATCCTAGAAAAAATTTCACTTCACCGATCTGAATTGACAAAATCTGGTCTACATTATCCCTGAGAATACAATTAATAGCTTCCCTTCGTCTTATGCACTTAGTTCCTTCTGTATTTAAAAACATATACCATTTGAGAATTATCTGAAACCTAGTAGGAATGCCAAACGAGTATACACCTTTCCGTACTGCCACAACTTGTGACCAAAACTTAGTGATATTTTAGACTCTAAAGGGGCATATACATTTTGGCACTCTTGCTCACCAGTGTTGAGAAAAGACAATTACTTTGTTGGCATCACCCATGTGAATATTACAGAAGCAGAACTTGGGCTAAGTGTTAGACTGTAGGATAGGTTGTCAATGGGCTGGGAAATCAGCATACAGGAACTTTTTTTTGTTAATGTACAAAATAATGGGTTTCGCTGTAACATTATTCATGGATATTGGGGTTTACTTGTATTCACCCCATTACTTCTGTCTCACTCACCTTCTGCTGCTTCCTCCCCAAAATTGCTCCGTTTCCATGTCTCTCTCTTACACACACACACACACACACACACACACACACACACACACACACACAGAGTGTACATATAAATCTAGATTGTCCATGAAAAAAAAATTATCATTGTCTTCCCTATTCTCTTTTATCCCCTCCTAACTGCAATTTCCTTTTAACAAAATAATATAAAGCAGCACTAAGAAAATGAAGAGAGAGGCTGGAGAGATGGCTCAGCAGTTAAGATCATTGGCTGCTCTTCCAGAGGACCAGGGTTCAATTCCCAGCACCTACATGGCAGTTCACAGCTGTCTGTAGCTCCAGTTTCAGAGGATCTGACACCATCACACAGGCATACATGCAGCAAAACAGCAATGCACATAAAATAAGAACAAATAAATCATTTTAAAAAAAAGAAAATGAGCCGGGCGGTGGTGGCGCACGCCTTTAATCCCAGCACTCGGGAGGCAGAGCCAGGCGGATCTCTGTGAGTTCGAGGCCAGCCTGGGCTACCAAGTGAGTTCCAGGACAGGCGCAAAGCTACACAGAGAAACCCTGTCTCGAAAAACCAAAAAAAAAAAAAAAAAAAAAAAAAAAAAGAAAATGAAAAGCGGTCTCAAGAGATGGCCCAGTGGTTATGGGCACTTGTCGCTCTTATAGAGGACCCAGCTTCAATTCTTAGCACCCACATAAGGTGGCTCACAGTCTTTAACTCCAGTTTCAAGGAATCCAGAGCCCTCTTTTCTGGCATCTATGGACACCTGCCCTCATGTGGCACATATCATATGACATATATATAAATAAAAAAAAAATCTTGCCAGGCAGTGGTGGTGTACTCTGGAGACAGAAGGTAGATCTCTGAGTTCGAGGCCAGCCTGGTCTACAGAGTGAGTTCCAAGACAGCCAGGGCTGTTACACAGAGAAACCCTGTCTCAAAAAAACAACAAACAAGTAAACAAACAAAAATCTTAAAAAGAAAATGAAAAGACAGGTCTTAGACTGAGAAGATATCTGCAAAGTGTACATTCTGTAACACAGAAATTTCTTAAAATTCAATATTGAAACAACATACTTTTTCAAAGGGAAAAATGATGTGAACAGACATCTAAGCAAAAACAACATAGAGATGCCATATATACATATATAAATATGTTCGCTGGGCGGTGGTGGTGCACGCCTTTAATCCCAGCACTCGGGAGGCAGAGCCAGGTGGATCTCTGTGAGTTCGAGGCCAGCCTGGTCTACAAAGCAAGTTCCAGGAAAGGCGCAAAGCTACACAGAGAAAAACCCTGTCTCGAAAAAACCAAAAAAAAAAAAAAAAAAAGATGTTCATCATCACAGGTCACAAGGGAATTGTTACCAAAACAATGAGATACACTGCTCACCTATCAAAATGGCCAAAGCCAAAACACTGGCATACAAATACCGGTCTGTTAAATGACCCTAACACTAAATCCTCAACAGTCCTTGAGGTAGTTTGAATGTAATTGGTCCCCATAATCTCATAGGGAGTGGGTATGCCCTTGTTGGGGGCAGGCTTTGAGGTTGCCTATGCTCAGGATACTGCCCCATGTCTCAGTTGACTTCTTGTTGCCTGCAAGATGTAGGACTTTCAGCCCTCTCTCCAGTATCACATCTGCCTGCACACACCATGCTTCCCACCAAGATGATAATGGACTGAACCTCTGAAACTGTAAGTAAACTCCCTAAATTAAATGTTTTCTTATAAGAGTTGTGGTCGTGGTGTCTCTTCACAGTAATAAAACCCAAACTAAAACAGTCCTATCAACTCTGCTCAAGTCACCATTTCATTTAAGGCCATGGAGCAAAAGGAATTCAGCAGCAGATAATGCTATAGCCACTTTGGAAGACAGTAATAATTTTTTATAAAACAAAACATGGATCACACCTGTAATTCCAGAACTTGGGAGGCTGATGATGCAGGAAGATTGTGTTACAAGTTCAAGACTGGCCTGCACTACACTATTAAATTTCAGGCCTGTCTAGGTACAGTATCTCAAAACCTCTCCTCAAAAACACTTTTCTCATATGATCTATCAAGCATTAATGTTCATGGCATTCACTCAAATAAACTGAAAATTTATTTCCCCACAAATGCTTCTAACAGTTCTCAGAATTGCCAAAATTTGGAAATAACCATTCATTCTTCAGTAATGAATGGATTAACAAACTGTGACACATTCAGACAGTGGAGTGTTATTCAGCAATAAAGAGTCTGTGCCATCAAACCACAAAATGAAAGGAAGACCCCTGACTATAAGCTGCTGGGTGTAACCAGTCTAAAAAGCTATATACTGTAAGATCCCAACTATATGAGATTCTGGAAAAGCAAAATAGAACCATGATGGCTATAGGGCTGGGAAAGAGAGAACTAAGACCGCAGTGGCTTTTAGGGCAGCAAAGCTGTTCTGAATGACACTACAAGTGTGGACCCATCACCCATTTGTCAAAACCCAGAAAACTGTACACCACCACGAGTAAAGCCTGGCAGAAGCTAAGGACCTCAGTCAACCAAAACGTATCAACACTGGTCCATCATTGTAACAGATGGATCACAGTAATACACTATGTTGGTAATAAGTAATAGGAGAGGTCTGAGTGGGGGAGGAGCAGGAAGCAAGAGAGGGAAAATTAGTTTCTGTTCCATTTTTCTGGATCCCTAAAATTGTTGTAAAAGAGTCTTTAACTTAAAAACAACAGTATACTGCATCTGGCAAGAGCACATGCAGACATTTTGACATGTAGAACTGTGTGTATGGGGCAGGGAGGATACACATATACGAACTAAGTCACCTTGTAAAGTGTTTCGTAGTGTGGACCATGGTCCAATACTTTGAAAAAAGTGCTAGGATGGTCTTATGAAACACAACAGAACTTGCATAAAACTAAAGGATGTGTCACTGCACCAGGAAAACCACTGCCACCACTAGTATTCAGGGCTGTGGGTTTTTCACATTCTCAATTTCTGTGCTTACTCTACCTTACAGCCACTACTCTTCACTTTACAGATTAGGAAAAGGGGCTTGGAGAGGATAAATAACACAACCAGTCATGGAGCTAACAAATACTAGAGAGAGAACTTAACTCACTGCCCGACTCCAAAGCTAAGACACTCTGAACCAGTTCTCCAAACCACTTCTCCAGTGCTTCAAAATAAAAAACCGAAGGGGTTGGAGAGATGGCTCAGCAGTTAAGAGCACTGGCTGCTCTTTGAGAGGTCCTGGTTCCCAGCAACCACATGGTGGCTCACAATCATCTATAATAGGATCTAATGTCCTCTTCTGGTGTGCAGGTATATATGCAGAGCACTCATACATTAAATATAAATAAATTTTAAAAAAGAAGTGAAAATTTTAATAAATACTTCTCTGGACTGTATAATCTTCCATTATTTGTTTACATTTCAATTAGCCAGGTTTTACCTAGTGTTTTATTTTAAAATCATCAAGTGAAAACTAGAGCTTTTCCCCCATTTAATCACTACATTATGGGAACAAGAACAAAGAATCATGGCATTTCCCCCAATTAACCACAACAATGAAAAAGAAAAATTATTTAACCTCAACCATATAAATGCTCTAATTAATGTTCTTGGTTTTTCAAAAATTTACATTAGGTATACCAACAATTCTCAGACAAAGACTTCCTCTTTTTACACATTGTTTGATAAAACCCAAGAAAACACACCCCTGAGTGTTTTTTGTCGGTGCTAAGGCTGGGTCTCTCTGGTGTCCATCCTGCTGACACACGTGATCTCTTACCTTGGCATTCCAAGAGGCAGGAACCACAGGCAAGTACTCCCATGTCCAACCCTATATGATTATTCCAGTGGTGCAGGGGATGAAACCAGGGGCTCATGCTAGCAAGTGTGCTATCATTTTACTATACTCCTGCACCATATGTACTTTTACATACACATATACCCAAGCGAATTACATATGTACATTACATATAAAACCAAACTCACAGTACCACTGTAACAGCCAAAAATAGAAACAGCCCAAACTTACAAAAATACTTCAAAAAATTTACTTATAGCTCTGTGTCTTCCACGTGTGTGTATATGCCTACAGAAGCCAGAAGAGAGGACTGATCCCCTGGAGCTGAAGTTAGAGGCAGTAGTGAACCACTAGATATGGGTACAAAAAGAACAGCAAACACTTAACTACTGAGCCATTTCTCCAGTCCCTACAGCTCAAACTTATAAATGGCTGAATAACGTGTGATTTACTCAGAACATTATCTGACCAGAAAAAGAAATGGAGTGAAGGTTACAACACAGACAACCCTCGGAAAGAGAGCAAGTCAAGTCAGATGAGAAAAGTCCCAAAGTGAATGAGTCTATTCAGATGAAATGCCAGAACAGACCAACCCACTAGCAAGTGACAGTTGATAAAAACCATGGTTTCTTTTGGGAGATGAAGAAGGTACTAAACAATTAGATAGTAGTAATAACTGTACAACTGTGAATATATTGAAAGGATGAATTTTATGGTATGTGATTAGTATCAATAAAATGTATTAAAACATACCTAGTTATAGCAATTCAACCTATCAATAATCAACTATTAAAGTAGGGCATGGTACCACAGGCCCATAATCCCAGTGATAAGGAGACTGAGACAGGAGAATCCTGAGTTTGAAGCCAGTCTGGGCTTCACAGTTACAGACTTTTTCTCAAACAATGATAAATTGTATTATTTATTTCTTTGTATATATATTTCTCCCTTTCTGTAATATGCATTTACACAACACAAATCCTATTTTGTAATGTCTGCAAACACAAAAATTCACTATTAATCCTTTTCTTAGTTGGAAAATGGCTTAAAATAAAGACAATTAAGCTAAGGATATATAGCTCAAAGGTAGAATGCACGCTTGGCAGGCATGAAGGCCAGAAAAAAAATTATCAAAATAGTACCCTTAAAGAATACTTTTTACAGAATCAGTTGTATAGCCGCAACATAACCAAAGCACAATCTCCAAAGGAAAAAGTAAACCCCCAAATACCTCCTCCCTTATTTTACAAGAGACTGTAAACTGTCTTTTAGGTGTACACTGGCTCTTGAAAGTTGTAACACTTTGAATTTGCTTGTAAAGGTATGAGGTACTATTTTTAAATATTTCTCATCATAAGAAACTAAGCAAGAGTGCAGTGTGGAGCACAAGTCAGTGACTGGAGACTGATTACACAGGAAAAATGCCAAAGCAGATGACCTGGAGGCCTTGACAAACTCCACTGGGCACTGATGACAGAACCGTGATAAGACACCTCATGAAAGAAGACAGATGCCACTGTTGCCACAGAGTAATAGGGTAGAGTTTCACCTAATTAGGTGTGTTCCATAAGGAGCAGCCAATGTTAGCAACTTCAATAGCAACTATGAATAGGATCAAGAATACACTGGGAAAACAAAGACTAAACACTAATTTACCAGGTTCACTTGTAAAGTTTGTTGTATTAAAAGAGGGGGGCTGGAGAGATGGCTCAGTGGTTTAAGAACACTGACTGCTTTTCCAGAGGATTGCGGTTGGATTCCCAACACTGTCTTGGTAGCTCACAACCAGTAACCCCAGGGGATCAACGCCCTCTTCTGGCTTCCTCAGGCACTGCATGTCAAGGCACACCAACTTACGTGCAGGTAAAACCCATGTAAATAAGAGTAAAAAAAAAAAATTAAATTAAAAAAAAAATGACCCAGTCATGGTGGCACATGACTTTAATCCTAGTACTTAGAAGGCAGAGGCAGGTGGATCTCTGTGAGTTCGAGGCCAGCCTGGTCTACATAGTGAGTTCCAGGGCAGCCAGGGCTACACAGAGAAACCCTGTCTTGGGGGAGTGAGGAAGGGGAAAAAGAGGAGGGGCAGGAGGAGGGATGCCCTTACTTAAGCCTAGTTATTAACTTCCCAAAGTAAAACCCAGAAGCTTCAACATAAATTTTCACAATAAATAATTTATACTAAAAATTATTTTTGTGTTTGGAGTAGGGTATAATAGAATTGCAATTCTTCCCAATAGTGATACTATTGATAAGACATATTCTATAAAGTATTTACAATCAGAATGAAATTTATAACAGGATATCTAACATCAAAGGAATTCTGCTACTGAATGTGGTGGCACACTCTTTAATCCCAGCAGAGGCAGAGCCAGAGCCAGGCAGATCTCTGTGAGTTCGAGGCCAGCCTGGTCTACAGAGCAAGATCCAAGACAGCCAGGACTACACAGAGAAACAACAACAACAACAAAAAACTAACAACAACAAAAAGCTACTGTACAGTTTCATGGGATTAAAGGAGTGTGCCACCACCACCTGGCTTTTTTTTTGGTACAGTAGGTTTTAGTTTGTTTGTTTGTTTGTTTGTTTTGGTACAGTAGGTTTTATACAAAAGTTATCAGATAGAAACATAAAGCCAAACTTCTTTAAATGAAAGAATTCACTTCATATATATAATATGCATGTAGCTTTGAATAAAAAAAACATTTTAAGTATGGCTATAAAGAGTTAACAGCCCACACTGCTTCAGAGAAACTTCCTACTGAAGAATAGAAATGAGAGAAAACCATTGATGCCTTCTGTAGCTAGAATTTTCCTGCCTGGCCCATGGTCAGGGCAAATCTCTCTCACCTGCCAGTCCCACAGCCGCTCAGACCCGACCAAGTAAACACAGAGCCTTATATTGCTTACAAACTGTATGGCCGTAGCAGGCTTCTTGCTAACTGTTCTTACAGCTTAAATTAATCCATTTCTATAAATCTATACCTTGCCACGTGGCTCGTGGCTTACCGGCATCTTCACATGCTGTTTCTCATCGTGGCGGCTGGCAGTGTCTCTCTGACTCAGCCTTCCACTTCCCAGCTTTATTCTCCTCCTTGTCCCGCTTATACTTCCTCCTGCCTGACTACTGGCCAATCAGTGTTTTATTTATTGACCAATCAGCAACACACTTGACATACAGACCATTCCACAGCAGCCTTCCTATTCTGGGAACACAATTTTACTCAGTACTGAGGACTGAACCTAGGACCTTACACATGCTAGGCGGGCAAGTCCTCTCCTACTGTGTTTCCAGTCTTTGACAATTCTAAGTCAATGTCTCACTAAGCTGCCTGGCCTGGCCTTGAACAAGCTCATAGCCCAGTAGGCCCTGAGCTTGTACTCCCCCTCTTCAGGCTCCCAAGTTTCTGGGAATACAGGCCTGTGCCCATCAAAGCTGATGTAAGGATCTGACCTGAGTTCTGAGGTCTGGGTCTGCTAAAGTAGCAGAGGTCCTCATAAATCCTACACATTACTGGGCACGGTGATGGATGCTTTTAATCACTCACTCAGGAGGCAGGAGTGAGTGGATTACTATGAGTTCAAGAAAAATCCATGAACAATTTGCAGAAATTTATCCCCATTCCTTTTAAAGAGAAAATTCTATATTCCAACTTAGTAAAACATACAGCTACATATGAGTTTTCATATTCTTACATGGCTTTAATTATTGTTCTTCCAAAAAAGCTGTATGATGAACGATTAACTGTTGGATGTTAGAAGTCAAGCAGCCCTACTTTTCCACAAAGGAAAAAAAATAAGCATTTTCTCAGTGCCTGTAAAACACACATGCATTTGGTCCTCACAGAAATCCTGGTGACACCAACTGAGATGGCCTCACAGTCCATTCATCCACTCTGCTCTGGGACTCAGCTGCCAGAGATCATGCTTATTTTATGTGGTGTATCCCTCTTGCCATTGCTCACCCAAAAAACAAAAAACTGTTCTTTGTACCACAAATATTCTGAGTACCTACTATGTGCTGGGGACTGTACTGATAAGTTAAAGAAGGCTCTGGCCCTGTGCAGGTGTGTTAAGGTGAGGGAAAGACACAGTAAAACATACAGTATAGCAGATGACGCCATGCACTACGAGAAAACAAAGAGCACGTAAAACAGATGGGCAACAGAGTGGGTCAGTTAAAGGAGGTGGTTAGAGAAACCCTCAGAACCCAGGCATGATGGTGTGTGCCTATAATCCCAACATCCAGGAGATAGAGGTGGAAGGAAACAGAGTTCAAAGCCACCCTGAGCTACACAAGACCCTGTCCCCCCACCAAAATGAAATGCCTCACTAAAGGAGGTGACAGAGTAAGCCTTGACAACAACAGTCTGAAAGGACAGCATGCAAAAGAAAAAGTGTAAAGGTCCCTAGGAGGAATGAAGGCCAGGCGAGAGTAAGATTCCCTAAGGAGTCCAGCTTTGCTGGAGCAGAAAACCAAGAGGAGAAGAGTAGGAGATGAGCAGTAAGACACGTGTCAGGCTTTTCCTAAGAGGCTGATGGGAAGCGCAGAAGGATTCTAAGAGCAGCACATATTGACATACATTTCCCAGCTCATTCTGGCTGCTTGGCTGAGAATAGACCTATTCAGAACCAGCACAGATGCAAAACCCCCTGAGGAATGAACTAGTGTAAGAGTCCAAGAAGAATGCCAGAGATGCCACAAGAGAAAGAAGCTGGGGAGGCTGGGATGGCAGCTCTGACAACCTTGCTAACTGGGTAGATGTGGATTACAAGAAAAGAGGGACACTATAGAAGAGGGCCTTAATACCCCTGCTGCCAAGGTCCCTAGAGCTGTCCCTTTCTTGCCCCAACTGAACACCACGCTGTTTGGCTTTCCATCCAGTGCCCTTCCAGGAAATCTATTAAAAATTACTTATCTATTATTGTTTGTATATATGATGTGTGTGGGGTGGCACTCAAGTACCATGAGCACAAGTGTGCCCACGAGAGAGGCTGTGTGTGTGTGTGTGTGTGTGTGTGTGTGTGTGTGTGTGTGTGTATAACTCTGTGGAGTTGTCAAAAATGAGTTACCCACAAGAGTTATTTTCCTCCTCAACAGGTAAAGGTGCTTGCCACCAAGCCTGAGGGCCTGAGCTCCATCCCCAGGACCCAGATGGTTAAGAGAGAACTGATACCTTCAAGTTGTCCTTTGATCTACACATATATGCTGTAACGTGAAAATGTGTGCGTCCATTTGTGTCACACACTGAAAGAGAATAACTAAATTTTTTTTTTTCGAGACAGGGTTTCTCTGTGTAGCTTTGCACCTTTCCTGGATCTCGCTCTGTAGACCAGGCTGGCCTCGAACTCACAGAGATCTGCCTGGCTCTGCCTCCCGAGTGCTGGGATTAAAGGCGTGTGCCACCATCGCCCAGCTGAGAATAACTAAATTTAAAATTATTATTACTTTACAAAGAGAACTCTGAGAACATTTTTATGATGGCTCAATGCTCATTTTAGGCACCACAGCTAATTGTAACAGCTCAGAAAGGCTGCACTTGCTTCATTGAAGCCAATTGCTTCCAGGCTCTGACTGGCCCTGTACCTGCCAGCAGTATGGAGTTTAACAACTAGGGAAGGGAGTGGGAGAGGGCAGCAAACCCTGCATCAGCCCCACTAAGGGGAAGGCCAGAGAAGCAAGCACAGCAACTGTAGAAACGCCCTTCCTTTCTCACCAACCCAAGGTCAAGCCACTCCTCAGTTCAATAAACTCAGGGAAGTCCTGCTGCCCACTGTGAAAGCCTCTGCTGTTTCTATAGAGGGAAACAGACAGAGGGCAGACCACCTTTCTCTTTGTCTTAGCTTTTTCTACAGCACAGAATAGTTTTCTGTCTCTTCTGAGCTCAAAAACAGCTCATGTGCTATTATTGGCTTAGCACTCAGGATGTTCTCATGAGGATCTATATTCTAACACAAAAGGAAAAGGTAGCCCTCATTCTAATCCATTAAAAGAAAACATACATTTTAAGCAGCAAATTAGATTATAGAATCTAGATGCTTTAATTTCTTTCTTTTCGGTTTTGTTTTGTTTGGTTTGGTTTTTTGAGAGATTTTCTCTGTGTAGCTTTGGCTGTGTAGCACAGGCTGGCCTCGAACTCACAGAGATCCACCCGCCTCTGCCTCCTGAGTGTTGGGATTAGCCCCGCTATGCTTCAATTTTTTTTTAAAAACTAATGTTTGTATGTGTGTGAAAGAAGAAACAATTTTTTTGTTGCTAATTTGAGTTAGTGATCAAGTAAATGATTAATTCCTTCTTAATACTTTTAAAGGTGTTCAATTCAACAAAGAAATACTTGAAGAATTTAAACACTTAGATAAGCCACCAAATCTCAGAGCCAGACTAGCAACAATCTAACCAACACCCTCTCCTCAGTTAAAGATGAGGGAACAGAAAACAGCCCAGAGAGCAATAAACTTGTCAGTAATAAACCAAGACTGTAATCCAGGTGCCTTGATTCTCGGCACACAAGCTGTCTCCTTTCTACATTTAGAGACTTCAACTGCTTAATTCTTAAATGCCAAAGTCTAGGAAATGTCTAGCACAAAGCCTGACAGATAATATCCTGTCAATATGGGTCTGGTGGCACACACCTGTAATCCACTAGGGAGGCATGGCAGGTCTCTTGAGAGTTCCAGGCCACACAGTGCTATACAGTGATCCCGTCTCAAAATTAAAAATTAAACTAATTAAAAGATTTAAAAAAAGAGCCGGGCAGTGGTGGCACATGCCTTTAATCCCAGCACTCGGGAGGCAGAGGCAGGCGGATCTCTGTGAGTTCGAGGCCAGCCTGGTCTACAGAGCGAGATCCAGGAAAGGCGCAAAGCTACACAGAGAAACCCTGTCTCGAAGAAAAAAAAAAAAGATAAAAAAGAAAGAAAAGAAAAAGGGGGCAGGTGACTCAGAGGTTAGGAACACTGACTGTTCCTCCAGAAGACCTAGGTTTAATTCCCGGCAGGTCACAGCTGTCTTTTTTCCAGTTTTGAAGGATCCGGCACTCTCTTCTGGCCTCTAGTCATTATGTGCAAGTTGTACATGCAGGCAAATACCCATACACATATTAAAGGCAGCTGGGCAGCAGTGGGGCATGGCTTAAATCCCAGGACCTGGGAGGCAGAGGCAGGTGGATCTCTGTGAGTTCGAGGCCAGCCTGGTCTACAGAGTGAGTTTCAGGATATCCTGGGCTACATAGAGAAACCCTGTCTCAAAAAAAAAAAAAACAAATAAATAAAGGCCACCCTGGGCTATAAAGCAAGACCCTAATTCCATGCTCTTCCCAGGGCATTCTCTCAAACAATTCCCCCTTTTAATTTCTTTTTTCCCCCTTTTAATTTCTATACCTAACAACTACTCTGGGCACTAAAATAGTTGGGACATTGCCCTGCCAATCCTTTAAAAGTCAGACATGAGGGCTGGAGAGATGGCTCAGAGGTTAAGAGCAGTGACTGCTCTTCCAGAGGTCCTGAGTTCAATTCCCAGCAACCACATGGTGGCTCACAACCATCTGTAATGAGATCTGGCGCCCTCTTCTGTGTACATAATAAATATAAATAAATCTTTAAAAAAAAAAAAGTCAGACATGAATTGAAATTTAAGTTGGGCTAGTGAAATGGCTCAGCTGTAAAAGTGCACACTACACAAGTCTGACAACTTGAGTTTGATCCCCAAATCCCACAGTGAAAAGAGATAATTGGCCCCTTAAAATTACTCTCTGACCTTTCATGCCCACACTTTCATACACATAATAAATAAAATTAAAAAATTAACCCTCTCCCAGCCTTCCTTAATGTAAAAGGAACAAGGCACTATTTATGACATCCAAGTAAATGAGGTAGGTCACATCAACCCTGCCTCCCTCTCAGCCACACACACACTTTTTTTTTCCCAAGACAATGTTTCTCTGTGTAGCCTTGGCTGTCCTGGATCTCGCTCTGTAGACCAGGCTGGCCTTGAACTCACAGAGATCCGCCTGCCTCTACCTCTGAGTGCTGGGATTAAAGGTGTGTGCAAACACTGGCTCATCAACCCTTTTTTTAGTGGAGGAAAATGCACACTCAGCTGAGCTCGGATCTACATGGCCTACTTCACCTGAAGGCAGCTAAGGCTCACAGACTCTTAGTCTCCACCTGATAACTAAGATCCTACACTTAGGAAACCAGTTGACCTAAGAAATTCATCACCAACACCCATTTCTGCTGTCAAGGACCAAATAGTCAAGGAGCATTCTACCCAGCTGCTATCTCCAACAATAACCAGTACTAGCACTGATCCACTGGGTTCCTGGGTGTCAGATCCACTGCCAAGCACTGTCCACATAGAATGTTTCAGCCCTGATTTCCTTTTCTTTTCAATTAGTCAGCTGTGGTAGTATATACTTATAATCTCAACATTCAAGAGGCTAAGGTAAAAGATCATGGATTTGAGGCCTATCTGAGCTATATATTGAGACACTGTCTCAAAACCAAGACTGGGGTTTAGCTCAGTGGTAGAGTAGTTGCCTAGCATGCACAAGACCCTGTTATAATCTGCAGACATACAAACAAGTATGTAAATGATCAATCAATAATGAAAAGCATACTAATTTTAGGGGCTGGAGAGATGGCTCAGAGGTTAAGAGTACTGGCTACTCTTCCAGAGGACCTGGGTTCAATTCCCAGCACCCACATGGCAGCTCACAGCTGTCTATATCTCCAGTTCCAGGGTGTCTGTCACACAGACACACATGCAGGCTAAAAACACCAATGTACACAAAAATAAAAACAAATCATTAAAAATTAAAAAAAAGAAAAACATACTAATTTTAAATGACAACAAAAAAAAATTTTGAAAGTGATAAAGAAGAGGAAATGAAATTCCTACTGACTTACACTTCACAGCCAGTATCTATTTTTAGACCTTTTTTTGGACCACAAAAGGTTCTCTGTATTTTAATAACAAGGGCACAGTAAGTAGAATGTTTAATACTTAGTTAATGATATACTTTGGGCATGCTCCCATGGGAATACACACAACTAAATTTTGTTTTAGGCTATTTATTTTTTCTCTGTATGACCATGCCATAATTTATTGAGACAGCCACTATTACTTTATTTTACAAATGAGGAAATAGGTTCCAGAAGGTTATATAACTTGCCTAAAGGTCACATGGCTAGTAAGTGGCACAGCCAGGTCTGGAACCAGGATTACCTGATTCTCAAGACTGCATTCTCAAACACTCCTACCCAGCCATGCGTGTGTTTTGCATAATTCTACTACAAGACTGAAAACACTCAAGACAATAATGTCTTTAAGTACTAGTACCTACTACTATGTGAGCACACAGGAAAATTGTGCACACCATTTTGGGGTTACTATATTTATCTTCCCTACTGGGCCATTCACACCCTTCTCAATGCCTTGTGAAATAGTTAACACATAAGCGTATTTCTGGAAAATACAGATCCAACACCTAGATATAACTGCTTTGGACATGACCAGGGAAGGGTCAACTGGCCTTCCGAGATCTTAGGACCAATGTAACTTAGCCTGAGACCCCCACCTCAAGAGGAGTCTCATCAGCAAATGTTCTTACACTGTTTCGTTTTGTTTTGAGACAGAATCTCACTATGTAGCACTGGCTGTCCTGGAACTCACTCTGTAGACCAGGATGGCTTCAAACTCACAAATCCACCTGCCTCTGCTTCCCAAGTGCTGGGATTAAAGTTGTGCAACACCACCACCCAGCAGGAACAAATTCTTGAAATTAACAATTAGTTGTCACATAATAAAAAGTTGGCAACACAGAAAAGATCATTTTGTCATTCAATTTAGTCATGGAATGTAATTTCTTTTGACTTTAACATTAAAAACATGAGCAGGAGAGAATGCTCATCAATTAAAGAGTATTTGCTATTCTTACAGAAGACCTGAGTTTGGTTCTCAGGACTCATGTTGGGCAGTTCTCATTACCACCTGTAATTCCAACTCCAGGGGTTCCAATGCTCTCTAGACTTCATGGGCATCATACACACATCACCCCCACCCCCACATACACAAATAAATCTTTTAAAAAGTAATTTTAAAATAAAACATGAGCAGCTACTATTGCTACTTTTTATTTTTTTTTAAAGACAGGGTCTCACTTGTAGCCATGGCTGGTATGGAACTCACTATGTAGACTAGGGTGGCCTTGAACTCACAAAGATACTTCTGCTTCTGCCTCCTGAGTGCTGGAATTAAAGGTGTGCATCACTACACTTAGCTGCTACTACTACTTTTAATATATATAATATAATGTATTAATATATAGTATAATATATACACTAATTTATATATAACATATATGAGTGTTTGGCCTGAAGATATGTCTGAGCATCATGTACATTCCCAGTACTCAAAGAAGCCAAAAGAGGGAGTTAGTTCCCCAGGAAATGAGTTCATCATCTCTCCAGCCCCTATTGTTATTTTTAAAAGTCCCACTCTCCACTCCAAGTTACTCACATGGGCATAGATATCTATCCTGGCAATTCTCCAAAAGGACAGGAAACTAACTGAACCATAAGCTTTTCTCTAATACCAAGGATATTTGAATTGTGTTCAATTCTACAGGCAAACAATCCATATAAAAAGATTAAAATTTGGCTCTCAAGTTTGTTTTCTTGTCACATCATAGCAAGACCTGCAGTACAATAGACAGGAAACACCATAACCCACACAAAACAAACTGCTACTTTGTATATAACATAAATTGGGTGCATTTTCAGGATCACTCTCTATTCATTTAGGAAAGTTTTACTAAGTTCAACCTGGCCCTGAGCCAGCTTCTAGACATATAAGGTCAGTAAAGCTGGCCCAAGTCTTAGTTCCTCACTGAATCTGAGACCTGAGAGAACAGAGAACCATAATGTGTAGCTGCCAAGTGCCGTGACATCCCATGGGAAGGAGCCCTGCTCTAGACTCCAGGATCAGGAAGGACTTCCCACAGGAAGCAACAAGTAGGCTGGGCAGGAAAGGAGTTAGCCACGGACAGGAATGGGGGATTGGACAGGCAGTGCTCCAGTTGACAGAGAAGAGAGCAAACAGCAGCGGCAGGCAGGCAGGCGGCAAGGAGTCTGCCAAGATGGCCCTGTTAAGCACAGCAGTCTGGACAAACTGACCAGACAAGCAGCCACATCATGACATGGTTATCTACCCCACCTGTCTCACTCTGCACAATAATAATTCAGGACCTCCTCTCCAGTCTTCCTGCTAAATGGCCATCCTTTTACACTCTGATTTTATTTCTACCATTCTCTCATAATTTACAAAGAATAGAAAGTAAAACTCAAAATAATTCAGTGTGTTAGAATACACTAATTGAGAAATATTAGAACTAGGACGTCTCCCCAGACATAGTAGGGCTAATAAAGTATTTCAGAGAGAAAGAGTAGCTTAATTATAACAGTACTGGCAATTAAAATGTTGATTAAATTATCCCTTCAAACTTTTCCTATACCTTAATTAGATCCTAAATCATTTAATCATTAATTATACTATTCCTAGTTGTTGGAGAGACTCAAATGTTGTAGCAAACAAGAAAATTAGCTACCCAAAGACACCAATTAAAAAGAGTCCTTACAAAAGGATAATGTAACATTTTCTTCACCTGTGAAAACTTGTCTTGTAAGTCCTTATCTAAAGCAATCTCTAAAGCAAAAATGTCTCTGAAATGAACTGACTCAAAACCATTAAGCATTTTGGAGCATGCCTGTAGCACTTGTCATATGCCAGATCTTGTGGGTTCTTCACACAGCAGCAGCTTACTTAATCCTCCCCAAACACAACAAGGTTAGTACTATGGTGTATGAGGAAACTGACACAAGGAAATTAATTCACTCAAGATCACATTGCTAGGAAATGAGAGTCTTCCCCCGCCCCATTCTGTGTTCTCTCATTACTGCACTATCCTGATTAACAGTCTACAAATGTCTACGCAGATGTTAGCAACTGAAAACAATTATAATAAAAGCTCTTCCAGACCCACCATAGTGGTATATACCTTTAATCCCAGCACTCAGGAAGCAGAGGAAGGTGGAGCACTGTGAGTTCGAAGCTAGCCTAGTCTATATAGCAAGTTCCAGGCCAGCCAAGGCAACATAAGGAGGCCCTATCTTAAAACAAACAAACAAACAAAAAACCTTCCCATCCAATCCTTGAGGAATTCAGCTATAGGACTGGTAGCATTCTCTGTACAGTTAGGGCTCTGGCCCTTTTACTTGAACCACAATCTGAAACCACACTGACCATCTGATAGCCACTAACCACATATGGCCACTGGGAACTTAAAAATGTGGTTAATATGAATTGAGATGGGTTTTATGTGTAAAAAATGTTCTGGAATTTAAGACTCAGTCTAAGAATGTAATATATCACTTACACTTTAATACTACATGTTGAAATGCTTTGGATATAATGGGTTAATTTCACCGAATCTTTTTACTTTTCTGTTCAGCTCCTGGACACTGTAAAATTATACTTGTAGCTCCTCCATCATGTGCCACGGCACACAGTAATCTAAATGCACCAGCGGTAGACATCACTGACAAGGTTTACTCTTCTGATGACTCAGGCATCATAAGGAGCTTAAGTACACCCTGTGTGATCTGTAATCATGCCTCAGGTACTAACAAGTCAGGCTGCCCCTTAGACCTTAGATTACAGCCTCCCAGCGTGCTGAAGCCATGTCATTGTATGACTTCCAGGCTGAGATGGAGCCCTGCAAATGTCTGTCTCTGGCTTCTTGTTGCAGCACCCAAGCCTGAGAAGCTAGGTAAATTGGAGTGGTGTGACACAAAAGAATGAAGATCCTATGAGGGTTCATGGGACTTTGACAACCATGTTGATAGCTCAGGGATCCTACTCTGTCTCACTACAAGAGACTCCTTTCACCAACTCCAATCATACCAGCTTTAATTGGGAAACCCTCAGTTCAGCTTAAAAGCCCTGCAACAGTAGTTTTAGTTTGAAAAGATAAGGTTTTGTGGATGGGCAGTGGTGATAGCTGTTGAACAATGAACACATTCACTGCCACTGAACTGGACAATCAAATGGTAGCTTGTATTTTACTACAATTTTATATATATATAAACAATTTTACTACAATTTTATATATATATATAAAATTTAGAAGATCCTTTACTGGTTTTTCCTCAGGATCCTGACAACCCTGCTCCACCACCTCCACCTTCTTCCTCATCCTTCTAGAACTCCTCTGAACTTCCCATGCCAACACGGAAGGTCCCAGAGATAGTTGTTGCCAATTGCTCTGCAGCAGTTGCTACTTTGATGCTTGAATCTTTCAAATGGCATTTTTGTTTACATACTACACGATGAGCTCACATCAAGCAGGGCCAGACTCAGCATGTAATTAATGCATCCCAAAAGCTGTTCAGCTCATTCAGTAAACAAGAACTTACTGAACACCACTGGGGGCCTGCAATGTCCTCAGCACTAAGGACACTGCAACAGAAAAGGAAAACAGATCCCTGCTTTCCTGGAGTGCCCAGAGATAAACACCAGGCAGGCACTGTACTAAAGGAAGTAAAAAGCACAGTGAGGGAGGGGCATTTCCTGCGAGGTGGTCTGGGAGGTGCCATCTACCAGCTTCTATCAGAACCCGGGTGGGGTGCACTACTCTGGTTCTGTGTTGGGTTTGACTAACAGAAATGCTAGACAAAGAAGACAAACTTTAATTTAGCAAAAGGAAACTATGCTCTCTCTGTTCCATCAAACCAGGTAGATTTTACAATCTCATTCTAGTGTCCCTCAGCACAAAGAACAGAAACATACTGTGAGTGGAATCTCAACTGTGCCCTATCTCCACAATGGTTCCTGGTTGCAGCAGAAAACATAAGAGCAAATGTTTACTGAGTGCTTATAATGAATATTGATACTCCAGCACCTGATATGCCTCACAGCCACCTTAGGAAACATGATGTCATTAAACCCATTCTAAAGAGGAGGAAGATAAGACCCAAAGACATTACATAATCTATCCAAGGCCTCTGAAAAGTGAGTGGCAAAGCCAGAATCAGAAGCCACTGTGGTTCTGAAGCCTAGCTGATAATTACTATGCTGTGTGTTTTATATTAGTATTTCTCCAAATAGAGTCTGAGGTAGGAGGACTAGCTTGAGATACCCTGTCTTAAAAAAAAGATGAACAGAACTGTTAGGTGCTTCAATACCAAGATGAAAAAGCCCCAGTCCAGCTCTGATCTGGGAAAGTTGGGTTAGTCATCTCAAGAAACTGACTGTGTCAAGGATAGCCCCAGCTTAGACTACTAGCAATAGTGGAGAGGGTGCCTGAGCTGGCTTACTCCAGTAATCAGATTGGTGAATACCTTACTGTCATCACAGAGCCTTTCTCCAGTAACTGATAGAAGCAGATGCAGAGCCAAACACCTGGCCAAGCTCCAGGAGTCCAGTGGAAGAGAGAGAAGAGGGATTCTATGAACAAGGGGCATCAAGAACAAGACTTACAGAGAAAACCAAACCAAGTAGTGGGAACTTATGAAATTTAGACCAACACCAATGGAGTCTCCACGGGACTGGACTAGACCCTCTGCATAGGTGAGATAGTCGTGTAGCTTGATCTGCTTAAGGGGCCCCCTGGCAGTAGGATCAGGATCCATCCCTGGTGCATTAACTGGCTTTTTGGAGCCCACTACCTATGGTGGAACACCTCGTACAGCCTTGAGGCAGAGGGTAGGGCTTAGACCTGCCTCTAGTAAATGTACCAGGCTCTGCTGACTCCCCAGGGGAGGCCTTACCTTCTTGTAGGAGGGAATGGGGGAGGGTTGGGGTGGGGAGGCTGGATGGGCGGGAGGAAGAAAGGGGGCGGAATCTGTGATTGGTATGTAAAATGAATAAAAAAATTCTTAATTTTAAAAAAAAAGGAAAGAAAAACTGACCATGTAAACTAGGAAGTACAAGGTAAGGTATACAGTGCAGTACAGATGCCCAGGCAGGAACCCTTTATGCCAAACACATAGCATGAAAAGATACTTAATCTAAAAGGAGAGACTTGTTTACCTGATACATTTACTTGACCTTCAGATTTAAGAGTAACATCTTTCTGGACTAGGCAACATCTCAAAGAGCCAAATCAAAACTCTCCCTCCTCACAGCCCTTTTACACTACTGCTAGATTATTCTCTATCTTAAAGGAAGGACAAACCCAGCTGCTGAAGCAATAAGCCTGTTATCCTCAACTCCAGTCACTGTACTTCCTTCCTTTCTCACACACATACTCACACAAGCACTCAGACTCATACTCTGTTAGGAACTCCTTCTGGTCCTCAAGGCATGTCTGAGTCAACCGGTCTCTTAACTGATCTTACTACTTTTTTTTCTCAAGGAGCTTTTTATATAAAGTATTACATTTTATTTATTTTTGTGACGGCAGATGGGAGAGGAGTTGTGTGTGAGTGCCACAGCACAACTTGGGAAGTTAGTTCTCTCCTTCCACCATGCGGGTCTTAGGGATCAAACTCAGGTCTTCAGGCTTGGTGGCAAGTGCTTTACCCTCTGAGCCCCTCATTTGGCACACTGTCTCTTTCTTTCCCTCTTTCTCCACACACCTTCTACCCTCTACTGGCTCCAGAATTACTCCTCTATAGTTTCTCAGCCTTTTGACTGAGATCAAGTATAAAATGTATGCTTCTACCATGGAAATCTGACTGCATTGCTTCACTTCCTGAAAGTGAATCAGGCCCAAACTCTGCTCTTACAGGCACATAGGCACCCATACACACTCCCAATGTGATGTGACACTCTGCATGTCATTTCTTCATTCAACACACGTTCACTGAACACCAAACACGTGTGAGTCACTGGGTGAGGCAGGGGCACAACAGAAAACAAAATGAAACTATTCCTGCTCTCCTCTCCTGAGAGGCAGAAGGGAACCAGACACAAATGTTTAGGGCTGCAACTGCAACAGGTACAAGTTGGGCATTCTATCCAAAAACCTGAATTCCAAAGTGCTCCAAAATTGAAAACTGAACATCAGCATGAAGCCACAAGTGAAAAATTCCATACCTGACTCGTGAAAGATCTAACGAAACATTGGTACATTAAAAATATCAGATAGAATTACCTTCAGTCTACAGGTATGATGCATATAAAACAACAAATCTTGTTAAACCTGAGCTCAATTCCCAAGTCTTATATATATGGAAATATTCCAAAATCCAGCTGAATAAAAGCTAAATTTGAAACTCTGGTCAGAAGCATTTCAGATAAGGGATTCTCACTGTAGAGCAAAGACACCCCAGGTAAAATACTCTGAAAGAGAGAGCTGCCACACTGTGTCACCTTGTCATACTCTAAAACCACTGAATTATACATGTTAAAAGTGGTATGTAAATTATATTCTCTCTCACCTAAAAAAGAAAAACCCCTGCACAACCACGATGGTTTCACAGGTTTCCACCGCTATGATAAGACGCCATAACCAAAAGCAACTTAGGGATGAAATTGAGCTTAGAGTTCAGAGTCCATCATGAAGGGAAGTTAAGGTAAGCACTCAAGGAAGGAACCTGTAGTCTGGAACTGAAGCAGAAGATCATGGAGGAATGTTACTTACTAGCTTGCTCTCCATAGCTTGCTCAGCCTGCTTTCTTTTTTTTTTTTTTTTTGGTTTTTCGAGACAGGGTTTCTCTGTGTAGCTTTGCGCCTTTTCCTGGAACTCACTTGGTAGCCCAGGCTGGCCTCGAACTCACAGAGATCCGCCTGCCTCTGCCTCCCGAGTGCTGGGATTAAAGGCGTGCGCCACCACCGCCCGGCTCAGCCTGCTTTCTTATACAACTCAGGACCACCTGCTCAGGGTTGACACTATCCACAGTGGGCTGCCCCCCCGCACCCCCAACAATCATATATTAAGAAAATGCCCTACTGCCTTGCCTACAGGCCAATCTGATGGAGGCATTCTTTTAAATTGAGGTTCCCTTTTCCCAAACAACCCTAGCCTGTGTCAAGTTGATAAAGAACTAACCAGCATAGCAGGTAAAATCACTCATTCTGTAAGCCTGAGGACCTGAGTATGATACCCGGAGCCCACAGTGGAAGAAAAGAATGACTCTAGAAAGCTGTCCTCTGAATGCCACATGCACATAGTCTCATATTTTCATATTCATTCTCTCTCTCTCTCTCTCTCTCTCTCTCTCTCTCTCTCTCTCTCTCTCTCTCACACACACACACACACACACACACACACAATTAAAAATTACAATAACAAACATACACACACAGACCACAGCAAGCTGAATGCCTCTGAGCATTTACTACATACCAGGTACCTTTTATGTAAGTTAGAAGATCCTACCAACCCTAAAGGTTACTATTATCTTTAACTTAGGAAATAAAAGAACTGAACACAGTGGTGCACACATTTGATCCCTGCATTTGGGAGGCAGAGGCAGATGGATCTCTGTGAGTTTGAGGCCAGCCTGGTCTACATAGTATGTTCCAGGATAGCAAAAGCTAAATATAACAGAGAGACCATCTTAAAAAAAAAAAAAGGAAATAAGGAGTCAAGTAAATTTACCCAAGACCACAGAGCTAACTCACTGCTCCAGTGAAGTCATCTTAGCAATGTCTGCTGCTTAGAATTACTTAAGGACATTAAGGAGACCATGTTGCATTTCCTATAACAGAAATTTGCTCCCCGAAATTGGCCTTTAAGACGCTATTACACCAGTAATATCAGCCACTCTCCCTCTTCACTCCTCATAAACACCATCTCCTTCCTAACTGAGTCTCCCAAATATTCCCTCATTCACTTTGCTCTAGTCACAGGCCTCCCTGTGTGGCCAGCATACAGGGTACTCCTACCACATGGCCTTTGCATCTGCTTGAACTATGATGACAATCATGGCATATGGTATCAGTCATGACTGTGCCAAATCTTCAATTAACATTTCCTCTAAGCTGGGCAATGGTGGCACATGACTTTAATCCCAGCACTCAGAAGGCAGAGGCAGAAGGATCTCTGAGTTTCAGGCCAGTCTGGGCTACAGGGCAAGTTCCAGGACAGCTGGAGTAGTTACACAGAGAAACCCTGTCTCAAAAAAACAACCAATCAAACACTTCCTCTAAATATACCAACAACACCAACAGCACCCTGCACTGAAGTGCACATTCATATTTCAGATGTCATTTATTAACCCTAACAAAACTGCCACTCATTTTTCAGGTCTTTCATAGTTCTTCATGATGTCACCATGCATTTTTATTTTATAAAATCTAGTAGCAGCAGCTTTTGCGTATCAATTAGTATTCATAAAAGTCATAAAGCTATCTTTGCAGCAAAATAAAGCAAGACAACCAAGCCAAGAAAGTGTCATAATAGAACCTGATTACACTAGTCCTTGGGCCCCAGGGGCAGAGTTTGTGGAATAGCTATGGCAACAGCACTTCAAGGCACCCAAATCCCACCACACTTTGCTGAGAAACTATTCTCCATCTGGGCAAACACACACAAAGATGCATGTTGACAACCAGTTATGTAACTTTAACATAATAGTCCAGTGATATTTTAAGCTCCTATCATCTTTAAAATCCTTAGTAACTACAAAGCATATATGTGGTAATCCACTGCAGGATGTTAAGAAAGGAAGAAGACACAAACATAATGCAAGGCAGAGAAAACTATCACTTCTTATAAGAAACTTCGCCTTAGGATTTTTTAATATTAAGCTCCATTTGACACAAGCATAAAAGGAAAAAGCCTTTTTGCCAAATTCCATTTACCAGCACCTCTGGCAACATGCTTTGACCATGGCAAACTCCTCAGTGCCTGGCACAAAGACTAGGAGCAGAGTTGTCTGAGTCAGATCCTTTGTTTTTAGACCTTGCCTCACCACTTATTAGCCTGAAGAACTTGGCCAAGTTTCCTTACCTCTTAAATGTCAGCTCTCTGCACACAGACATCAGCACCACGTCTGCCACATTGCCTTAGCACATAAGGACAAACACCATTTGTCGAGAGCACACTGTCACTAAACTGAATTGTAGTCACAAAGCTTCTGGGCTGAAGCAGAGCCTGAAGAAGAGTTCTCTACCTAAGACTATTTTGTGTTCAGAAAAATGGCATTGGTGGCTTTTATACAAAACATTTTTGGATCACTGAGGTAGTACTTCTCATTTTATATATCTGTGAATAGTCCAGAAATACATTATTCTTTTTTTTTTTTTCAAGACAGGGTTTCTCTGTGTAGCTTTGCGCCTTTCCTGGAACTCGCTTTGGAGACCAGGCTGGCCTCGAACTCACAGAGATCCGCCTGGCTCTGCCTCCCGAGTGCTGGGATTAAAGGCGTGCGCCACCACCACCCGGCGAAATACATTATTCTTAAGTCATCTTATATGTATAATTTTATTTGAAAGGAACAAGAATTTTAAAAATCCTGTCCAGTCCTAAGTGTTATTTACTCATTAGAGTAAAAAGTCAAGCTTATTGAGCAATCAACTAAATAATTAACAACAGCACACACATCTGAGTTCTCTCTATCTGCCCCATTATACAGAGTTCCTTGAAACTAGGTTGCCATGCAAGAGTTAGAATGCCTTGATCTTTGATGTGGCCAAATGAACGTCACCTTCATGAAAGTTTCTGCTCTAAGTGAACTACCAGACCAATCACAAATACTTGGAAATTACCAAGTCCAAGTCATTTGACAGATGAGAAGCTGAGGTCACAAGCTATTACCAAGTGGGGAGTTAGAACCCAAGTCTCCCATATTTCCCATTCAGTGTTCTATCACCTATGTGGCAGTGGATAGTGTACAAGGAGAAAGCCCTTCTCTGTATCTTAAAATAGTTCTACATAGTTGGGAAGAAAAAAACCATTCACTGAAAACTTGAAATGTTTGTTTAATGAGAGCTAAATATAACCACAAACGAGCATAACCCATACCTCACAGTGAGCACGCTGAAAGGGCTCCCAGAGCAACTTCAATGGAACCAGCTAGTCAGAAGCGACAGTTCAGCAGAGGTAAGGAGCCCCAGGGCTAACATCACCACCAAAGCATCCTCCTCACACAGAACACACTTCAAAGCTGCAACATTTCCTGTTAGCTCCCTTTTGGAAGGGGAAAAGCAGCTTTAGTTGCATTCCCTTGGTATATTCCATCCCTTTAAAAAGCTTTACCAGCTCCCAAATGTCACTCTTTCAACAAACACAACAAAGTCCATTTTCATCTACTCCATGCTCTAAACAAGGCTTCCATTTTTAACTAAAAATTCTTATTTCTATTCAAGTTGTGTAGGTATGGCCTTTATGTTATCAAGCCCAACTGCATATTAGGGTATTCTTTAAATATGCCCTTTCCCTTAGGCAAACATTAAAAAAGTTCTGTTGTTCCTAATTTATGTGTATGAGTATTTGCCTGAATGTATGTCTGTGTACCACATGCATGCCTGGTAACCACAGAGATCTGAAAAAGGTATTAGAGCTCCTGAAACTAGAGTTACAGTTGGGAGCTTCTACTTGGGTTCTGGGGATCAAACATGGTCCTCTAGAGAAACAGCCAGTGCTTTTAACAGATAAGCCATCTCTCCAGAGTCTGTCTGTCTGTCTGTCTGTCTCTCTCTCTCTTTGGTTTTTTTGAGGCAGGGTTTCTCTGTGTAGTTTTGGTGCCTGTCCTGGATCTCACTCTGTAGACCAGGCTGGCCTTGAACTCACAGAGATCCACCTGGCTCTGCCTCCCGAGTGCTGGGATTAAAGGCATGCTCCAGTGCCACCACCGCCACTACCACCCGGCTATCTCAGTCTCTTAAGCAAACTTTTTTTGGGGACAGGATACGAAATTGTTTTCTTTTTTATTGAAAAGAATTTTTTATACAATGATTTTGATCGTTTTCCCCTCCTCCAATTCCTCTCATATCAATCCTTCCCACCTTCCTATCTACCCAACTTTGTTCTTTTCTCTTTCAACAACACACACACCCCTAGCTCAAAAAAATGAAAACCAAATCAAGCAAGCAAAAGACCAGTAAGACAAAAAAAAAAAAAAAGTCCACAAAAACACCATCAAGTTTTGTATTGGCTAACTACTGAGTGTGGGGCCTGCCCTGAAGTGTGGTTGATATAACCCAGTGAGACTCCACTGGTAAAAAACTGATTTTCTCTTTGTCAGAGAGTATCAACTGCAAGTGGCTTCTTAGTTAGGGGTAGAACCCGTGTGTCCACTTGCTCCTCTCAGTGCTGGGACTGTCTGGTTTGTACTTACGTAGGTCTTAGTGTCTGCTGCCAGTCTGTGATTTCGTATGTGCATCAGCCCTGATGTGTCAGGAAAACACCCATTCCTTGGTGCTATCCATCACCTCTTTCTGCCTCCTCTTCCACATAAATGCCTGAGCCCTGGGTGGAAGGGTTTGATGAGAACATCCCATTTAGGAATGAGTGCACTAGTGCCTCTGTCTAGCTCTGCACACTGTCCAGTTGAGTGTTAATTCCCACCAACTGCAAACAGAAGCTTCTCTGATGTGGATTGAGTGAGGCACTGATCTATGGACACAGCAGTATGTTATTAGAAGCTATTATATTGCTGTTCTTTAACAGAATAATAGTAGATTTTCCCCTAGGCCTGCGACCTATCTAGTCTCAGGCTCTTAGCCACTTTACCAGTGTCAGGTAAGGGTTTCATCTCATGGAGTGGGCCTAGTAGGTGGTTACTCTCCTTACATATATCTTGCAGGCAGGTCACTGTTGTAGGTCTCAGGGATTGTAGCTAGGTGATACTGATGATCACCTTTCTCTTCCAGTAGCATGTAGAGTACCTTCCAGTACCAGGAATGCTTGTCAGTAGGAGTAAAGCTTCTAGTTAGGCACCAGCTCAACTTCTCCATGTTCTAAGATGTGTTGTTTTCAGCAATAGGGCTTTCCCATCAAATTGTGGAGAGTAACCAATAGCCTTGGCAATAGCCTGTGATGTTTGGGGGTTTCCATGGGGTCCCTTTGGCCAACAACTAAACAAGAGGTAACCTGCTCCTGGCACAGGAGGTTTTACTTGGTGGCATAAGATGTCTAGTTGAAGCACTGTCCATTTAATTACTTTCATGTATGTCTGTATTTTAGGAAGCTTCTAGGGTAGTAGTACGTTTCCATATGGTTTTTCAAATGGCCTCTGGTGTTAGTGGTCACTCTCCATAGTCCCTTCTTTACTCTTTTCTGCCTTCCCTCTCCCTACTTAACCCTCCTCGTTTCCGCATGTCTCTCCATAATTCTATTTCCCCGTGTTTGGGAGATCCTCTCCTCCCTCCGTAGGTACCTAACTTCTGTGGATTGTAGCACACTTATTGAAAGATTAAAGCTAACATCCGGATACAAGAGAAAAAATACAGTATTTGTCTTTTAGGGTCAGGGTTACTACTATTGGTATGATTTTTTTTTTCTAGCTCCATCCATTTACCTGCAAATTTCAGAATATCAATTTTCTTAACAGTTAAATATTAGTCCATTGTGTAAATTTTCATTATCCATTAATCAGTTGATGGACATCTAGGCTGTTTCCAATTTCTGGCTATTATGAATAGAGCAGCAATGAACATGGATGAGTAAATATCTTTGTAGTAGGATATAGAGTCCTTTGGGTATATTAGACAAAATATTTTTAAAGAGTATTTTATTGACAGAAAAATGACTAGTGATACTGGAACATAATACTATTTTTATAAGGAGAAATTTCAAAATTTAACTTTAAAAGTAGGAAGTTGCCAGGTGTAGTGATGTACATCTTTAGTTCCAACACTTGGGAGGCAGGGGCAAGTGAATTTCTATGAGTTTGAGGCCAGCCTGGTCTACATAGTGAGTTCTAGGCCAGCCAAGGCTACATGATAAGACCTCATATCACACCAAAAACCACCACATACACACAAAAAGTAAAAGTAACAGAATTTTTGTTTTATTTTCTGAAACAGGGTCTCTCTATGTAACTCTGGCTGTCTTGGACCTCACTAAATAGCCCAGGCTGGCCTCGAACTCACAGAGATCATCTTGCCTCTGGTTCTACCTCCCAAGTGCTGGGGTTAAAGTCTTGGGTTTATGTAATAAGCAGACAGATGATTTTTACAAAGACTTGTCAGATGAGAACTTGGCCAGATACTCTTCATTAATTTTCAGCAGCTCAGATCCAGTGCAGTGTTAAAGCATCTGATCAGTTAAAAGTCACCACAGACCAGCACTGCACATTTACCAGGTTTCAAATCTGCACTGCCCAACCTGGTATCTATCTACACGGGACAGTAAACACCTGAAATGTGCTGGTCCACCCGAAGTGTGCTGTAAATGTGTACTTTCAAGGGATTCACACAAAGTTTAGTTAAAAAAGAAAAAGTCACTCGGAAGGCAAAGGCAGACAGATCTGAGTTAGAAGACAGCCTGATCTACAGAGAACAGCCAGGGCTACACAGAGAAACTCTCTCTGAAAGACAACAACAAAAAGCCCATCATCATCACATTGGTGACAATTTTTAGGGATGGACTTTTAAAATTATAGTTCAGGTGACCAGTGACATGGCTCAGTGGATGACAATCTGAGTTTGATCCCAGAGACTCACTTGGTGGAAGGAGAGAACCTTCTTCTATAAGTTGTCTTCTAATCTGCATACTTGATGGTGATACCGTGCATATACACATACAACAAATAGATGTAATTTAAAAATTATAATTCAGAAAAAAATCAGTTAACAAAAAGATATGAAAAGAAATACTTCGTTTTGTTAATTTTTACTATAACAAGGATTTTTATTTATTTATTTATTTATGACAGGGTGGGGGTTGAGACACAGTTTCTCTGTGTAACAGCCCTAGCTATCCTGGAACTCGATTTGTAGATTTGTAGACCAGGCTGGCCTCGAACTCAGAGGGATCCACCTGCCTCTGCCTCCTAAGCGCTGGGATTAAAAGCGTGTGCCACCACACCCGGCCTTAACTAGGATATTTTAAATTGCATTTGATCCTAATGTGTATTACATTCTATCTAACAGTCCCACTGCTTTGTATAAGCACAAAATAAGAACCAATCTTTCTTTGATGATTCACCATGATGATAGACACCAAATATATACTAAAGTCAGAAAAACCACATTTCCACATTGGATACATCAAGAAAGAAAGGCATGTTCTTAAAAGTTCTATTGAAGTTACAAGCATCTGCACCTGTGTTAAAGGAAGGACTCAATCCTACAAGTAGTATTTTTAGACATAAAGGAAATACAAAAGTAAAAGTCATAAAAGAGAGGTTAAGAAAAATACCATCTGTTTCTCAAAGTATTTTAAAACAAAAGCAGTGTTAAATTCATAAAGATCTGCTTAAAAAACACTATTTGAGTTTTTAAAATAATTATCTCAATCCCCAGGCTAAACAAACTTCTTAAACAGAGTATGTTACCATAGACTGGAAACTCCAGTCACCTGAATAGAAGTAAAAATGTCTGAGCTAACATATGGAAAAGGTAATCCAGGTTTCCTAACAGGGCATTTATAATTAAACACCACACAATGATAAAACTTGCCAAATATTTCATAATCTTCAATATTATAGTGTAAAAACATTATCACCATAACTACCAAGTCTTAGCTGAAACTGCTTTCAAAATTCCAAAATACCACAATACCTTTTCAACATTCAGCCAGTAAGAAAAAGGAGGAAATAAATGCTCAAGTATATCTTGAAGAGATTGAAATTACAAATTGAAAACTGAAAGCCATATTAAAAATATGGCATGTCACTGTGTTTAAAACTTTTGAAAAACATCCTGGTTGATCTTGGGGATCACGATTCAAATACTGACGGGTTTTTTTTTTTTTTAATCCGTATTTTAGAGGTAATTTCAGGCTCAGACCTCGACTCTTTCAAGGTCACACTGCTAAAAAAGTATCAGAACAATTATTTGACCCCAGATCTTCTGATGCTCATTTAATGTTCTTTCCATTACAAGACAATTGTTTAAAAACATGTTTAGAATTAAACAAGCCTAACACCAAAGGATTTAAGGATCAAGTAGGTCAAATCTTAAAACCCCACAAACACCAGGGGTTGGAATTAGTTCAAAAGGGGGAGAATAGATTATCAAGAAACAGGAAATTATTTGAAAGGGGGGTATGTAAGTTAATGAGCTCGGGTGCAGCACAGCAGAACGACAGTCTTCAAGTAAACATGCAGAGACTATACTTTCCCTCTGAAACGTGATCTTTCACATAGACTTGAAAATTTTTTGTGGATCTGGAGGCATATAAACTCTGGTAGAGCACTGGCCTAGCCACGTAAAGCTCAGGTTTGATCCCCAGCACTTCCAAAACAACTGAGCAACAAAAAAGATTGTGTGTTACTTTATGTCTGAGAATTTTACTCAATAGACACTCAAAAAACAGTACGTCCTACTGGGTACAACCCATCTCACGTTTTCATTAATCGCGTACATACTTCACAAAAAGCCTATTTAAAAAAAAAAAAATGAGAATTCAGCATCCAGCGCCGCTTGGATCGCAGGTAAAGGAAAAGGCAGGGAGGGTGGCAACCCCAAAGCCGAGCGTCTTCCTGGCCAAAAGCATCCTTGAGAGCAGGACAAAGGCTCCGGCGACACACAACCGGCTCAGCCTTCAGGTCATAGGGACATCACGCCAGGTGGAGCAAATGTACCCACGGGGAAGCCTGGGCGAGGGGACTCCTAAGATGGCTCTCTGAATTCACGCACGGCGTGCGTTCCAACCAGTGCAAGGGAAACGTGGATCCCGAGCGTGGGAACACCGCACCCGGGTGCCGTCGCCACGGGCTCCCAAATCGCCAAGAGGAAATCGAGGCACGGGTGGCTCGCCAGGGGGGGCCAAACACGCCGGCCGCAGCCCCGCGCAGCCCGCAGCTCTGCCGAGGCCGCGCACCGGGTCCCGCGACCCCGCCCACGCTCGC
Source organism: Peromyscus californicus insignis (assembly GCF_007827085.1). Taxonomy (NCBI): domain Eukaryota; kingdom Metazoa; phylum Chordata; class Mammalia; order Rodentia; family Cricetidae; genus Peromyscus; species Peromyscus californicus. Next base: position 61,274,924 of record NW_026294447.1, read on the forward strand.
CCGCTCGCTGACAGCCGCCGCCCCCACCTGCCCCTCGGCCTGCCCGCCCTGCGCGCCCGCCCGCCGCTTCCTCCCTGACCAGCCCGCCTCGCGCGGGGGCCGGGGAACGCGGCGCCGCCGCCCGCACCCACCGGCATCATCGCGGCGCCGTCCGCTGCGCCCTCGCCGCCTGACAGGACGCCGCTCCGGCCGCCTCACAGGCCGCGCACCCGCGGCGGCGCCCTGCGGCCCGGCTGCGGCGAGGCGGCGGCTGCGGAGAGCCGCGCAGCCCTCGCCCGTCCTGTCGCGCCGCCCCGCGTGCCGCGTCGCCGTCCCTCCGCCGCCGCCGCCGCCTCTGCCGAAGCCGGCCGCCTTCCGCCACCCGCTCGGCTCACCCTGCAGGCTGCGTAGGCCCCGCCCCGCGCGTCGCCGCCCCCCCTCCGCCTACGCCACCTCTGATTGGCCCTATGGAGGGGGGGGGCGAGGTGAGGGGGCGGGGCGTCTCCTCCGCGGCCAGGTGAGAGCGCGCTCGTGCGCGTCCGCGCTCCAGGCGGCGGGGGAGGGGCGCGCGCTGCGGACGCCGGCCCCGCCCCCTCTCCTGCGAGTAGGCTGAGTGGGCGTTGGGGCGCCGAGGGACCCTCGAACCCTGAGACGGCGGGACTTCGGCTCAGGGTCACCTCGGACGAGTGGAAAAGGAAGGGCAGAGAGGGAAAGGCAGGCGGGGGTCTCGCAGAGTCGCAACCGGCGGGGACTCGAACCTGAGCTCGGGAGGCCAGCGGCGAGCCGGCCGCCGACCTCCGACTGTAGCACGCCCCCCGGGGTGACGAGCGCCCCGTAAGGCTGCAAGCGGGAGCCTCTGAGGCGGGCGCAGGGGGCCCCCTCTACATCAGCAGACCGCATACCGCTCCATGCCATGGGCCCCGCGCCCACCGCAGCCTGAGCCACTCCGGTCTTCCTGGACACAACACACAGGTCCTCGGCGTCAGCCCTGCACATGAGCCGTTCCGCGCCCCTAGGGCCCGTGCCCACCTGTGTCGGTGTCCTTGGAGATCCCGCTGGAACGTCCCAGGGCAGGGTCCAGTCTGTATCTTCAGGGTCCAGGTCTGCCCTTAGAACGCTGTCTCCCATGTCGCTTTGGCCTCCAGCCTGGGAGCCTGAGTGACAGGCTCCAGAGCAGACCCTCAGCAGAGGCTGCCGGGTGGGCAGGCACCCTTGCTGAGCGCTCCACATTGTGCCATTCGCCTGAACTCTGACAGATGAGACACAGCGACTGATGAGCTGCACCGGACTTAAACTTCCATGAGCTTCCAGAAACATGAAGACTGGTGGGTGACCCCAGACACAGAACGGGTAGATCACTTTGGGAAGTATCCAGCCCCTGGAGAGGGCGGCAGATGCTGGTCAGGGACAGTGTGTAGCCTGTCTGGTTCTCTGGGTGGCGGAAGGCTGCTGCTAAGTGGGGGCAGAGAGAGGGAGGAGGCCAGGGTTACACCAGCCCCCTTCATGGGCAGCCACGCCTGTGCTTAAGAGGCCACGGGGGTTAGTGATTGAGAGCGTGGACTTTCCTGTTGAACAGACTTGGTTCAGCACCGCGGCTGACACACCCTCGCTGTGTGATCTTAGGCAAGCACATCTCTGTCACAGGATATGGTAAGATAATAGTACCTCTCTGGGGGAGCTCAGGTGTGATGTATGAAATGTTTGTGGCATGTGCCAGCTGCCCTGTGAATTCTGTAGTTACGTTATCGTTAGCAAGCAGGTTCAGTGCATGAATGTCCCTAGGGTTTTAAGACTTAATTCATGTGGACCATGAATGGCCAGTGACACATCCTTTCTGGGAGCAGGGTTTGGAGAGAAGAGGAAGTTTTGGAAATGAGTGATTCTAGATTAGATGTCAAGAGACCTGGGCCCCAATTCCAGCTCTCCTCCACTTCCTGTAAGGTCTCGGGCAACTTGGCCGCTTCTCTGGGCCTTGCATTCCCCATCTGAAGCAGAAATGGGGTTAGAGTTTGTCGTCTCTGGGCACTTCCAGCCCTGACATGGTACTGGCCACGAGTTGTGAAGGAATAGATGTTGACTCACTTATGCTCAACAAAAGACAGGTCCGGAGAAACGTCACCCACTCTCCTAAGAGGATCTTGACCACAGGTCTTACTTAAAAAAAAAAAAATGTATTTTGGGGACTGGAGATTTGGTTCAGTGGCCAAGAGCACTGGCTGTCTTTCGAGAGAACCCAGATTTGATCTCCAGCACCTACATGGTGGCCGACAACTGTCTGTAACTCCAGTTCCAGGGAATTGACACCCTCTTCTGTCCTCTTCAGGTGGGTACACAAACATGGGACCCAGACATATATACACGTAAAACACATCATATACATAAAATAAAAACAAATCTAAAGTTTTATTTTATTTATGTATATAGTCTGTGTAGATTTATACATACATGCATTTGAAGGCTTCTGATGTCTGGAGCTGAAGTGACAGGTGGTTATGAGCTGCCTAATTTGAGTGCTAGGAACATTCTTGGCCTCTAGAAAAGCAGCAAGTACTCTTAACCTCTGAGCCATCTCTCAAGCCCCTCACTCTTCTCTGCAGGGCCCATGGGCACAGAATGGCCTTTGTCTGGCCTCTGCAGTGATGCCTCCTGTATCTTCCAGGCAGTATTTACCAAGCCAGACTGGCCAGTAGCTCCTCTCCATCCCTCAGGTCACAGGTCACACTAGGCAACAGACCCCATCTGTTGGATGGTATTTATAAAAGGAAGATGTTTATAATTGCCCCCCCACCGGCTTTAACTCCCTCCAAGCCCCAACCATTTCCAACAGCTCCTGGAACACAGGCACAGAAATTCACCACGAACCCCTCAGTATCTCCCAACATCTACACCAGAGTTCACCGGAGGCCCACCAGAGTTCTACCAGAATCGCATTGATGGTAGAGTGCAGGCATTATGGTTATATAAGACCTCCATGTTGTTGAGAGATGCATTCTAGAATACGGGAGAGGTCTCAGCTACATTTGGCTTCTGAGGGAAAGGACCAGGCAGTGAGGAGCAGCTGAGATGCAACTGGTAAGTTCTCAGTGATCGTTAGTGTCTGGGTGATGAGTCTGTGGGGTGCGTTGCACGTTCCTCTTTGTATATTTCTAGTATTATATATTCAAAGTGATTAAATGTCCTTCAAAGCAAATTAAAACACCCTTGAAGAAAATCAGCTTATACTCACATTCGTATAATGAATTTCTGGGAGGGTTCCACAAAGCACTAATACAGGACACGTGCAGGTGGACACGGGACCTGGGTGCCCCAGGGACAGATGCAAGTCACAGTAAGACTTTGCACTATTAGGTGTTGTTGTCTGTTTTGTTTTTTAAATAAATCTCGTTTTCAGAACGGTTTTAGAGTTGAAGGATATTTACAGCCCCCTTTGCAGCCGCTCCTCCGCTCAGTGGGATTGTGTTCCAGTGAGCATGTCTTCGTGGAAAGCGTCGTTCGTGGAGGATGCAGTTATACCTGTGGCCTGTCATCTTCGCAGTCATCCACACAACACTAGTGCCATTTCCTGAGGTGATCGCACAGCTGACAGGAGTTATGACTCCCGCTGCCCAGAATCACCGCAGCGTATTGAACTGAACACTAATAGTCCACAGAAAGATCAAAGTTCAAAATGTGAAATATGGTTTCGACTGGAGTCACATCCCACCATAAAGTTAAAAAAAAATTCTTCAAAATTTTACCTACACACGGTAAGGTGTGGCTCTCTGTATACTTTTCCTGCTCAGTTTCCTCTAATTATCATTATTATTCTTACTGTGGGTGTGTATAGGGGGAATGTATATGTGTACATGTTTATGTGTGTGTGCACATGGTATGCATGCATGTGAAATCCAGTAGTTGAGGCTGGGTATTAGCCTCAGTTGCTCTCCATCTTATTGTTTCTGATTATTTAAAATTTTTATTTTATGTACATGGGTGTTTTGTTTGCATGTATGTCTGTGCACCACATGTGTGCCTGTGCCTGTGGAGGCCAGAAGACAGCGTAAGGCCCCCTGGTACTGGAGTTACAGGTGGTTGTGAGCCGTCACTTGGGTGCTGGGAATTGAACCCAGGTCCTCTGGAAGAACAGCCAGTGCTCTTGACTCCTGAGCAGTCTCTTCGCTCTTCCACCTTATTTTTTGAGACAAGGCCTCTCACTGAATCTGGAGCTCATTGATTTCGATAGACTAGCTGGCCATCAAGGATCTGCCTGTCACTCTCTCCCCAACACTGGGATTGCAGGTGTGTGGGCCTGTGCCAGTTTTTTACATGGGTGCTAGGATCCAAATTCAGGTCCTGGTGCTTACAGGGTGTGGTAGTTTGAGTATAATTGACCCCCATAATCCCATAGGGAGTGGCACTATTAGGAGTTGTGACTTTGTTGGAGTAGGTATGGGCTTGTTGAAGGAAGTGCGTCACTGTGGAGGTGGGCTTTGAGGTTTCAAATATGCTCAAGCCAGACCCAGTCAAATAAACCATTTCCTGTTGCCTTCTGATCAAGATGTAGCCAGCACTATGTCTGCCCGCATGCTGCCATAATCCCAGCCACCATGCTCCCCACCATGATGATAATAGACTAAACCTCTGAAACTGTAAGCTGCCACCTCAATTAAATGTTTTTCTCTAGAAGAGTTGCCATGGTCATGGTGTCTCTTTATGGCAATAGAGACCCTAACTAAGACACAAGGCAAGCACTTTATCCGCTGAGTCATTCCCTAGCCCCTCTTCTACTTGTTAATGCCTAATAATTAACTGTGGCACATCTGTTACTACTGATGAACCCACATCACAATACCACTGTTAATTTACAGCCTTTTTCCAGGTTTCTAGTTTGGGTTTTTTTTGTTTTATTTTGTTTTGTTTTGAGGCATGTTTTTTCTATTTACCCCTGGCTGCCCTGGAACTCCCTCTGATCTCAGACTGGCCTTGAACTTGGAGATCCGCCTGCCTCTGCCTCCCCAGTGTTGGGATTAAAGGCTTGGGCCACCACCTCCCCACCCAGGTTTCTGGTTTTACCTGATGACCTGTGTTCTAGGATACCACTTTCTGTTTAGTCAGCATGTTCTTTAGGTGCCCCTCGGCTGTGACAGTTTCTCAGAATTTTCCTTGTCTTTGATGACTTTAATGGTTTTGAGAAGTACTGGTCGAGTGTTCTGTCCTTGTTAGCTTTCTATTACTGTGATAAAAAACCATGACCAAAAGCAACTTGGTAGGCAAGGGTTTATTTATTTCTGCTTAAAACTTGTAGTCCATCATGAAGGGAAGCTAAATCAGGTGCTCAAGCAGGACCTTGGAGGCAGGAGCTGAAGCAGAGACCACAGAGGAGTGTGCTGCTTACTGGCTGGTTCTCCATGGCTTGCTCAGCTTTCTAATACAACCTAGGACCACCTGCCCAAGGTAGGGACCACCCACAGTGGGCTGGGCCCTCCCACATCAATTGTTAATCAAGAAAATGTCCACAGGCCAACCTGACGGTGTTTTCTTAGTTGAGGTTTGTTCTTCCCAGATGACCCTAGCTTGTATCAAGTTAACAAAAAACTAACCCACACATGTTCTCTAGAAGGTTTCTTGTTGAGATGTATGAGATGTCTTTCTCATGCTTAGTCTGAAGTTAGGGGTTCATTTCAAAGGAAGATCCCAGAGGTGGATGCCACTCTCATGACATCATAGCAGGACATAAATACTGTCACCAAAACTTATCCTTGATTGTGTTATCAGTTGGTTGCTATGACATTTTGTTTGAATTTTGAGTCCAATAAATACATTTTGTTTGATTGTTGAGTCAAACTATATATTAAAATAAACATTTAAAAAATTTTAAGACATGTATAGTTTACTGTGGTTACCATGGAAAAATACCACATACAGAGTGGTAGACTACCTTAGGCGACAGAGATAGTTTTAGAGGCCGCAAGTCCAAGATCAAATTTAACAGATGCAACCCAAGGCAGGGTGGGATCTCCCCTGCGGTCTGCAGACAGCTGACACTTGCTGCGTCCTCTAGTGTCCTCTGTGTGTTCACATCTCTGTTACTCCGGTTTTTATAGGATGCCAGCCATAACTGGATTGGGGCCCATCCACAGAACCTTATGTAACCGTAATTTCCTCCCAAGCGTTCTGTCTGCAGTCATGGTCATGTTCTGAGGTGCATTAAGGTTAGAACCTCCGTATCTGACTTGGGGTTAGGCACGATTAAACCCGTAAGACCTCTCAGAGCACAACTTTAATTTACCTCTTCATGTTCGTCTCCCATGCCCTCAGCAGCCCGCACCTAGATATCCCAAGCCCTAACCCTTCCCTTTCCCAAGGAGACAGGCCCTTGGTCATCTGCCTCCCTGTGTGTGGATAGCATTGGCCATGTCTCCATTCTGTTCACATTGCAAATCCTCTTCCTTTGCCCTTTCCCCGGATATTCCAGGGAACCTCACTGATGTCTCCCAGACTGCTAACCCCAAGATCACCCATCATAACCTGCTACCCTAGACCTGTCAATGTCTCTGTCTCTCCCAGGGGCCAGCAAGCCAGTTCAGTTAACAAGTTGCCTATGAGCTAGGCCCAAGTGCCCTAATCTCAAACAAAATAGATAAGGTCCTTGTACTCACAGTTTGTATTCCTGTCAGGGGAGAAGATGTGAGATGCTACAAGTGTGCTTTAAAATTATAAAACCAGATCCTGTGACAGAGATGGCTGCTCTGCCAGCAGAGCGGAGCATTTGAGTGGGTACCTTGTGGCATTCCAGTTGAAGAGGAGGAGAGGTGGGAAAGGAAGGTGCTAGTAGGGTGTACTCAGTGCTGGGGGGCTCTGTTGAAGGGAGCATGGTGAGCTCAGGTTGGAGTGTGTGTGTCCTGTGGCCAGTCTGGATATGTTCTCATAAGTCTCCAGATGAGTACAATGGCCTGATTATGTTTTTAACACCCAGTGGCCAGTTAGGAAAGCTGGCTGGCCTGCTTCAAGAGTGGAGGTCTTGGAAGTACTGGACTGGAGAGGTTGGAGATGGAGAACAGGGTTCTGTTTGGGGTATAGTTTGAATGATGGGACTTGGGGAGGGTAAAAGAAAGGGGCAAGATGGCCCCTAAGCCTCTGTGCAGTGCTGGGGACTGGGGTCTGGGATAAGCAGATGCTGGGAGGTAGGTTCAGTGCGGGAGTCAGCTTTGATACTTTCCAGGATTGCATTTGAGGCCTCGCCTTCCTTTGTCTTCGTGGGCCTGCACCCAAGCCTGCAGTCCGATCCTTACCTCATCCAGGAGCCAGCCTGGGTATTGCCCCCCTACAACTGCTTCACACCCCACTTTGTACCCTTTCCCCCAATCCTTTCCTCTCAGCACTCACCCCTGACTTCCAGTTTAGCCTCCCTGTGCCAGAAGTGGGCTTCTAAGCAGGAACCAAACCCAGCGCCCTGAGTAAAGCCTAAGTGTCTCCCACAGACCTTGAGACGGGGTAGGGAGGGGCTTGGGATCATAGCTCTTAAAACCCTGGGGACCCGGACCCAGTCTCCTCCACCTTCAAGGACAGTCCGGCTATCTCACCAGCACCAAGCCTGTTACTGCTGTCAGTCGGTGTGTGATGGGGGCAGAGGGACCAAGGAAACAGAGGCTCACCTTCCGCCACCCTGGCTTCCAGGGCGTGAACCAAACTTCTTCTGCCTCCATGTGGGCATTAAGAGTTTGAATTAAGGAAGTCAGGAAAGTCGGCACTTGTAAATCTGGCCAAGAACCCATAGTTGGGAGTCCGCAGGCCCCAGGAGTGAATAACTACTATTATTCTCTCCTGGTTGTGTTTGTTTGTTGCTTTTTTGCCTTTTCAACTTGACGCATGTTAGACTCATCTGAGAAAAGGAACCAGAGTTGGTTCCTCTTGATAGAGAAAATGTCTTCATCCGATTTCCTATAGGCAAGTTTATAATGTGTTTTCTTGATTCATGATTGATGTAGGTGGGCCCAGCCCACAGGGGTGGTGCCATTCCTGGGCGGGTAGTCTGGAGTTGTATAAGAAATCAGGCTGGGCAAGTCAGTGAGCAGTGTTTCTCCGTGGCTGCTTCTTCAGTTCTCGCCTCCAGGTTCCTGCCCCCCGACTTCCTTCAGTGAGGGACTGAGATGCAGAACTGTAAGCCGAAATAAACCTTTTCCTCATGTTACTTTTAGTTGTGGTGTTTTATCACAGCAACAGAAACCCTAATGAAGACGTGGACATAGTATCAAGCTGGCCTCTAAATTTGTGTCTCATACATTAGTATAGATCTGAGATGTTTCTTTGAGCAGCAGAGACATTAGTGAAGAAATTCACCACTGATGAAAGAGCAGAGAACGCCAGTGAAGTGCTGAGCTACAAACAGAACATCTGTATCACCTACACACACCACACCACACCACACCACACCACACCACACCACACCACACACGGCTCGGTGGCCATCTTGGAAGAGCCAGAGGTTGGAATGAGAAACAGTGTCTTCTGGCCGCACAGGACCACTGTGCTCGTGAACTCACAGCAGCTCTAGCTGCCTGCACAAGACCTGTACGAGATCAAGTCAACATTCCAAGGTGCCATTAACAGTTGATGGCTTCTGTGAGAGACAGTCAGTTTTCTTTAAAGGTCTAGCCCCTGAGGTATAGGCTCCTACTCCGCTGGATGACCCTACACACCCATGAGTGTGGACAGCACAGATTGGACTCGGTGGGTTATTAAAAACACGTATACAGAGAACACTAAGTTGGCAAGTGCTGGTGAGGTAGGGGGTAGAGCTGGGAGGAGTGGGGAGGAATGGGGAGTGAATGTAATCAAATACATTGTGTAAAATTCTCAAATGATTAGTAAAAATACATTGTAAATGGAAAGAAAAGTTGGCATCAACAGGTGACCATCTTGACCATTCTGTACGGTCTATGCTCATGTATCCAGTGCTGGCTCCAGGCTCCCACACAGAGGCGGTCTGTGGTGATGTTCTGTTTGTGCTCTAACAAATGAAGCTTGCTTGGAGAGCAGAGTGTGGAGCTAGCCAGTAGTTAACCATACAGGTCCGGCAGTGGTGGCGCTCACCTTTAATCCCAGCACTTGGCAGAAGCTCACTCCCTTTCAGACTGAGGAGTTGGCGAGGTAAGAGGTGGCTGTGGCTTGCTCCTTTTGTCTCTTTGATCTTTCAGCATTTACCCTGGTATCTGGCTCCAGGTTTTTTTTTATTAAGACCAATTAGGATTCCTGCTACAGCAGTCACTAACAAACAGCATAGCAAACTGCTGTCTCCACCAGAAAGCAACAAACAAAAAACACGATTGAAAACCTGCAAGCCCTGCTAGAACTGAGTGTCAGCAGGGTATTCCTGCCAGGAGATGGCACACAAGGCTCTAGACTCCAGACAGGTTCCTGTGCCTGCAAGCAGGCCTTCTGATGCTGTCCCTCTGGGATGAGGGATGAAATCTGAATGCCTAGGCCCTGACAAGTGTTCCTCAGTCTCTCCTCATATTTGCAAAGCCTGGGGCGGATGGCATGGGGACCAGTTATTCTCCAGAGCCCGGGAGGCTCTGCCTCTCATTGAGGGCTGCAGAGCAGATTCCTACTTGGAAGAGGGGAGGCTCAAACCTGCAGCCCAGGACTGGTTCAGTCCTCCACTCCTGCCCCTCCCCCTGCCATTGAACAGGTGGGGCATCCCTAGGGGCCAACAGTGCATTCATAGGGCTACTGTGAGCTAAGCTTTATTCTCCCACCTCTTAGCCTCTGCAGGCCCCTGTGGGACTCTGTTCCAGGTTTTTCCTAACATATTTTCACCTTCACTAACCACCCCCTTTCCCCAAGCTCTCAGCTTGTGCCAGGAGCCTCTAGTTTCCGGTGTTGTTAACGGTGGTGCTGTCTCATCGGTCAGGGTCCCCATGGGAAACAGATGGCTTCCTGAAAACTAGGGAAATTCCGGGAGTGTTATTTACAAAGGAGAGGCTTATAGAAGGGTGAGAGTGGGGGTCAAGAAAGAGGACAGGGATCCTGGCCCTGCTTTGGCAAGATCACTTCCATTCCTAGAGCTGGAGGGACAGGGCTGAGGTCTCCAGAGAATGAGAGGGGAGTCATTAAGAAAAGGTTAAGCCTGAAGGAAATGACATTTGCTCCAACATCACGGACCTGCTGAAGTGATCCCACTGGGAGAAGGCAGGCTGATTTTCTGACCTCACCCTTCAGCCCTGCTCTGACCTCCCACAGGGACACCTCCCTGGATACTCCTGCAGGCTTTGGAGGTCAGCACCCTGAGGATGCAGTCCAGCAGAAGGATGGAGGCAGTTGGGACCTCTGCATGTTTTGTTCTTTGTGAGACCCCAAGGCAGTCTTTTTGCCTCATAAGTGTGATAGATTGTGTACCCTAATAACATTTGCCTGAAGATCAGAGAACAGAAAAAGCCACTAGATTAAACGTCGAGTCCTTGTGCTTTGCAGATGGTTTGATCGCGGCCACCCGAGTGCCTCTTGACTGATGTGCTTTTTATGTTGAAATTCAACCTTGAGTTAAAATGCTGTCATTTTGCTGGCCCCAGCTTGTTAGGCAGATCTGGCTTCATTTGCCTGTCACTGTGATCCCAAGAAGGAGACAGTGTTTTCCTTCAGTAGAGAAGAGATGGGTATTTGGGAGGTATGAAGCCAGAGCTGGAAGGTCAACTTCCAAATCTAGGTCTGAGTGTTGTCTGTTCTCTGCTGTGACCATGTGCCACATTGTTTCTCAAGCTCTGCCTGGAATCTGTTTTGTAATAACTTGTAGCAAGAAGCTATCAGGCTGGATGTAGTGGCAAGCATCTGTAATTCCAGCACTTAAGAGGCTGATGCAAGAGCATCACAGGGTTAGAGCCAGCCCGGTCCACATAGCAAGGCCAGACCTCAGAACAATAAGAAAAAGAGTTTTGAGCCATTTATAAATTTTCTTTGCCTCAGTTTTCCCATCTGTAAAGTAGGGGAATAGTAGTAGCTACCTGGAGAAGTTTGGGGTCAGAATTACATAAAACAGTGGTTGTGGCCCATGGTAAGAGGTCATAGCTTTGGCTGTGTCCCTCCTGGACCTCCAACCTCACAACATGTACGCATAGCTGGCAGCCTTGGGTGCTCAGCCCAGTGCTGAATGGCAGTGTCTGCTTCCCTTCTCGCCCACACTCACTTCCCGTGCACAAACAGCATGCTTGGGAACAAGGCGATCTGTCCTTTTTGCCGGTGCCAGAGACGGCAGCTTGGCCCTGCTGATGTCTGAGGCGCTGAGCCCAACTGCTGTAGTCTGTACTTGTGGAGAAGCAAGGCTGGAGCAGCAAGTGCCCCTGAAGCCAGCCAGCGGGCACAGCCCTACCCTCCAGGGTCACTAAAGGGAAGCCACACCCACCCCCTCAGCTTTGCCAGCCCAGGTGATGGGGGTGATGGTAACCAATGTCCTACGGTGGCCTTGATGGAGAGGACTGATCTCCTGGTCTTGAACAGTGTACCAGAGCATCCCCCCTCTCTCCCTCCTTCCCTCTGTCTATCCATCCCTCCCCGCCCCCCCTCTTTTCTGTCTGTCTGTCTGTCTCTCTCTTTCACTCACACACACACACACACACACACACACACACACACACACACACACACACACACTGATGCAGGTTACAGGGCGTCTCTTGCTTTGTATCACCTCCCAATTTGCTTTCTTATTTTTTCCTTTTGAGACAGGGTCTCACTATGTAGATCAGGCTGGCCACCTCACGGGCTGGAGTTACAAACTGAACAAAAAGGAGAAAACAAGCCGAGCACCACTGTCCACCTCTCTCTGCCTCCTGACTGCAGATGCAATGTGACAGCTGCCTCACCTCCGCCCTCCTCATCAGGATGGACTGAACCCTGGGAGCCAAAATAATATATATTTTTGTCCTTGTGGTTAATTATATATATATATATATATATATATATATATATATATGATTTTTAACAAGATAGCTACTATACAAATTTCCAATGAGAAACTATAGGCTCAGACCATCAGAGTCATGTGCCCCAGGGACCTCTCGCAATTCTGTTTAGGTTTCTTTCTTTGTTTTATCTTTGTATTTCTACATCTTGTGCTTTCTCTGTTCTTTCTTGGTTTTCCCATTTGAGATAGAATTTATCTGGATACAGGCCTGTGGTCAGCTACTTGGGAGACAAAGTAATAACATCTCTAACTCAAGGCCTACCTAGGTTACAGAGTGAGTTCAATGCAAATTCCTAAGTTAGCAAGATCATATTTCAAAAACAAAAAATGAAAAGGGACTGTAGAGGGGATGGAGAGATGGCTCAGCAGTCAAGAGTGTGTCCTGCTGTTGCAGAGGACCTGAGTTCAGTTCTCAGCACCCACAGGTGGCTCACAACCACCTGTAACTCCAGCTTCCGGTGGCTCTGACACTGCTGGCCTCTGTTGGCATATGCATTCATGTGCACATAGTCACACACATACATATACACACAATTAAAAATCAATAATCTTTTTTTTTTTTTTTTTTTTTTTTTTAAAGACAAGGTTTCTCTGTGTGGTTTTGGTGCCTGTCCTGGATCTCACTCTGTAGACCAGGCTGGCCTCGAACTCACAGAGATCCACCTGGCTCTGCCTCCCAAGTGCTGGGACTAAAGGAGTGCGCCACTGCTGCCAGGCTAAAAAATCAATAATCTTAAAAAAGAAAAAGGACTGTAGGGAGCTAGAGAGATGACACAGCTGTTAAGAGCTCTTACTGCTCTCGCAGAGGACCAGGGATCCGCTCTCAGCACTCCCATGACATGCTGGCTCACAACTCCCTGTAACTCCAGTTTCAGAGGCTCCAACACCCTCTTCTGGCCTCCCTTGGCACTGCACACATGTGGTGCACAGACACACATGCAGGCAAAGCATTCATACACATAAAATAAAACATTTTAAAAAGGACTGTTGCTGTGGATATCGCTCTGTATAAATAAAACACTGATTGGCCAGTAGCCAGACAAGAAGTATAGGCGGGACTAACAGAGAGGAAAATTGAGGGAACAGGAAGGTGGGAGGAGACACTGCCAGCCGCCGCCATGACGAGCAGCATGTGAAGATGCTGGTAAGCCACGAGCCACGTGGCAAGGTATAGATTTATAGAAATGGGTTAATTTAAGATATAAGAACAGTTAACAAGAAGCCTGAGCCATTAGGCCAAACAGTTTAAATAATATAAGTGTCTGTGTGTTTATTTTATACATGGGTTGTGGGACTGCGGGGTGGGACCTGGAGAGAAGCTCTCCAGCTACAGACTGTGGATGTAGCTAGGCGACATGGTACTTGTCTAGTATGTCAAGCTGTAGGTTTAATACTCAGTACTGGGTGTGGGGGATACAATTGACTGCTCCTGGTTATGGCAAGTGAGAATTTAGTTCTTTCTCTTGCCTTCTTCCACAGACATATTTACTCCTTTATGTTTGGTTAGAGTGATGTTCGGTGCCCAGTCACTGCTGTCCAAACTGTGGACAGACTCTCTTGATGTAGCAAGTGTTGTGTTCACACAGATCAGCTAGTTGATACACGTGATTGGTTAACAGGGTCTAAGGTTAGTGTTTCTATTCACTGTGTTTCAAAGCCAGCAGCGGTAAACACCCAACAACTACAGAGCCGCCTTCCCAGCCATGGCGCCCAGGGCCTTTAATCTTAGCTCTTGAGAGGCTAAAACAGGTGGAGTGCCTAGAGTTCCAGGCTACAGGCTACAAAACAACACACCGAAAGGAAGAGGGCCTTTGCGAGAAGTGAAGGCCCTCCCCAGAAGTCACGCTAAACTCCAGGAAAGCCCTTTAAAAAAAAACAACACCACCAAAGCACCCCACTCACTTATTTATTTGTGCGTGGGTTGAGGTGCGGGTGGGGATGGCACATGTGCCAGGGCATGTGTGTGGAGGTCAGAGAACAGCGTGTGGGAGTCTGTTGTCTCCCACCATGGGGGTCTTGTGGAACAAACTCGGCTTGTCAGGTTTGGCAGCAAGTGCCTTTACCCACTGAGCCATCTTGCCAGCCCTGTAGCTGCTTTCTAATTAATAAAGAAAACTACTCTTGCTTGTGGTTGTTTTTGTTGGTGTTGTCTGTTTACTTGCTTATTTTGTTTTAGGACGGGGTCTTGTCCTGGACCCTGCTGAAGGCTGGGATTGTTTAAGTGAGCCACCATGCCCGGCTAGTTTGTTACCTTCAGTCTTGGTGAAACGGGTTTGATTTAGAGGTAAATGTCTGCAAAGGTCTCTGTCGCCCAAGAGGAAGCAGCTGCCCCTGAGGCTCACTTGGCTGTTCAAAAGGCAGCAGTTGCAGTAATTGGTGCTGATGCCCGAGGAGAAATGACTGTGCTGGTGTTTTTATTGGTATCGTGGTTGTTTTTATTAGAGGCTTGGTTACAACCTTCTAAGACAAAAAACACAAACCTAATAAAGGACTTGCACCCAGAACACATAACGAACACTTGTAACTCAATAATAAGACAAACAACCCAATAAAAATGAGCAAAAAATCCTGAACATGTCATGTGCTCGCGGAGACACAGGTGACAAACGAGCACCCGAGAGTGTGGTCCTTTGTCATCCTCACTGCTTCAGCAAAGGCCAGAGTGATGAGGACTTCAGCGTCACAGGCTGGGGAGGACGCTGAGCCTGCGGAGCGCCCAGACTTCCCAGATGGGAACACAAAATAGTCCCTCCCTGTCAAAACAAGTGTTTTCTTATATTAAATTGTATGCTTGTGTGTATGGTCCCACTGATACTCCTTCACTCATGAGAAATAAACCATTTGCATTCAGATTCACAGGTTCATAGCAGCTTGGGCCATGATAATAATCTCAAATTGAAAATGACCTGATATCCGTCCGGCCGGTGAATGGGAGCTGGGTATGGCGGTGCAGGCCTGTAAACCCGGCTCTTGAGTGGCACCGTAGGAAGATTGCCACAAATTTAAGGGCAACCTAAGCTACAGAGAGACTTTTTTTTCACTTAAAAAAATTTAACATTTTTATCGATTCTTTGGGAGTTTCACATCATGAACCCTGATTCCCCTCACCTTCTAGTCCCTCCATATCCTCTCTTCACCCATGCAGTGTCCCCCCACATAAGAAAATAAAACAAGTAAGCAAGCAAGGAAATAAACAAAAACAAGAACAAAAAAACCAAACCAAAACAAAAACAACAATAAACCAGAGAGACTGTATTTATTTATTTATTTATTTATTTTTTTTTTTTGGTTTTTCGAGACAGGGTTTCTCTGTGTAGCTTTGCGCCTGTCCTGGAACTCACTTGGTAGCCCAGGCTGGCCTCGAACTCACAGAGATCCGCCTGGCTCTGCCTCCCGAGTGCTGGGATTAAAGGCGTGCGCCACCACCGCCCGGCGAGACTGTATTTAAAAATTAATAATTTTTAAAAAGGTGGGAAAGGCTGGGGCAATGGGTTAAGTGCATGTCGTTCAAGCATGAGGCCCCAAGTTTGAATCTCCAGGACCCACATAAACAGGATACGGTAGGAAGCATGTGTAATCCCAGTATTCATAGGGCAAGATGTGAGGGAGGAACAGGAGAATCTCCGGAAGCTCTCTGGCTAGGGCTGTAGCTCAGTCAGTGGTAGAATGCAACCGACCTACCGTGCACGAGACCCTAGGCCTGACCTAAAGGAGGGGGCAGTGCTGTAATCCCGACTGCTCGGAAACTGAGCCAGGATCTCAAGTTCAAGGCCTTCCTGAACTACAGGGTAAGATCGAGGTCAGCATTGGCAACTCAGTGGAACGTTTTCTCATAATTTCTAGTACAAGGGACAGAGTGTTGGTGAGAGGGCTTAATGGGTTAGGGCACTGCTCCCAAGCCTGATGACCCGAGTCCAGTCCCTGAGGCCCACATGGTAGAAGGGGGAGAAGTGACTCCCACAAGTTGTCCCCCAGTCTCCACACATACAACCTGGTATGCCCCCCCCATGAATAAATGCAATTAAAAATGAAATAAAGCCGGGCGGTGGTGGCGCACGCCTTTAATCCCAGCACTCGGGAGGCAGAGCCAGGCGGATCTCTGTGAGTTCGAGGCCAGCCTGGTCTCCAAAGCGAGTTCCAGGAAAGGCGCAAAGCTACACAGAGAAACCCTGTCTCGAAAAACAAAAACAAAAAAAACAAAACAAAAAAAAATGAAATAAAATAAAAAGGACTAGGCTACTGCTCAGTAATAAAGTGCTTGCCCTAGGCCTGATTTCCCAGTACCAAATAAATTAAAGGCGAGGGGGGGGGACTTAGAATCAAATGTACTGAAGAACGAGTCGCTTCCCTTTCTTGCACAATGTCTCCCTCTCCCCGTGTCATGATGGATTTTTTTGGCGGGGGCCGGGTTTCAAGACAGGGTTTCTCTGTGTCATTTTGGTGCCTGTCCTGGATCTCACTCTGTAGACCAGGCTGGCCTTGAACTCACATAGATCCATCTGGCTCTACCTCCTGAGTGCTGGGATTAAAGGAGTGCGCCACCGCCGCCCGGCTCGTGTTTTTGATGTTCATTGGTACACTTGCATGCTTGCCGTGACATACAGCTTTGATCAGTACCCAAGGTGCAGGCGCCAACTCCACTGGCCAAGAACCCCTCCTCTCGGGCAGGAAAGCCTGCCTCTCAATCTCATGTGTGACCCCCCCCAGGGTTGCAGCCTGTTCCAGAGGCTCTCAGTGTCTGGACAGGAAGTGGGTCAGATGTGTTCTCCTGCCAAGTCTCCCATCTGCCACCTTGTTGTTCTATCAGCTTGGGATAGGACAGCCAAGTCCATGTCCTATCCTAAGAGGACATGGGGCACGTAGGACTGTCCCTGGCCTTCAAGCTCACATCCAGGTTCCCTTGTGTGGGAGCAGTGGCTGGGCTGGGCTGTATGTATATGACAGGGCTTGGGGTACCTGCTAGCTGTCAGGGGAGCAGCAGAGAACTCACCCGGGAGTCTGGGAGTAGAGGAAACAGAAGGCATCTATGAGCCAAGCTCTCATCCCAAGTGCATGCTCAGGATCCCCCTGGACTTGGCTTACAGAGATGAAATTACTAAGAATGTGAAGCGCAGCTGATTAGCCCATGCCCGAGGTGGGCCCTCCTTAGATGGAGCGTTGTCCCGCTACCCTGGTATACAGAGCCAGCCTGACCAGTATAGTTGGATCCTGTCCTATCAAGCAGGACCCAGTGGGATCCCTCCTGAGTCAAGGCTCTACACAAACAGCTCACCAGGAACGCTCCACCTCCCTCCTCCTTGGGTATGCTCTCTGCCCTTTGTCCCAGGGCAGTCCAGGTGACATGTTAGCTCTGGGAGAGCTGGTTTTGGAGGCCTGCATCTCTGCAGCACCCAGGACAGACCGGTAGCTACCGAGTGGACAGATGAGGGAGCAGATGATCGTGCCCGGGCTTCCTTATGCTTGTACCTTTGCAGTGCGCAGGTCCTCGTATCAGACCTTCCAGGCTCACCCAGCAGCCTCTCAAAAACTGCTCCAACCTCCCATGGAGTGTCTGTTCTTCACTGTATACATCGACTCGCTGGTCCTCACTACTGTGGAGTTCCAGGAGGCAGCTACCTCCTGTCCTGTCTAACCAAGCCCTTTCCTCAGCCCCGGCTTCTGCCTTTTAAAGGCAGTTTGTTAGCTTTTTTTTTTTTTTTTCTTTCTTTCTCGTGCCTGCATCCATGTCTGTCTATCACCTCTGTGCCTGGTGCCCCAGGAAACCAGAAGAGGGCACTGGGTCCCTGGAACTGGATTGATTTATAGACAGTTGGGGCCTTCGATGTGGGTACTGGGAATGGAACCCAGATCCTCTGGAAGAGCAGCCAGTGCTTTTCACTGCTGAGCCCTCTCTCCAGCCCCAGTGTGCTTGCTTTGACTGACGGCCTAGTTTCCTTCTAGGCCCTTCCTAACTTGGGAAACCCTGCTGGCCACCTTAAAGACACTATGGTTGGTATTCCCACTGTTGAGGTGAGTAAACAGAATCAGAGCAGCTGAGCAACTTGTTTGAGGCCACAGGGCTTCTAAGCGGCAAGGTGGGGACTTGAACCCAGGCCACTGACCATAGAATCTAGTTCGTCCAGATTCATGCTGGTGGTAGGAGTGCCTGCCCTGCCAAGCCTTCTACAGGAAGGCCTTGCTAGTGTTTTCTGTAATTAGGCCTCTGGGGTGAGACTGAGCTACCTGCCAAGTGTTTTGGGGGCTGTTGACAGAAACTTGGAACATGCTCCTCGTTCCTGGCACCCTCCAGAGATTGTGCTGTCTCCCTCATCCCAGAGGAAGCAGTACCTCAGAAAGGATGGGGAGCTGCCCCCACAGCCTGCATGCATGCACTGCAGAGGGCCTTACAGAACCCTGGAAATACAATAGCACTGTGCTTCTTCCCTGGGGTCACCTAACTAGCCCAGTCTCCAAAGCCCACGGAGGCACTGCAGTGTCCACGGAGGCACTGGAAGTCTTTACAGGAAACAGGAGCTGGGCTGGCCGGAAGGATAGCCAGGAGGTCACCTTTGGAGAGACACTAGAGAGGGTTCATGGCCTGCATTCCAAAGCATTACTGTTGGAAGCCTAGACAGCCCCTCCCTCTCCTCATCTTGTGACTTTCTTAAAGGCTGTGTGAACATGTCAGGTAGTTCTGGCATGTCTGGAGATGTGCTGCCTAGCTCTTCCTCCTCTGCCTTATGAGCTCCCAGCAGCCCCTGATCACGTGGACACAGCGGTCTGGAGTTGCTCCACCGCTGCCATCTGAGGCCACACAGCAGCACGGGGCTCCTTGATCTATGCTTGTGGTTCCGCTATCAAAACAACCTGGCTTGAGGCCAGTGGTACAGCTTGTGCCAGGCAGTGGGAGGTGGGCTAGGGATTCAGGCTGGGCTGTAAGCTCTGGCCCGGGGCCTGCTGGCCAGGGAGGAGCAGTCTGTTCAGTGGCTGTGATTCTAGTGTTTCTCTCAGTCCTGAGGGGCCTCGGTCTCTGCCGGCAGCAGCAAGGAGAGGCTGATGGGGCCGCTGACTCTCTTGTGTGCTGCCCCATCTTCTTCGCCCCTGCCCTCTTGGCCATCACTGATGGGCTTGTTTGTAGATAGGTCACCCTGCAGCCCCAGGAGGGTTAGTTCCACGGGCAAAGAAGTGCAGCTTGGATCTCTTTTCCTAGATACCCTGTCCAGCTCCATCCCCAGGATCTGCCTCAGAGCCCCACCGAGAAGCAGTCTACCCAGTTGAGTCCCAAGGAAGGCCAGATTTGGAAGGGATCTGTGCCAGGCTTCTCCCTGCCCCCGGCTTCTGGTCCCACGGGCCTCTATTCTGGCCATCAGGACTGCTCGTGCCTATTCCAAGTGTCCCCGTCACATCCTCGATTGCCCCGTCCCCAGCCTTTGTTGTCTTGCTCCAATTCTCTTTATCAACTTGGCCTTCAAGGTCCAGCTCAGGCACCCCCTTCCCTAACAGGTCTATACTTCCTACTCCAAACAGGACTGGCTGGAGGAAGAGTATGGGCCAGGGCAACCCTTGCAGGGTGGAGAGGCAAGTCACTAGGGGCTTTACTTAAGACTGGGCTACCTCAAGGTTCTGAAGACTGGGCTATCTCAAGTTCTGGGTGGGGACAACTGGCTGCCAAAGGCTGCAGGGAGGGATTTCCCACACCTTGCCCACCTGGTCCCTCAGGGCCTACACTCCTACATCACCCTTTGTGATTACTCACTAGCGGTGACTTACACCACTCTGAGCCTCAGTCACTTCATTTGTAGATGGAGGACAAGGAGACCAGTGCCAGGCAGCAGGCTACAGCATGCCAGGCCTCTGTACCTAACACCTATTGGTAGCTGCTACTAATGATAACTTGATTCAATCAGCCACACAAGCGCCTCGGGGAGAGGAGATTGCAGCAACTCCAGTTCTGTACTATCACACCCTTCAAGCACCTGTGTGTGTGTGTGTGTGTGTGTGTGTGTGTGTGTGTGTGCGCGTGTGTGTGTGCGCGTGTGTGTGTGCGCGTGCGTGTGTGCGTGTGTGTGTGTGCGTGCGTGCGTGCGTGTGTGTGTGTGTGTGTGTGTGTGTGTGTGTGTGTTTACAGCCACATATGCTTGTCTATGTATTGGTGGCAGCCAGAGACTATTGGGTGTCCTACTCTATTGTGGTTTGCTGTTGTTGTTGTTGTTTTGTTTTTTGCCTTACTCTTTTGAGTCACGGCTTTTCACTGGACCCGGACCCAGGCCTTCAGCCAATAAGCTCCTCCGATTGTCTTGTCTCCGCCCCCCTCCTCCAGTGCCATAGTCACAGGTGTGTGTGGCCACACCAGCATTCTTTTCACATGGGTACTAAGATCTGAACTCAGGTCTTTATGGTTGAGCAGTGTCTTAGTTAGCTTTCTGTTACTGCGATAAAACACCTCGACCCAAAGCAAATTGAGGCAGAAAGGGTTACTTCAGCTTAAGCCTTTCTGGTGACATTCTGTCACTGAGAGAAGTCGGGACAGGAACTCAAGGACCTGAAGCAGAGGCCGTGGAGGAGGGGTGCCTACTGGCTTTCCTCTCATTGCTTACTCAATGCTTTCTTCTGGCACTCGGGGCCACCATCCCAGAGAGGTCACCGCCCCCAGTGAGGTGCGCCCTCCCTCATCCATCATCCATCAAGAGAATGCCCCACAGGCTTGCCCACAGGCCAGTCTGGTGGAGCATTTTCTCAGTGGAAGTCCCTTCTTCTCAAGTGACCATAGCTCTTGTCAGGTTGACAAAAATGTAGCCAGCACAACAGCAAGTACTCCTACCCACTGAGCCGTCTCTCCAATCCCATGAGGCCACTCTGATGTCCCTACCCTGACCTCCTCCGGTCCCGCTGTCACATGGACCCCTTCCTGCGCACGTTGATCCTTCCCCTTTATCTGCACCCCTAGGAAGCGTCAAGGTCTTGATACTCGGCCGTGTGCAGGAGTGAGACTAAGAACGGACCCCAGAGACCCCTGCCATCTCTCTCATTCTGCAGATGGGGAAGCCAAGACCAGGGAGGACGAGAAGCTGGACCAATGACACAGGAAGGGAGGCATCAGCTGGCAGCAAGACACCGTAAACTAGGGCTTTGGTTTAATCATAAATGAGATCTAGGTTTCTGGAAGGCCCCAGGTGAGATTCCAGGCCAGCGTGGGGGGCATCCTGAGATCACAGCTGTGTGTCCTGCCGCTGGCTGGCTCCTCATGGAACTCAGCTGTCAAGGTGACTGAAGCAGCCCGGGCTCCAGGCCACAGAGGGGCTGTCTCTACAAATGGCTTCTGGGAAATCCAGCAATGTTGCTTTGGCCTGGGTTTCTCTGGAAAGCATGGGGGTGGTGTGTTGTGGTGGTACTGTGTTCCCCAAAATATTGTGCACCCTAATAAATTTATCTGGGGTCAGAGACAGGACAGTCACAATATTAAACATAGAGGATAGGCAGTGGTAGCACATGCCTTTAATCCTAGCATTCCAGAGGCAGAAATCCCTCTGGATCTCTGTGAGTTCAAGGCCACATTGGAAACAGCAGGCATGGTGACTCACACCTTTAATCCCAAGAAGTGAGCCTTTAATCCCAGGGGGTGATGGCAAAAACAGAAAGATATATAAGGCGTGAGGACCAGAAACTAGAAGCATTTGGCTGGTTAAGCTTTTAGGCTTTTGAGCAGCAGTTCAGCTGAGATTCATTCGGATGAGGACTCAGAGGCTTCCAGTCTGTGGAAACAAGACCAGTTGAGGAACTGGCAAGGTGAGGTTAGCTGTGGCTTGTTCTGCTTCTCTGATCTTCCAGAGTTCACCCCAATAACTGGCCTCAGGTTTGATTTTATTAATAAGACTCTTTGAGATTCTTGCTACAGTGTGCCCCAACCCTGGAGTCATGGTATATGTCCTGGGGGGCATGCCCAGGTCCTCAGTTTTCCTAGGATCCTGCCCCTATGCAGCATCACCTTAGTTCTTGCCAGGCTTAGGACTGTCTGCCCTCTTCTGTACATTGGTGTCATTCACTGGGTTTCCTGTCTGGGTCCCACTTTTCTTGAAGGTCCACACAGCGTCCTCCAAACCCGAATCGGATCAGGCCATGCTGAAACCCTCTGGCTTCTGATTGCCTGCGGGATAAAGTCTGACCTCCTTTCTGCTCCTTCCTGACTCTTTGTTTCTGCTTCTAATCCCTGAACATCAAGGGAAGAGGATTCACCGCAGGAGGCCACACTCTTTCTAGACTTCGAAGGCTCTACTTGCCCTGCCTCCCGCCACTCGCTCTGGCCTGGTCAGATAGACAGGATGGCCAGAGGCAAGAATGTGGGACACTGAATTGGGCCTCTGACCCCTGTGGATGGAATCTCAGGCTTGTCCTGGGTCTGTGCTCCAGGGTCACTGGAGCCTCTGGTTGACCCTTAACCCACTCCATGCCTGGCTCCAACCCATCCCCAGGGACCTGGCCAGGTGTCCGCTGGCCAGAGTTGGTCAATTGGGTTCCTGCTCTGCACAGGACCCTGTCACATGACTTTACTACTCAGAACCTCTGACGTTCACCATGCTGAACTCTGCCCACCAAATCCTGTCCTGCCCCTTAGGGCCACATCACCTTCTGTGTCCCAGTCCTTGGTTACTCTCTGCCCAGCAGTCTGCCCTTTTTGTCACACATGGCTGGACTTCCTAGCTTTCCACCTCATGATTAGGACTGGCTCTGTCTACCTGTTAGGCAGGTATGCCCTCTCATCATCCTTCCAGAGTATGGCCTGTAGACACGAGCTGGCCAGAGGGACCAGATGTTAATGAAGCAAAATCCCCAGGTGTGTGCAGGGCAGCTGGGAGGCCACTGTAATGGCCATAGGTGTTCCTATCTTACGTTTGCAGCTGACCACCAGTCTTTCTTCCTGCTCTCGAGGTTAGACGCGGGGTTCCGAGTCTCCTCCTGGGGAAAAAGCCTCGCTGACAGGGAGAGCCAGGTAAAGCAGCTGTCCTTCCTTTGCAGGGGTAGGGCGTAGGGTATGTGTGGAAGGTGTCTTCAAAGGTTCCTGGGACGCCCCTTCCTGAATGCTGGGGAAGTGGAGGTAGCTAGGACAGGGGTAGCAGGGGGTCGGGGGCTGCTCCAGTCTGAAAGTCTTGCTTTCTAGGATCCTGGGGTCTGTGTGGGTGTCCAGTTTTTCTGGACTGGGACCTGGAACTTGGCCTTCACGGATGTGGCCAGTATGGGCCTGCCCTCCAGGGGTGTGGCACCAGCTCCAGGCTCCCCTTCCTGAGTGTAGCAGCCCCTCCTGTCGGCCACACTTCCTTCCTGTGGGCTTCAGCTCCACAGCCGTCCACAGCTCTTCCATGGCTTCAGCTCCACAGCCGTCCACAGCTCTTGCACGGCTTCAGCTCCACAGCCGTCCACAGCTCTTCCACGGCTTCAGCTCCACAGCCGTCCAGAGTTCTTCCACAGCTTCAGCTTCACAGCCGTCCATAGCTCTTCCACGGTTTCAGCTCCACAGCCGTCCACAGCTCTTCCACGGCTTCAGCTCCACAGCCGTCCACAGCTCTTCCACGGCTTCAGCTCCACAGCCGTCCACAGCTCTTCCACGGCTTCAGCTCCACAGCCGTCCACAGCTCTTCCACGGCTTCAGCTCCACAGCCGTCCACAGCTCTTCCACGGTTTCAGCTCCACAGCCGTCCACAGCTCTTGCACGGCTTCAGCTCCACAGCCGTCCACAGCTCTTGCACGGCTTCAGCTCCACAGCCGTCCACAGCTCTTCCACGGCTTCAGCTCCACAGCTCTTTCCCTGTTAACACCTTCCTTGCTCTCTCACAACCACCCCTTCACCTCTGATCTCGTGTTCCGGACCGGAAGTCAACGATGATATGAACAACAAGGAGAGTGTGGGCTTTTCTTCTGGCACCTTTTCCAGGACCCAAGTGCAGTGGGGTCACCAAATGAGCCACCTGAGCCTCCTGGCTTTCCCCTCCTACCCAACTGCTGGCCATCTGTCTCCTCCTCTTCGTCTCCCATCACCCAATCTTTCCTCAACAATTTGCCTTCTCTCCTTTAGGAAGGGATTCAGCTTAACTTCACCTCTACAGTGGCACCTCTCGATCCCCCTTGGACAGAGCCAGCTAAGTGGGAGCAGATGGACACTTGGACACAGAAGCCCCTCAGGCTAGGCTTCAGGATTTTATGGAAGATGGTTAGTGTCTTGCCCCTGAGTGCAGCTCTGGGGTCATCAGTCGTTAGTTATACTAGCCAAATCAGCACTTATACTGCATGGCCACTAACAATACAGCCCAGGTCAGCCACAAGAGCTACAAGACCAGGTGTACTCTTTCACAGTGAGGGTCATTCCCCTGCTTGGGATCTGAGGATGGGCAGAACGTGCTGGAAGCCAGGGCCACAGCTCAGGTGTGTCTGTTCTCTCCCACAGACAACACCTTGGATGTCCATACTTTACTTAGGGAAAGGAAGCTTCCAGCACAGCCCATGTTGGAAACTCTTTACCAGCTTCTGCCAGAACACAACAGGAAGACAGGACTGCTGGGGCTCCTAGCATTTTCCAGGGGGGATCCGGGACAAGCATGTTAGGGAACTCTATGGTGAGCCCTTTTCTTAATGAACACTCTGATTCAGCAGAAATTTAGCTAATATATGTTGCCCTTTGACCTTTAATATTTATTTATACTTACTTCAGGGTTGGGGGTCAGGGGAGGTCAACAAAAACAAAGTATTATAAAAATACTGTAATGAAACCTATGGGCCAGTGAAACCTATGGGCTGAGGGTTGAGATGTCTGCTGCCTAGCCTGAGTCCCTGAGTTCAGTCCCTAGTGATCTTCATGGAAGGAGAGAACTGACTTTCAGAAACTGACCTTTGGCCAAGTGTGGAGGTGCACACCTTTGATCCTAGCAATCCTAGAAGGAGGCAAAGGCAGGAGAATCTCTGTGAGTTCAAGGCCAGCCTGGTCTACCTAGTTTGTTTCAGGCCAGCCAGGACTACAAAGTGAGATTCTGCCTCAGAAAGAAACAAAACCAAACCAAACCAAAGAGCCAGGCGGTAGTGGCACTCACCTTTAATCCCAGCACTTGGGAGGCAGAGGCAGGCAGATCTCTGAGTTAAAGGCCAGCCTGGTCTACAGACTAGTTCCAGGACAACCAAGGGTATACATAGAGACCCTGTCTCAAAAAACAAACAACAACAACAACAACAAAAAACAAAAAAGATTTTTGTCAAGGACAGAAACAAAACTCCCATAGTTTATATAACACCACTTATATAAATTTTCCAGAAAAGACAAAAAGTAGGCTAGCAATTGCTAAGGACTGTGTGGAGAGGGCCTGGGATGAGTGCTAACAAGTGTGGAGTTTCTTTTACCAGTGATGAAAACGATGGAGTTAGGTAGTGGTGACAGATAATGCAACCTTATGAATATAATAAAAATGACCCAATCATATACCTAGGGTAGTACATTTTGGGGACTGGGAATACAGCTTAGTGATAGAATGTGTGCTTAGCATACTCCAAGTCGTGACTTTATCCCCACAAACAAAATAAGAAAGCGACAAATACATGCATGGTGGCACACACGTGTAATCCCGGTTCTTGGGAGGTGGAGGTTTGGGAGTTCAAAGTCATTCATGGGTACATAGCAAGTTCAAGAACAGCCTGGGCTGCGTAAGGCCATTCTCTAGCGGGGTGTGTTGGCGCACACCTCTAGTCACAGCACTGGGAGGGCGGCACAGAGAAATCTCATCTTACAAAACAAAAATAAACAAAAAGACCTTTCTCTAAAACCATTCTAAAAACAAAAGCAATGGATGAATAATAAAGGTATTATTGTTCAAAAAATGAATAATAAATAATAAAGGAATGTGTTTTGTGGCATGTGAGCTGTATGTTGGTAGAGCTGTTATTTATGAAGACAGTGTACTTTCACCGTCTCTGTGGTCAGCCCCTAATACTGACCATGAACTCTGTCCGACGTCAGCCTGCAAACAAATACCAAGACATGGCAAGAGGTTGAGGCTGGAGAAGAATCTTGTAAAGGAGCAGACCTCTCTGGTCATGATCGTAATATGAAGTAATTTCAGTTCACTGAGCGTCTACTAGATGACCAGGCTACATCTACTTAGAGTTTTACGTGCATCACCACATTAGGCCTCCTTATGACCTTGAGGTCAGTAATCCTGTCCCCAAGTTACAGATGAAGGAACTGAGGCCAAGTGACATCATGTGACAAAGTCTTTTACAGCTAACAGGCAGCAAACAGGACATGGTGGTGCATGCCGATCATCCCTCAGGAGACATAGATAGGAAGATTGTCATGAGTTCAAAGTTTGCCTGCTCTCCACGGTGAGTTTCAGGCCATCATGGCCACAGAGTGAGAACTTGTCTCAAAGAAAACAAAACAGTGGGGGCTGGAGAGATGCTAAATGGTTAAAAGTACATACTGCTCCTCCTGAGGACCCAAGCTCTGTTCTAGGACCCACAGGTGGCTCACAGCTCTCTGTAACTCCAGTTCTAAGGGGATCCCTGCCTTTTCTGAACTCCGAGGGCTCCTGAACACGTATGGTGTACATCCATGCACTTGGGCGCACACACAAACGCATAAAATAAAGTAAATATTTTAAAAGAAAACTAAACACCACCGAGCTGAGCAGGTAGCTCACTTGGTAGGACACTTGCCTAGAATACAAAGCTCTGTGCTTGATCCTGGGCACAGCACCACCTGGCATGGGGAACACAGCTTTAATCCCAGCACTGGGGAGATGAAAGCAGTAGGATCAGAAGTTCAAGGTTATCCTCAGCTACATAGGGAGTTCTAGGCCAGCCTGGGCTACATGAAACCCTGTCTTAAACATACACCTAACAAGTAGCAGAATTGGTGCTGAAGCCTAGACCTTTCTGTCTTCAAGCTCTTGACTATATTGGGGGGACAACCTCCCATGATTCAAATCACCCCCCCCCATTTCCTCCTGCCTTCCCTGCCTTGCTTCTCTTCCCCTGTCCCCTTCCTCCAGAGTCTCACGTAACTGACCATGTTCTCATGTGGCCAGCAATGGATGCCCTGAGCTTCCGATTCTCTTCCCCCCACCTCTCCGGTGCTGGGATTACAGACGCTCACCACACCCAGCTCTCACGTTTGTCGTCTGTTACCAGGTACAGGCTTCTTTACAGCTCAAGCCCTTTCTGCACTCAGAGACCTTTCCTGAGAAGGCCTTTAGTACAGAGGAGGATTGTAGCAGCAGGACCTGTCTCTCTGCTTCCAAAACCTTCATCCTGACCTCAGGCAGGTGTAAACTGTGGCAGCCATGACCTGCTCTACAAAAGACAAAGAAAAACCTGTTTTCCCTCATCACGGGTGCTGGAATTAGACAATGTTTGGCTTTCCCTCGATGGAGGATCGTTCCCCTATTCCCATTGGGCAGGAACCAGTTCCTGTTAGGCAGGGCTGCCTGGGCCCCTGCCAGGCCCTTGGGGGAGGGAATCTCCTTTCTGGGCTGCTCCAGAGCTCAGTTCCTTGGGAGACATTAGAGGTTTAATCATTAATGGGCACGTTTACCTTTGGTTGCGGGCTGGAATTGGGATCTGTTCCCAGGAGCAATTATCTCTGACACATTATTTTGTGTAAAATCACTTTTAGCTGATAAAGCTGAAATAAAAAGGGGTCTATTAACCAGTGCTGGCCTCTTGGTGTCTCGGGCTCCCTGAGACATCACCAAGGAGTCAGCCTTTAGGAGCTGTGAGAAGCTTCTAGGAAACATGCTTAAAAGCTGGCCGAGCAAGCACAACAGCGGCTCGGTGTGTTGTCAGACCCTCCACGTGTCACCCACCCCTGCGGTTTGGGGGCTTGGCAGAGTGTCCTGGAGGCATGCCCACTCGGTGCAGATCTATCTGGAGCTGGGGAAAAATGATGATTTTCCCCCTGTTCTGGGGTCCTGAATGAAAGCTGTGTGCTCCCCCACCCGCCTAGCCTAGGCTGGGTCCAGGCACTAATGGGAGGGGTGTCCTTGGTGCTTCCGTCAGCTAGTGAGTGCTCTGTCTTGTGCGTTTCTGCAGGTGGGGCTGTCCTCTCCACAGGTGCCCACAGCTGTCCTCCTCCATTTCCCTCTCCTTCACCTTCCCCTGACCTTTAAGGCCGCTGGCCCACCCATCCCACAGGACAGCCCCCTCAGGCCCAGCCACCACAGCTGTCCTTACTGCTCTAGTGTTTGGGGGGGGTGTGTGCATAGAGAGACCTATGGGAGGGGGAGGGTGTTCCTGC
Source organism: Peromyscus californicus insignis (assembly GCF_007827085.1). Lineage (NCBI taxonomy): Eukaryota > Metazoa > Chordata > Mammalia > Rodentia > Cricetidae > Peromyscus > Peromyscus californicus. Next base: position 61,303,090 of record NW_026294447.1, read on the forward strand.
TTTTTTCCTGCAACCTCTTCCCTCCATCTCCGTCCTAGGTTCCCAGGGTCCCTTCTTCACATTCTCTTAGATCAGCCCCTATTCCCTTTGAACCCCGTCTGCCCTCTGTGACTCACCTGCAATGCTGACTGTCCAGCATCGCAGAGGACTCCCTTACTGAGGCGTCTACAGCTGTCTTCTGTCCCCCCAGCCCGGAACACTCAGAGTAGAGTGTGCCTTCACAGTCTTGCTACTAATTCTCCCCAGAGCTTTTCTGTGTCTGAATGTCTCCACTGCAGAGCAGGCTTGCTCTGGGATAATTACGGTACACAACTCCTGCAGCTCATGAGAGCTGGTCAGTGGTGGTTCAGCTTGGAGGCAGGTCAGTCAAAAGTGCTCAGACAGGAAAAGGCCAAAGACCTGGGGCCAGGCAGAGAGGCCGAGGATCTGGGCTTCAGCCAACTATGGCCTGTTTTTCCTCAATAGCCCCAGGCCCTCCCTCTCTGGTGCTTCTGTGACTGAACTTCATTTCCTGATGTTTTGTGAGGCTCAGGCCTATGTGACCTTTGGGGCCTGCCAGCACTCCCCCCTCCCCCCAGTGACCAGATGCCCTCTCAGAAACTCCAACCAGCTTTGTGTGATCAAGCCTCAGTGGAAGAGCTGACCAGAGTTGCTGGATAGGCACACTTCTGTTTGGAGCTTGCCCACTGCTACCCCCCGAATCTTCTTCCCATAATCCAGGAAACTGAGGGAGGTTAAGGCAGAGGACCCCAGGGACCTGGCAATCCCATCTCCAACCTGTGCAGGTCCTGGGCCTGTTCTGGGCCCGGCTAAGAAACCCAACCCCACTGCCCTAGGGTGAATGCTGCATGCTGTTCAGGAGAGATGGCTTCCTTGGGAACAGGCCTGAGTCCTTCTGACCTGCCCTTCTTGTGCATCCCTGCAGGTGCATGTTCTCTGGGAGGTGACACAGGACAGTGGCTGCCCAGCTGGTCTCCCTTGCTCTGTGCCTTTTTGACACGGGGTTTCACAAAGCTCAGGCTGGCCTGGCATTGCCTATGTCAACAAAGAGGGCCTAAACTTCCGGCCTTCCTGCCTCTGCTTCTCAAGTATTAGGATTACAGGCGTGTGCCACCACCTCCAGCTTCCATCCTGAGGATCAATGTGGTCTTGATCCTTTCAGGGCTGGGGTGGGGGTTAGAAGGTGCTCTGCCCACATTAGAGAAGAAAGGTACATTGTTCTGAAAATAAGGTTTGTTTTAAATTGAGCTTGGTATTTAACAGCTGTATTCCACACAAACCACAGAGATACATTCCAGCACAAACAGCAACTTCCACGCTCCAGAATGAGCTAAGTGTGGGCTCCAGAGGATCACGTCTATGTTGGGGTGGGTGGTGGTGATGGGAGTGGACAGGCCCCACTGCCTCCTCCCAGAGTCATCATTGAGAACACAACTTAGATGCACATCTTCCCAACCAATAGGCGGTGTTATCTCCAGTATGCATGGGGGAGGCAGGTGATGGTTTCCAGATGTCCCGGGAACCTCCCACCCCCAGCCCGGGCCAGGCCAAGCTCCTCCTGCATACTTTAAGTGCCAAATGGTAATGTCTGGGTCCTGGGGTAGGATGGATTGGCCTGGGTGGGGTCCTGCATGTGGACCTTGTGAAGACCAGCACAAGTGTCTGACCTCTAGCAGTCCCATCTGGCTGAGGACAAGCCTGTTGTAGCCCGCCTCAGGAGAAAGGGACAGGACAAAGTACAGCCAGCTCTGGTGAGACAATGAGTGTGTGGGAAGGTGACCTGTGAGCAGGATGCTGGCAGGGCCTTGGCCAACCAGTCCCTGAACATCCAATCGTTCTTGGACATTGCAGCTATAACTCAAGCCTGCCCTGGCCTGAGCCTCTGTCTCCTGAGACCAGTTAGTAGCTCATTAGGTACTGAGATAAACTGATGGTTTGAGGCATCTTAGAGAGTACTGACACACTGCAGCCTCCCCCACCTCTGATTCATCATCCTGCAGATAGGAAAACTGAGGCCCAGAGCAGGAGGTGGGGGAGTGGTTACCTCAGGGACACAGTGACTAGCAGAACTAGGGCTACTCCTCGGGGAGGGAGGGTAGACTTTACATGTAATCCCAGCCTGGCATGGAGCCAACTCTGGGCTGGAGTGGGAGGTAACGGAGCCACTGTGGGCTGGGTTGGGGCGATAATGGAGCCACTATGTGCTGGAGTGGGAGGTAAAGGAGCCACTATGGGCTGGGGTGGGGGGATAATGGAGTCACTGTGGGCTGGGGTGGGGGGATAACGGAGCCACTGTGGGCTGGGGTGGGGGGTAAAGGAGCCACTGTGGGCTGGGGTGGGGGGTAAAGGAGCCACTGTGGGCTGGGGTGGGGGGTAGAAGGTGCTCTTTCTTTTTTGAGCCTTAATTCCTAAAGACACCCACTTGCAGGACCCATCCTCACAGCATTGCTGAGAGACGGGAGACAGGTACCTCCTCAACTAACACGCACTGGACCCTCTCTTGGTGCTTTCCTGGTTCCTCAGCGGCATCCTGGGTTCTTGAACAGAAAGAGGCTTTCTAGTGAGGTGGGCCTGGTTTCCCCCTGGAGCTCAGTTTTCATGCTCTTGTCTCTGAGGTCAGTCAGCCCTGGCCACCAGTGCGAGCATCTGCCTGGCAGGAAAGAGCCTCTTGTCCCTTGGTGCGAGCTCTCTGCATTCTGGGACACACCCAGGACCTGCTCTTAGTATTGACACCAGGCTGTGCCTTCTCATACACACAGCTCCCTGAAGCAGGTGAGAAGACTGGGGGGGGGGGGGGGTGCACTCTGGGAGCTCCAATCACACACATTGGCTTCTCCACAGTGGGTGTGGAGCTTCCTGCCCCTTGCCTGCAAGGATGCCTGAGAAGGTTCAGTCCCAGGTTCAGAGGGTTGCCACTCATTTGGAATGTCTTCATACCACCTCAGTCTTTGACTCTCATACCTCCCCGCAGGCCTTAAACAGCAAACTGGCATTCAGAACAATTGAGCCAGCACTTTCAGGAGATGTTCTGTGGCAGCATGTGCCACCGTTCTAGAATCTACTTTGTCTGATGGAGTTTTATCACAGAGACACAAAGGGGGCTGAAGAAAGGTTCAGTCGGGGTGGGGCCATCTCATAACGTATTCCAAATTCCTTTGGCTCAAAGAGTTCTTCACCACCACCACCACCCACCCTGACTTCTCTCCCCCAGTAGCTATCAGGACCCAGTGGCAGCCTCACTTGGGTGGTCCTCCAGCCCACTACAAGGTTCCCAGGAGCACCTTGAGGCTTCCCATGGTCAAGTCTGTGGCTGATGCTGCTGACCTTGAAAGCAGTCTTGGTCACAGTGTTCTCTGTGGGGCTTCTGTGAGGGCAGCGTATCCAAGATGGAGGTAGCCTGCCTGTAACCTGGCTTCCTGTGCTCCAGGGCTGCTGTTCCCATCCACCTTTAGCTGCTCATCTTTGACAGGGCAGAGAGGCAGTGCTTGGTGTGGAAATGAGAGATCATGTTACTGTGGGTTGCCCATTCATGGCTCCCAGACACCCCCTTTTCCCCTCCTGAGATGGCTCAATGGCCAGATCAGGGCAGGGCAGGGCAGCCTGTCTCACCAGGTTTAGTTAATTAGTTCCCATGTGGGCCGGGAGCCCCGGGGACCTCACTGGAGGCAGGGTCATCTGCATTGATATTGTCAAAATCCAAAGTTACAGCAAATTTAAGTGTCAAGATTTTTTTTTTTTTGAGACAGGGTTTCTCTGTGTAGCTTTGCACCTTTCCTGGAACTAACTCTGTAGCCCAGGCTGGCCTCGAACTCACAGAGATCTGCTTGCCTCTGCCTCCCGAGTGCTGGGATTAAAGGCGTGCACCACCACCGCCCAGCTAAGTGTCAAGTTCTTAACTGGCTTTATTTTCCATTATAGAATGCAGCAGTATTTTGTTACAAAATAAAACTTGTAAGTGTGCCAGTGCCCTGAGTTTTTGGATTTAAGGATAGAGAAAGGGTGATAGAGCAGAAACAACCCACAAATCAGAGTGCTTATTTCGAAGTTACTTTTCCCGTAAAGGGGACCAGGGGGCAGCCCCACCCCCCATGGAGACTGGCTGACATCCAGTCACTCAGGTTAGATAACAGGTAGGTTTGGGTCGGCAAGGTTTGGCACTGAGTGACATGTGTGAGCACCTCCATTGTGATTTTTATCCTGCTTCCCAGTGGCTTCTTAGGTTTTATATTTACCAACAGAAAGACAGATATGTCAATCAAAACGTTAAATACATTAAAACACTTTCCTCAGCCTAAAAGTTTATTTTCTTCTGATTCAGGAGAAATAAAAACATATCTATGGACCTTGCAATGGGCATGTTGTGTCTCTTGGGGAGTTGTCCTGCCTCCTTAAAGTGACCCCCGAGCCTGAAGATGCCCACCTTCTTCTGGTGGAAGTTTCCAGAGCCGGTATCGTCAGTGCTGGTGTCTGAAGGAATCATAACTGCCTTCTACCATGGCCATGGCCCATTTGAGAGGAGGCTCCCCCCAAACTCCTGCTTCATGGGTGAAGACACTGAGGCAGGGGAATTTGATACCTTCCTCAGAGCAGAAGTAAGGGACAGCCAGCTGCGATACAAGCATAGGTTCTGAACCCAAAGTCTAGGCCTTAAGAATTAGTGCTTGGGCTCTCTCTCTGTTCCCTCTCTGCTCCCTGCTCTCTGCTCTGCTCCTGCCATCTTTCTCTCTCTCCAGGCCTGGCTCTCCTCCCTCCTGTCCCCTCCTTCTTTCTAATAAAGCTCTTTGTAACACTGGTAAAAGAAAAAAAAAGAATTAGTGCTTGGAATGTTTTTTTCTTTTTAAGATTTAGTGTGTGTGTGTGTGTGTGTGTGTGTGTGTGTAGTGAAGGTGCTCATGGAGGCCAAAAACAATTGTCATACCCCCTAGAGCTGCGTGTGGTTGTGAGCCACCCAGTGTGGGTACTCTCTAAGAGCAGTACTTGCCCTGACCTGCTGAGCCGGCCCTCCTGCTCTGGTGGTTTGCTTGTTTGCTTGTTTTTCCATGTAACGTTACACTCTTGAAGCCCTGCTGACCCAGACCTCACTATGCAGTCCAGGGTGGCCTTGAACTCAGTAACTTTCTTGCCTCAGCTGACTGAGTGCTTGAATTATAGGTGCTCTAGAATGTTCTACAGAAAAAGCTGAGCAGCTTCCTTCCAACTCTCCGGCCCTTTCTCCTTCCCTAGCTCTTTCTGGTCAGGTTGGGTGTCAGACAAGGAGCTGGACGTGGGAGGAAGATGTAGAGCATCCTGCTCAGCCTTCCTCCTCAGCCCTGATGAGCAGTGATCCCCAGGGCTTCAGAGCATCAAGACAATCCCCCCGGGACCACGCAGGAACCACGCACACATGGCTCTGTCCAGAGAGTAGAACCAGGTTTAGATGAGAAGTCAAGAGTGCTGCCCCACTGCCTCTGCCTTCTCAGAAAACTCCAGGGTTCAGGACATCGGCCTTTACCTAGAACCGGAAAAGAAGCGGGAAATGTGCATGTAAAATGGGAGCTCCAGCCAGCCTGAGCAGTTCTGGTGTATCCACTTAGAGGGCTGGGCTTGCATATTCCCATCACCATCTTCTTCAGCTGTGCTGAATCTCCTTCCCGCCGCTTCTGGGCCACAGGGACCTTCCTGACTGGTCACTATGGTGATTCGTGAGCTCAGGTGGCAAGTCAGTCAGTCCCGGAATAAAGGGCTAAAACTGGCTCTGCAAGGCAGAACTGGGTTCTGAGGGCCTGAGCCCCCCTGCTGTGCCTCCTAGGCCTCTCTGAACCTGTAGGCCCTGCCCTGTGGAAGCACAAGGAACTAGCCTTAGAACCGGCAGGTGAGAAGTCAGGTCTAACTGACCTCTAATTAGGGTGGTTTGAGCAAGTTGATCCCCAGCCCCCACCTGGATGACAGCTGCAAGCCAGGGCTGTTGGAGACACGGAGCACAACTACCGCTCCAGTCTCTTCCGCCCTCTTCTGCTGGAGATGTCCTTCCTCCCTTCCTTCTGTCCAACCCATCCCCCATTTCTCTTCTGCCAAGTGGGTACCACGGTAGGGGGTTGGGGCTCATAGACATTGTGGATACACCAGCGTGGTCCCTCCCCAAGCTGAAGCCATACTGCTCTCCTGGTCGACAGGGACCCAGGCTTCCCTTCCTCTGGCCTTAGCTTGCCTATCTGGAAAGGTTTTGAGTTCTATTCAGGCTGATCCCTGATTAAACAGATTCGCCCCCTGAAAGTTCTGTTTTCCTGGTCACCCACTGGGAAACCCAGTTCCTGCCCCACCTTCATGAGAGATTGGGGAGCCGGGATGTGCACACGTTGGAGGGCCCCACTCTGCAGGAAGAAGGTCTCCCTATGAGGCAGCAGCAGATGCCCCTGCCACTCTGGATAGCCTACCCCCGGCCATGCTCACCTACTGCTTGCAGGTACTCATGGAGCCCTTCCTCTCTCAGCCCCACCCAGATGAGGCTAAAGGTGAGCCAGGCTCAGTGATGACCCAGGAGCAGAAGGAAGTCCTGAGTCACCCTTGCTGGGGGCAGGAAGTGGTTATCACCAGAACCAGCACTACCAAAGCCCAGAGAGCCAGAGTGTGACATCCCAGCGGTGACCTCACCAGCAGGGACAGGATGCCTCTGCAAGCTCCCCAGCAGCCAGCCCTGTGCTTCCCTTGTGGTCCTCTGTCCTCTGTCCCCACTCTGTGCCGTGCTCTACCCTGAGCACCAGGGCTGAGGAGAGCTGGGGAGGGGAGGGCCTTGTCTAGTCTAATAGGAGTCAGTGTGTGGTTCAGAGCTGGCTGGCAGGGCCTGGGTGGCTAGGGGGTGGAGCCATGCTTGGGACCACCCCTGGGAAAGGGCTCACTGAGCTCTTGGTGATGTCTCCATTGGGGCTTTGCCGGGCTCTGGGCCAGTTAAAACTCCCTTCGTAGCCGGGTGGTGGCAGCACACGCCTTTAATCCCAGCGCTGGGGAGTCAGAGGCAGGTGGATCTCTGTGAGTTGGAGGCCAGACTGGTCTACAGAGCGAGATCCAGGACAGGCACCAAAACTACAGAGAGACCCTGTCTGGGAAAGAAAACAAACAAACAAACAAAAAAAACAAAAAACCCTCCCTTCCTGGTGGAGGCAGTTTTCATAGCTTCAGTGTGGATGGAATCAGCTATTTACAGGGATGAGGAAGAGGTTGAGTCACCTGGCAGCCTCCCTGGAGGCCCATGAGACTTGGTCACCAAGGTCACAACACTTGTTAGGCTGATGGCCTGAAGCATCTGGACACTGACCTGACTTGGAGTTCAACTCTGCCCTGATGTGATATCATCTGCAGCCCGCTGGGCTTGGGGACTGTCACTTTATTGGTTTTGAAGTGTCCTGTTGTTATTTTCTGGTTATAGAGGTGATGTGGGCTCATGATAAAGTCCTTTAAGCATGAGTGTGCGTGGGCGACATTGTTGTCGGTACCACCTCATGACGGGATGACTTGCTTGACCATAACTCACCAGAATCACAACTCGTCTAAGACCCTGGCAGAGAGAGGTGCCGTGAACCCCAGTCCTTCCCCAGCTAAAGTCCATCCACAACACCGTCTTCTTGGGAGCCTCAGTGTGAGCTGCTGACCCAGCTGTCCTGTCCTGTACCCGCAGGCTGCTGTGACCACCAGGTGTGCTGCCTATCTTGTTTTCCCAGATGCTTCCTGTAGGATCTGGGGGTGGGAGCGAGGGCTGGGCATACTTCCAGTTTCCCGGTGCCTCAGATTGCTCTGGAGACCCAAGACTGAACACCGGGATGAAGGCCCCTGACGGCCTGCACGTGGGCCTTGAGGGAGAGACTGAGGGGACACTCAATCCCTTCCTACCATCCTGTGATAGGTGTCCTCACCCACAGTGAGGCTGTAGGAGGCTGCCCCTGCCCAGAAGGAAGGGCAACGCCTGCTTCCTATGCTGTCCTTGGTGTGCCCCAGCCATGGAAGTGGGTCAGGCCTTATACCAAGCTCCACTAAGTGGCACCCCTGACTCCTCCTCCTTCGCCAGATGGCATCGGCCTCCTTCCCTTGTCCCTGAACACAGAGGAGTTTGCATGGATGGACCAGGGTGCAACAGTGACGTGTCTGAGAAGCCCATAGAAAGGACTGACTCCAGGTGCCCTGGGACACTGCCAGGCTCTCACTGAGCCCTCCTCCCTCATGTCTCCCGGAACTGGTTTGCTCAACCCTGGATCTGGTCTGGGAGCCTGGCTTCCCAAGGACCTCTGAGGCCAGAACCACTTCCATTGCATGTGTAGTTGGGAAGGAAAAATAAAATAAAGGAAAAGAATGGCCAACTAGTTACAAGCCCTCCACATTCACAAAAGCGTGCAGTTCATAATGGAATCTTTTCTGGCCCAGAGCCCGGCAAAGCCCCAATGGAGACATCACCAAGAGCTCAGTGAGACCTTTCCCAGGGGTGGTCCCAAGCATGGCTCCACCCCCTAGCCACCCAGGCCCTGCCAGCCAGCTCTGAACCACACACTGACTCCTATTAGACTAGACAAGGCCCTCCCCTCCCCAGCTCTCCTCAGCCCTGGTGCTCAGGGTAGAGCACGGCACAGAGTGGGGACAGAGGACAGAGGACCACAAGGGAAGCACAGGGCTGGCTGCTGGGGAGCTTGCAGAGGCATCCTGTCCCTGCTGGTGAGGTCACCGCTGGGATGTCACACTCTGGCTCTCTGGGCTTTGGTAGTGCTGGTTCTGGTGATAACCACTTCCTGCCCCCAGCAAGGGTGACTCAGGACTTCCTTCTGCTCCTGGGTCATCACTGAGCCTGGCTCACCTTTAGCCTCATCTGGGTGGGGCTGAGAGAGGAAGGGCTCCATGAGTACCTGCAAGCAGTAGGTGAGCATGGCCGGGGGTAGGCTATCCAGAGTGGCAGGGGCATCTGCTGCTGCCTCATAGGGAGACCTTCTTCCTGCAGAGTGGGGCCCTCCAACGTGTGCACATCCCGGCTCCCCATTCTCTCTTCTAGAATGGCCAGGGCAGCAGGGCAGTGGCCCTATGTCTGTCCCTGATTTTAAGTCGAACTTCCAACTCCTGCTTCTCACCTATCTCAGACCGTTGTGTCCTGAGGGCGCCCAAGTGCATTGTCGTGTGGTCTTCCAGTGCCTTGCTGACTGGTCTCAGTCAAGGACAGAGTTCTAGAATAGTTCGCCCTTGAGTGACACCAGTACAGTGTGCTGTCATTCATCTTTCTGACACAAGGGCATCAGGCCAGGCTGGGAGGCCTTGTCGGAAGGTGGAAGCAACCCTAGGACTTATAGCGTGCTTCAGGAGCCTGGACCATCCGCTGTGATGCTGTTGTCTGGGGTCCAGAACTTTCTTTTCTTGGCTAGGTCTCAGGCAAGCTCTGGCACAGGCATTGGCGTTCTACTGCCCTCTTGGGGACATCTCTGCTCTTGGGCTCCACCTGCCTACTACTTTGTATCCCTCCCACCTACCAAGCAGTCTCTTAAACCTATGTCCTGTGGTGGGGCCATTGCAAGCCTTGGACTGGCTCCACGCACCCTCCCAGCCACCTTGGCACCCTCCCTCACCTGTGACCATGCAGTTGTCCATTTTCAGCAGGCTCTCCTAAACTTCCTCCAGTGCTTCCTCAGCCCAGCGGCCACTGGGCAGCAGATGACGTGTCCTGGGAGGGTGGCCCTGGAATTTGTTTTTCTTGGGAACTACAAGTTATAGGCTGACCTACAGTCACACACACCGCTAGTCATGGTAGGATCTTTAGGACTAAGGTGATAGGTCTGGGGAGGCCACCAGAGTCCATGGGTGAGTGAGGAGCCTGGGATGTGGGATCTGGCTTGGAGTAGTCTTCTGGGAGTGTTTGCTGGTTCTGCCCACAGGAAAGGGGTAGATGGTGGATGCACTTGGCTGGCTTAGAGGCCTGAGAGTTTGGGCCTGGAGGAAAGTTTGGGAAAAGCACATTGGGAAGGCCTGGCTTCCCATCAGGGGAGGTCTACCTGCAGGACTCTGGTCTACCTATGGGCACTGGAACCAGCATAGCATTCAGGAAGGGTCATGTAAGTGCTGAGGCCATGAGTGTGTGGCGGTGTCCAGAAAGATACTTGGAGTTATCTGCTTTCTGTTACTTCTTTGCCACTGGGAATCAGTTTGCTCAACTCCTTTTGGTTTTGTTGTGGATTTTACCATCTTGTTAACTTTGATCTGAGACATCTTCTCTTTTGAAGGAAACTTCCATAGTGTTTGACATGGAAAATGTGATAGCTGGTTTCTTCCCAATGTAGAACAAATACTTGCTGGAGCTAGTCCCTGGTGTCTGGCTCTTCAAGAAACTCCCACAGGGCCAGAGTCCCTCCAGGCCCAGCTGGGGAGGAATCCTCCCTGACCGAGGCCAGCCTGAGGTCACCATACCGGCAGTGCTATGTGCTTCTTAAATGGATGAATGACCTTGACTGGATGCTTAGAGACGAGAGGAGCCAGAGCAGCAGTGAGGTGGCTCTTATCAGACTCTGAGCTATCATTCTCTCTACAAACTTGCAAGAATATGCTATTTTTCAGTTTTTTAGTTAAAAACCACACAAGAAGCTGGACATGATGGTACATACCCATAATGTAGGCTCTGAAGAAGTTGAGGCAGGAGGACTGCCATGAGTTTATGGCTAGCCTAGGGTACATAGCAGATACCCAGGCTACTCATAGCAGGACTCTATTTGAAAATAGCAACAACAAAAAGTAAATGAAATGAAGAAATAAAATCACACAGTAGTTCTTAAGCACAGTTTTGTGAAAACTGAAGCATTGTCCATTAATTTAAGGTTCTTTTTTATAAGTCCCATCTGAACTTACAGTGGAGTGTATCAGGGTGTACTCACTGTTTTGTTTTGGAGTTCCTTTTGTATTGCTTACATATTTGCATAGGTTTTTGTTGGTGTTTTTTTTTAAAATAATCTATTTAACTTTATTTTATATGTGTTGGTATGAAGGTGTCAGATCCACTGGAACTGGAGTTAGAAACAGCTGTGAGCTGCCATGTGAGCTCTGGGAATTGAACCTGGGTTCTCTGGAAGAGCAGCCAGTGCTCTTAACTGCCATCTCTCCAGCCCCCCCCCTCCTTTTTTTGGTGTTGTTTGTTTTCAGACAGGTTCTCACTGTGTAGCCCTGGCTGTCCTGGAACTTACTATGTAGACCAGGCTGGATTTGAACTCACAGAGATCCACCTGCTTCTGCCTCCCAAGTGCTGGGATAGAGTGCACCATGATGCCTGGTAATATATTCATGTTTTAAATAAAAGAGTATCACTGTGCATATGGTCTCCCTCTGCAGATCTCTCTTGGAGTTCTTGTATTGATATATGGGACTGATTTAAAACCTGTCCCTGCTGCAAAGGGCCTCATCTATAGCCATATCCTCCACAGCAATGATGACCCCATTTTACTGACGGGAAGGTTGGAGCTCTGGGAGGGTGAGTGACTTGCTCAGGGTCTGGGAGAGAACTAGGAGGAGCAGGCTTGACTGGCCAGCAAGGAGTGGAGGTCAGGGCCCTAGGAAGAGGGCAGCTAGGGATGCTGGGGAATGCTGTGATTCTAGCTGCTGTTGGGTTTGGTGGGGGAGGGGCTGACAACCACATGCTCTGGGACCTGAAGAGGTTACTGAGGTAAAATATCCAGCCATATTTTCTCCTTCCCAAGCATCAGGCTCCTCTGCTGGCTTGGGCTAGATTTGCAAAGCTGAGCAGTTACCCAACTGGCCCTGCTCTGCGGAATATCGACTCTGACCCATTTCCACACCAGCTGCACCCAGATGCTACCACCCCTACTCCTACAGGGGAATGCCAATCCTCCCACCTCACCAGCTTGGAGTGCCCGCTCTACTGGGTGTCTGTCCCCTAGGACATAGGTCAGAGCCAGGCATATGCTGTTACAGAAAGGCCAAGCTTGCTAGGTGAGTGTGTGGCATGCAGGGCTTCCCACCTTGGTCAAAGGGGCCAAGGTGCTAATTAGGGCAGGCATCCAACAGAAGAGCAGGAGGAGAAGTGCTGGGTGGTTGGTTACCTGCTTCCCTGATTCAAGGCTGGCTTACCATTTGCCAGCCTGAAGAGACTGAAAGCCCTAAACTCAGGGGCACCTACCAGATCATAGGTCTTACTTCAGTCTCCTGAAATGGGCCTCCCTCAGCTGACTTGCCTCCATTCCTGGTGTTCGGCTGACCCAGGCTAAAGCCATCCCCAGGATTGGACAGTGTTCTTGGCCTGGTTCCCCAGGGCAATCCCCACGTGACTACCTTGTTTCAGTGTCCTTGGAGACCACTAGCTACACAAAGCCACAGGTGCTTGGTGGGTAAGGGCACTGATGCCCAGGCCCCTCCTTCGAGACATTCACACACTGGTGGATCCCCCAGAGGAGCTTCCCCTCCTTGAGAGCTTTGGGGTTGGTCTAGGGTTCCTTGTCACCCTAGTCTGCTGCTCAGCTGACCATGGGCTGGCCAGGGAGCTGCACCCCCACAAAGGTTTTTTCCTCACTATTTAAGAAATTTTTGTTAAAGCAAGAATTTTATAATCCAAATTACATTTCCTCGCTCCGCTGTCAATTCTATTACTTAAAACAAACTGACACCCTAAGCCATTTCACAGCAAAGGATTATAAGACTAAAGAGAAGAATGCTTTAATTTTGTACTTTTCTAAAAATTCTTCTTCCCAGGGTCTGTAAAACATTAATTTGCTACTATATTTCACTATTTGTATATTCGATTTTATTTATTTCCTTTAGTGTGTGTGTGTGTGTGTGTGTGTGTGTGTGTGTGCGCGCGCGCGCGCGTGCGCGTGTGCACCTGCATGGAGGTACCAGTGCACTGGAGTGGAGCTCTTTTGGATGACAGCTTTTGGGGACTGGCTTTCTCCCTCCACCATGTGAATCCCACCGATCAGTTTCAGCAGCAGGCGCCCTTACCTGTCGAGCATCTCACCAACTATTTGTTGTTTTAAATCAAGTAATTTAGGGCCAGCATTGTTCACTAGATCTGGCATTTCCTCAGCAGAAATAAGGTTCACGATTTATTTTCCTTTTTTATTTTGTATTTTCACGATATTAATCTTTTTAAATGTTTAGACATTTTTTTCCTTGGTGAAGCATGATCATCATTGGCTCACGATCCATTTTCAACAGTTGGATCTCTGTGCTCTGTGCTCTGCCCTCTGGGCAGCTGTTCAGCTTGGTGGGCTTGCAGCATAACTAAGATTCCATCAGCCTCAGAGCAAGAACCTGGAGAGTGAACCATATGAGGGGATCGGAGTCACCAGCCTCCAACATGGCTGCGGTTTTGCCAGCAAGAGTAGGTATGTGGCTTGAAAAAGAGGTTAACAGCTGTCCACCCTATGTTTGCTTTTGCGGGGATGTCAACATGGAAGGCACAGGTTTCTGACCTCGTATGTGAACAACAGGCCATTTCATGGTAGCTTGTGGCTGTGAATTAAGATGTTGCTGAGAATTTTAGACTCTGCAGCGTATTGATACTGGGGAACAGTGTGGACAGCTGGAGTACCTGCAGCAGCAGCTGAGGATGTGGACCTGCTTTCTGTGTTAACACGGTGTTAGCTATGTGCTTGTTGAGATGACCCAGGGAGCCTGGTCTCACAGAGCTAAGTAGAAGTCTAGAAACAGCTGTGCAGACCGCACTGGGCATATTTGGATTAGATGAAATCTGGAACCCTGACTTGACTAAGGCTAGGACTTGGCCTTAGTTGAACATACTGGGAGATAGTGTGCTGCAGGGTTCTGAGTTTGTGGGATAGTTGCCAGGAAGTAATGAATGAGATGCCAGCTGGAGAGTTGATTATGGGGTTGAGCACAGTGTATACACTTGCCATTCTCTGCATATACTGGTTAGTGAGGTCAATCTGGCATTCTTCTTGATGCTGAACTAAAGCTATATACAGTGGCTTAAAAAATTCCATGATTTCTTATTTATTTAAAAAGTTTAGGGGTTGGGGATTTAGTTCAGTGGTAGAGCGCTTGCCTAGCAAGCTCAAGACTCAGGGTTCGGTCTTCAGCTCCGGGGGTGGTGGTGGGGGAGGAAGTTTAAACTTATTGACAATTTCCTACATGTATACAATGTATTGTAAATAATTTACCTTGTTACCCTTCTTCAGGGCCCCCACTCCTACGACTTCCTTCTTCTCAGCTAGTCTCTTTCTCTCAAGACAGGGTTTCTCTGTGTAGCCCTGGCTGTCCTGGAACTCGCTCTGTAGACCAGGCTGGCCTTGAACTCACAGAGATCCACTTGCCTCTGCCTCCTGAGTGCTGGGATTAAAGGCTTGTACCACCACCGCCTGATTAGCCAATCACTCTTCTACTTTCTTTTTCTAATATTTTGATTTTTACTCATGTGTATGTGTGTGTATACCATGTTCTCCAAGAGGCTCGAAGGTGTTGGATCCCCTGCAGCTGGAGTTCGAGGTTGTGCACAGCTGACATGGATGCAGGGAATCAAACTGAGGTCTAGAACTGCAGTACTCACTCTAAACCACTAAGTTATCTATCCAGCACCACCCCTCCTACTTCATAACTCACCTGTCTGTCTGTCTATCTATCTATCTATCTATCTATCTATCTATCTATCTATCTATCTTCCTATCATCCATCCATCCATTGAGGCAGAGTCTCACTATGTAACTTCAGTTGGCCTGGAATTTGCTATGTAGACAAGGATGGCCTTGAATCACAGAGACTTGCCTGCCTCTGCCTTCCGAGTGCACCACCATGGAATTAAAGGCCTGCACCACCATGCCTGGCTCCCATCTCACTTTTTAATTAATTTATAGAGGCTTTCTTTTTTTATTTAAAAAAATTTTTATTCCTTTTACATACCAACCCCAGATCCCCCTCTCATCTCTCCTCCGGCTCCTCCTGCCCCCAAAGAGGCTTTCTTATTGCTTTTTTATAAATCCTTAGTTTTGGTCGACTCCCGCTTCCACCACCATCCTCTCCTCGGTCCTCACTCAAACCTTTCCCCAGTATTTTCACTCTTTCATTCTTTTCATATCACATGTGTTCTACTGTCCACCCTACTAGAACTCCCCATCCCATTCGCATAGCACCGTCCAGCTTCCTGGCCACTACACACACACACACACACACACACACACACACACACACACACACACGCACGCACGCACGCACACACACACACACACACACACCACACACACTTCATAAAAATTAGAAGTTAGGCTGGGCGGTGGTGGCGCATGCCTTTGATCCCAGCCCAGTCTGGTCTACAGAGTGAGTTACAGGACAGCCAGGCTGTTACACAGAGAAACACTGTCTTAAAAAACCAAAAACCAAAAACAAACAAAAAAAGAATTTAGGTTCTACATATGAGGAAGAACATGTGGTATTTGTCCTTTTGAGTTTGGGTTACCTCACTTAATATAATGCTTTTCAGGTCCCTCCATTTTCCTGCAAATTTCATAACTTCCTTTTTCTTTATAGCTAAATAAAATACCACCATGTATATGTACCTCATTTTCATTATCCATTGATCTGTGAGACATCTAGGCTGTTTCCATTTCCCAGCTACTGTGACTAGAACAGAAATAAACATGGATAAGTAAGTATCTCCTACAGGCTTCATTTTAAAAAAATCTTTAAGGAATACTTTTTATTCACAAGAGTGTTTTGCTCTTATGTATGTGGTGCCTGCAGAGATCAGAAGAGGTGTTTGATCCTTCTGGACTGCAGTTATGGATGGTTGTGAGCTGCCATGTGGGTTCTGGGAACTGAACCTGGGTCCTCTGCAAGAACAAGTGCTCTTAAGCACTGAGATTTCTCCAGCCCTCCCACAGGCTTCTTCCTGTGACAGAGACCCTGAGCTCTACTACATGTGCTGCTGCCTGGGTCAGACAGTCCTGGGTCCCAGAGGAAGGAGCGATGGTGGGTCTCCCTTGCTGCCTGGGTCTGCATCCCTCCTGCATAGTCAGGGAGTGATGGTGAGTCTGTCTTGCTGCCTGGGCCGGCATTCCTCCTTCTGTATCCTCCATATATCCTCCCTTCTGCCTTATTACTTTGAAGCCATCCGAGGGGCCTTTTGTTGACAATATGTACCAGATTCCCTCCAGAACTGAACTCTAGGCTGGGGCCCAGAATAGGTGTGCTGAACAGAGTTCTGTCAGAGACACGGAGGAGCAGCCAGGGCTGAGCTCTGGGAGGTGGAGAGACCCCAGGAGAGGTGGAAGAGACGGGCTTATCTGGGCCCCTTGAAGGGTCACCAGGACCTTTCCTCCAGATTCCAGATAAAGAGAGAAATGGCTGCTGCCAGGTGGGGACAGATCCCCTGGTGTTACCCCCCCCCCCCCCATAGGGTCTTGACAGGGAGAGGGAAACACCTCCCTGTCTCCTTGATGATGTACCAGACGGATGAGCCCCCCCCCCCCCCCCCGCCCCACTCTAGTGAGAGAAAAGGCCTGTGGGATGAGCCCACCTGCAATGGTTAACTGCAAGACCATGAGACTAAGCATTCCTTAGGACTCAGCCGGCTGGATCCTGTCAAGCAAGAGCATGGTGCTGGTGCAGTCAATGGACAAAGGGTGCTTTGTTCATCCACTAGAACAAACAATTCCCCTGGATATTTACTCCCAGGCTCAAATGTAATATGGGGTGTAAGTTACTCTTTAACAGGCAATTGGATACTGGCTGTTGAGTTCTGAACTAATTTCCTGGAGGGAACGGATGGCCATGTCCACCCAGATGATGACCAGTCATCCTGTCAGTGGCTCAGGAGCAGCTAGTACCTGAGACCAGGACCCTGAGAACCAGACACAGTGGCCACTGCAGTTAGTCTTCCCCAAGAGGCAGGGGAGAAGATGATCGAAACGGAGGCCCAGCAAAGGGTATGTTCATTCTGTCCAGGCAAGGAACCTGTTTGTCTATTCACCCTACACTCACATCAGCTACTTTGGGAGAAACCAGTCAACATGGGCTTTGGGTACGGACAGGCTGTTCAGTGCCATGACCCCCAGCCCCAAGCCCTGCTCCCACCATTATCTATTGCCACCCAAACCTGGACTTCTAGATCAGGACCAAAGGCTGGCATACCATGACCTGCCAATCTTTAGAGATTAAATAAAACCGCATAGGGAGGGGCGAGAGGTGGTAATTACTGGCAGAGTCCTTGTCTAGCATGTGGCAGGCCATGGGTTCCATCTCTGACACTACAAAAATAAATGAATAGGTACTGCAGAAAGCTTTACATGCCAAACTTTAAAATCTAGATGAGGATGTTGGACAGAGATGGTGAAGGGATCCGTGGGGAGGAAAGGAAGCCATCTCCCTCCCTGCCTCCTGCTCTGATTGGGCCATAGGAGACCACTGCCCCAGGGCAGTTTGTTCATGGCTTGCTTGAGACCCATAGCTTGGTACAAAAAGATGAGCAAGACTACTGACTTGACCCTGTGCAGGTATTTAGACCAGAAAGAGAGGAGGGAATCACTTTGCAGGACAACGTGGGCAAATGTCATGGAGGCCCTTGCATGATACCAGCCTCTATAGGCATGCACAGGAGGGCAGCAGAAGACAGACACCAGAAAGAGGTGTGCAAGGGAATGAATCAGAAGGCCTAGAGCAGCAGAGAGCTATCCTTCCCTTGCCCCATGGGGTGATTTGAATGAGGGGTTACGAGGGGTGGCTGTGTTGGAGGAGGTATGCCACAGGGGGTGGGGCCTTGAGGTTTCAAAAGCCCATGCCAGGTCCAGTCTCCATCTCTCTCCCTCCATCTTTCGGATAAGATTAAATAAGCTCTTAGGAACTGCTCCAGCACCATGCCTGCCTGCCGCCAGGCTCCTCACCATGATGGTCATGGACTCACCCTCTGAAACTGTAAGTAAGCCCCAGTTAAATGCTTTCTCCTAAAGGTGGCTATAGCACTATAACAGTAACCAAGAAAACCTGTTTTGTTTATGAGGGTTCTCCAGAGGAACAGAACTGATAGGGCAAATATGTATTTATTAGAATGATATATTAGAATGGCTTACAGATGTGGTCTGGTCCAGCTAGTCCAACAATGGCGACTACCAGTGTCTAAAAATCCAGTAGCTGTTCAGTCTATGAGGCTTGAGGCTGGCTGTCTCAGTACACACCGGTCTTCAGTATACTGGAGGGGCCAAGTGAGTGCTGAGACAGCTGTGGTAGGTGGGGATGCGGGAAGGGCATTCTGGCCAGCAGTGACACTAAGTACTTCTTTACTTTACGTGCATGTGGGCATGCATGTGTTTATGAGAGAGAGAGAGAGAGAGAGAGAGAGAGAGAGAGAGAGAGAGAGAGAGAGAGAGAGAGAGAGAGAAATCCCTCACTGATAAGGTATCAAAATCCCCAGATGTTCAGAGGCCCCTATAAAAGGTGTAGTTTGGGAGCTGGAGTTAAGGTTCAGTGGTTACACATGGCAGTTCACAAGCATCTGGACCTCCAGTTCCAGGAGATGCACCCCTCTTCTGGCCTATGTGGGGACTAGACACACACCTGGTGCACAGACATACATGCAGGGAAAACACACATACCCTTAAAAATTTAAATGAAAAAATCTTTAAAAGAAAGGTGTAGTGTTTGCACAGCTCACACCCCTTCCCCCAGCTTTTATCTCTAGTTGACTTACTATGTAAATAACGTCTGTACTGCATTGTTTAGGCTGTAAGAACAAGGATAAGGGTGTGTGTATGTTCAGAAGACAGTTTTTTTTCAAAGACTTTACATTTGCTGTGGGTTGAATCTGTGGCTACTGAGAGCTGACTGTGCATTCTTAAACTGACTATTGGGGGTTGGAAGAGCATGTGTGGCCTAAGAGGCGCTGCATGAGGGAGGAAGGTGGACCCTCTGATGATAAATGTGATGCTGGAGAATCAAGGCCAAGGGGAGCCCAGTCTGCTGGCCTAATGTGCCTCCACTCAAGAAGGGAAGCAAGGACCACCAATAGACCACCTTCCCGGGCCTCTGTGCTGCACTCCTTGAATACTAGCCAGTCATCTAGCCTTTGTCAGGGCAGGAGCACAGCATGTGGAGGTACAGGGTGGGGAGGGCAGGATGGACGTCCAGGTGACAGCCCTGGAGGCTAGGGCCAGAGGGACACTCTGTACAAGCATGGACAATGTATTAGGAAAGCTGCTCTGAGCAAGATCTGCAGGTGGTGACAGCCTTGCTTCAGGCTTCCTTCACAAGGCACAGAGCACTTGGCCCTCTCAGGCTGATGCAGTAGGTTTGCCCTTCTGTCCCAGGATCCCACTTGGAGAACTGGGGAATTGCTACTGGGTGCTGCAAGCCAACACTGATTGGATTGGATCTGCAAACAATCCCCAAAGGCAATGTGAAGGAAACAACCCTCTTTTCTCTGCTGGATCCTGTGTGGAGAAGCAGGCACTCTGTGTGGAGTGGGGAGAAGCCTGAAGTGCCCGTGAGCTGGTACAAGCTGTGCGGTGGTCCTGGGGAGCCCTTCTAGGTGATGGACGACAGGCAAACCACACAAGCTGTGAGGCAGTGGTCCTCTGCAGATGGGGTGAGCTGCAGGCCCACTCTGGCTGCCTGAGTAGATGCATGGGAGGTCACTGGTGCTGTTTCAGTAGAACAGTCACCTGGCTACAAGGCCAGAGTGGGGACAAAAACACAAGCTCTCACTCTGTCCCTTTTCAAAAGAGAAAAAAAGCCTGCATTTCTATAGCAGAGTGACTTCATTGTGGCTGTAAGAACCTGAGACTGTCAGGACAGGTAGTGTCTCTGTGTGGCTCCTCACTGTCCCCACAGCAGTTCCTTTGTGGGGCAGGAGAGACGGTGGCCTCTTGCCAGTCTCCTGGATACTTGAGGACACCAGTAGTCCACCATGATATTCCCAAGCCTTGGTTTGGGGCTATCAGGTCCCCTGGAGACAGGTGGGTGGGAAGGGGACTAGTGAAAGCTATGTGTATAGACGAGTGTCCTGTTTCTGCCATCTTCATTCAGAAGGCGTGCAGAGCCCTAGGGTGGGCCATCAGAAGGTGACTCCCAGATGGCAAGTTACATTCAGGGGCTTGCTAGCACAAGTGAAGAGCAGCAGCATTTTAAACGCTAGCAGAGGCAGATGGAGCCAATCTGCAGGGGTTCTGATCCAAGTCTCACGGGAAGAATGGCGGCCTGTCCCCGTATAGGCATGGTCACAGGCTGCTCTGTGCGAGCATGAACCTCAAACACCTTTGGCTCTTCAGAAGAATGCTCCAGTAGCTCTCTTCCGTCCCTCCCTTCTACTATGTTTCTGCCTAGCCATGGGCCTGAAAACAATGGACAACTGACCATGGATTGAAACTTTAAGCCCAAAATAAATCCTTTTTAAAGTTGATTTTCTGTTATTTTGTGACAGCAACAAACACTAACACAGGTTTAAAAAAACTTTTTTTTTTTTTTTGAGACAGGGTCTTTCTATATAGTCTAGGCTGTCCTGGAACTTGGTATATAGACTAGGCTGGTCTTGAACTCACAGAGCTTCTGCCTCTTTCTTCCAAGTGCTAGGATTAATGGCATATGCTACCACGCCTGGCCTCCTAACATAGTTTGACACTGCAAATTCAAATTGTTTAACAGATACAGGGCCATCTATGCTATTCCTTCTGCTTTCAACATTTATTTGTGTGTGTGATAAGAGTCAGTTTGTTCCTTCCACCATGTGGGTCCCAGGGACTGAACTTGGCCCATCAGGTTTAGTGGCAAGTACCTTTGCCAGCTGAGCCATCTTGCCAGGCAATTTTTTCTTTGTGTGAATTCTGGAATGTTGGAACTTTCTTAGGAGGAATTTGACTATTTCCAATGTCCTATAGTATTGGCACAAAGCTGTTCATGATACTCTTATTGTCCTTTTAATCTGTATGTGTTGGGTTACTGGGGATTGAACCCAGGCCGCGAGCTTGCCAGGCAAACACTCTTATTGCCGAGCTATACCCTAGTCCTTATTATCCCTTTAATGTCTGTAGGAACTGTATTGACATCTTTCCATTTCTGATACTGTGTCTTCTCTATTAATTTATCAATCTGGCTAGGGGTTTACTCATTTATTGATCTTCTCAATGAACCAGCATTTTTGTTCATAAATTTTGCTCCATTGTTTTTCTGTCTTCAATCTCATTGAAATATATTATTTATCTTTTGCTTTCTTGGTTATACTTTTTGTTTTGTTTTGAGATAGGGTTTCTCTGTATTATTACTGGCTGCTGGCTGTCCTGGAACTCACTCTGTAGACCAGTTTGGCCTCTAACTCAGAGTTCCACCTGCCTCTGCTTCCCGAGTGCTGGGATTAAAGGTCTGTGTCACCAACACCTGGCCATACTTTTTCTTTTTCCAGTGCCCCCCCCCCCCCCAGTGCTAGGAACTGAATCTAGGACTTCCCATAGACAAGTGTTTAGTCCTGTGAACTCATTTTCTATTTTATTTTCTTTTTTCCTTTTTTGAGACAGGGTCTTACTATATAGCCCTGACTAGCCTAGAACTTCATATGTAGATGGGGCTGTCTTCAAACTCAGATTTGCTCACCTCTGCCTCTCCAGTGCTGAGATTAATGATGTGTGCCACTATGCCTGGCTCGAGAGTATTTTTTTAAAATTTGCTTATATGGTTTGTATACAAAGCTCACAGTTTCTATGTTTTCAATCTCTAGTCCACCTAGCAGTTATTTTATTTTCCCACGTTCGGTGGAGTCTGGTTTAATCAGCAGTGCTGGAGTTCAACTCTGTGAGACCTGCTGCCTCTAGACTGCTTGGGCCTGAAGTACAAATTCAATCGTTTCTGCCTTGGCAGCAGAAAGGACCGTATCCCTGGACCTTTACTGCTCTTCTGAGCCAGTTCTTGCACATGGCCTGGCCTGTGAACTGTGAAGACCCAGTCTCATTCCCTTGTCATTATAGAGGAATTTTCATATGCTCAGTAATATTCCTTGTTCTGTCTTACCAGGAGCTAGAAAATGGACTACATAAGTAAATAAATAAATAAATAAAGATAGGGTCTGGTTGCAGTGCTCAAGCTGGCTTCATACCTGCTAAGGCTCTCCTTGCTAAGTATCTCAATTGGCTGGGGCTACAGATGCACATCACACTCACCTGCCATTCCTGTTCTATTAAACTCATCAGAAAACCAGAATGCAGGGGTGAAGAAATGGCTCAGAGGAGTGCTTATTGCTTTTTCAGAGGTTTCTGTACCCACACTGTATAGCTCACAGCTGCCACTTCCATTCCCAACTCCAGTTCTATATCCTCTTCTGGCCTGAGGTACCTGAACACACATAGCATATACTCAAATATATACACACAAATACACATAAAAATAACTATCCTTTAAAATGCCAAATGCACCCCTATAATTCTAGAACTTGGAAGCTGGGGCAGGAGAATAATGAGTTTGAGGCCAGCATGGTCTACATAGAGAGACCCTGTCTCAAAAAACCCAAACCAACTAAATAATGACAACAACAAAACCAAACCAAAGACCAACACCCAAATCAACCAATAAACCCTCAGAATCCTACTATAAACAAAGAAAGATAACTGTCACAGCTCACATCTGTAACCCCAGCACTCAGGAACCTGAGGCAGAAGGACTGTCATTAAATTTGAAGCCAGCCTAGGATACAGTGAATGCCAGACCATCTTGGTTTACAGTGAAACCTCCTCAAAAACAGCAAAACCATCCTTCTCTTACTGTTCCCCAGTGCCCCGTACAGTGCCAAAGGCAACTGTCACCTGTGTTCTCAGCCCACAAGGCCACTGTGGTGACCATTGTTTGGCCACATTCTGGCTCCACCTACAGGCCACTTTCGGTATAACACTTGCTGTTTCCAAATCGCTGGTGGGTTCAGAATATATTCTCTTCATTTTTCTTTTTTTTGTTAGTTATTCATTTTTTTAAGCGTGCTCTCACTGTGTAAACAAGGCTAGTTTCCAACGTGTAATCTTCCTGCCTCTGCCTCAAGAGTGCTGAGATGAGAAGCATGTGTCACTGCAAGCTCAGCACACTTGAGTCTAATGCTCTGAGATAAGGCCTTGGCACTACTCACAGTGGGCGACAG
Organism: Peromyscus californicus insignis; assembly: GCF_007827085.1. Lineage (NCBI taxonomy): Eukaryota > Metazoa > Chordata > Mammalia > Rodentia > Cricetidae > Peromyscus > Peromyscus californicus. The sequence continues at coordinate 61,326,146 of NW_026294447.1, forward strand.
ACAGCCCACATGGAGAGCTAATTCTGACTAAGGACACATAGTAATGGGGGAAGAACAACTGCCCAGCCCGTGTGGGGAGCAATTCCGAGGCAGACGCAACCACCTTCCCCCAGAGATGAGCTCAGTCTTCTTGAATCCTTCCTGGCCTGGCACTTGATAGCCCAAGCTGCACTTCACTGTGTAACATGTGTTCATGAAGCAACTGCTAAGCCTGTCCTTACTAGACTGGCCATTTCTAAGACCTGCTCTTTGGCATCAAGCGTATCTGGGGAACCTAGAAATATTAACTTGTCAAGCTCTTCCTCAGACTAGTGGAATGAGATACATGGAGGCCCAAGTCCATGCCAATGCAGACTGAGAAGAGCTGGTGCAGACTGCCTTTTTCTCCTGTTCTGAGTCAGGGTTTTACCATGAAATTCTGGCTTGCTTGAAATTCAGTATGTAGAGACTGAACTCAAAGAGATCTGCCTCTGGAGCTGTGTTGGCTAGTTTTGGCAACTTCACAGAAGCTAGTCATCTGAGAAGTGAGCCTCAAGTGAGAAAATGCCTCCTTCTGTAGGCAGCCTGTAGGGGGCATTTTTTTAATTAGTGATTGATGTGGGAGGGCTCAATCCATAGTGGGTGGTGTCACCCTTGGCTGGTGGTCCTAGGTGCTTTAAGAAGGCAGGTTAAGCAAGCCAGGGGAAGCAAGCCATTAAGCAGCATCCCTTCATGGCCTCTGCATCAGCTCCTGCTACCAGGTTCCTGCCTGGTTTTAGTTCCTGCCTTGGCTTCCCTCAATGGACTGATTCAGAATATGTAAGCCAAAATAAACTCTTTCCTTTCCAAGTTGCTTTTGATCATGGTGTTTCATCACAGCAATAGTAACTAACCCCAAGACAGGAGCTATGAAATTAGAGGTGTGCACCACTATCTGTCTATCCTATCTACCTAATCCATCATCCATCCATTAGCCCAATTTAGCCTTAAATTCATTATGTCATTAATAGAGACTCAAGAACTCTACTCTCTTGCCTCAACATCTCAAGAGCTGAGATCACAGGTATAATGCACCACACCCGGTTGTCGTGGAATATTATTTCTACTAGGCAAAGATGTGTTACATTTGTTTATGCTGCAGAATATATTACTTTAACTGTGCAGAGGCGTGTTACTTTTGTTTACGCTGCATGTTTAATTATGTAAAGGTGTGTTGCATTTGTTCCACTTTGCCTGCCTAAGGCACCTGATTGGTCTAATAGCACTGAATGGCCAATAGCTAGTCAGAAGAGGGATAGCAGTGCTGGTGGGCAGGCAGAGGAAGAGGAATCTAGGTTCAAGAGAGGAGGAATCAAGGGGGAGGAGAGAATGAGGGAGATGCTCAGCGCAAGAGGCCAGGCAGCCCCCACCAGCCAGACATGGGGAGAAGTGTAAGTCAGACATACAGAAGGAAAAAAAAGTAAAAAGCTCTAAGGCTAAAGGTAAAGATAAACAGGCTAATTTAAAAGAACTTGCCAGAAACGAGCCTAAACTAAGCTGAGCATTTATAACTAATAAGAAGTCTTTGTGTCATGATTTGGGTGCTGGTTGGTGGCCCAAAGAGAAAGCCTGGCACACCTGGCTTCTTTGTGAGCCAAGGTTGCACTCCACAGGCCAGGCTGTCCTTGAACTTGTGATCCTGCTGTCTCACCTTCCCAAACACTGGGTTAGAGGTGTGCATCAACACACAGTTCCCCGTTGGCTTTTCCATATTGCTTACTTTACTCTGTGACTGATTAGTCAGATATAACTTTCTCCCTGAGCTGATGCCTACCACGTGCTCTAAGGATATCGTCCCTCGCTCTGTGCTCATGCACAGGTGGAGGTCAGCGAACTTCTAAGAGTTGGCTTTCTCCTTTCACTGCAAAGGTCCTGTGGCTCAAACTCAGGTTATCAGGCTTTGGGACAAGCACCCTTACATGCTGAGCCATCACACCAGCCTTCTTTCCATTGTAATATTTATTACTGGGTATGTGTGCATGTTGTATGTATAATGGATGCCCAAAGAGAAGGGTGTTGGATCCACTGGAGCCAGAGTCAACAAGTATTTGTAAGCTGCTTGATGTGGACCATCCTTCCAGCTCCTTTCCATTTACTTTTTAAATACTTTTTAAAGACAGGGTTTCAGTAGCTCATGCTGCCTTGAACTCCAGAACTTGGGCTCCTCCCTGCTCTGGTTGGGATTAGTGGTGCGCCACCATGCTTGTTTTATGCTCTTATTTCAGCATTTCACAATTTTTTTTTTTTTTTTGGTTTTTCGAGACAGGGTTTCTCTGTGTAGCGCATTTCACAATTTAATGTTTTGTTTCCCCCTTACCTTCTTGTTGACTCTCATAAAAAAATTTACGTTAGCCCTTAAGATAATTAAGATCTTCTTTCCCAAAATATGAGAACAAGATCAGAGAAGGCAGATGCTAGGCAGAGACAAAACTGCTCAACAAACAATTACAGAATATTGGAATCAGTTTGTATCTAGACACCAATGACCAATCTCTATAGCGCACACGCTGCTGCTCATTCCTCAGGTTTCCTACAAGGCGGCTCAGAGGTTCTGATGGAGCCTGCTGCCCTACAGAGGACTCATTCAGGGGAAGCAGAGAGGAGCATCCACAGGGAGTCGTGCTGCTCACACACATTTATTAATGCCACATTGTAAATGGTACTTAGGTAAGTGCACAGCGATGTTCCATGTTCCCACCTAACACAGCTTGCTTCAGTTTAGCCGACAGGATTCATCGTGAGTGGACTCAGGGAGCAGTTAATGATGGCCATGGGCAGGTGCAGGACTGGAGCCTTCCGAGGAGAGGAACAAAGTGATATAATTTAGAAGCAGGAGCAGAATATAGTTTACTATTTAAAGTAACAAGTCAGAAAATTCATTTTCAATGCTACAAAACAGAATGGGGGCTGGGCATGGTGTATACACCTTTAATCCCAGCACTCAGGAGACAGAGGCAAGAGGATCTCTGAGTTCAAGGTCAGCTAAGTCCACACAGTGAGACCTTGCCTCAAAAATAAAACAAGCCCCTACCCCAATTCAACCAACCAACCAAAATCCCCACCAGGAATGGGGGTATGGGAGCCACTTCTATGTGAAACACTCAGCCTGGTTCTACGTCTGTGCAAGTGGTGTTGATGCAACAGTTCATCTGCAGGAGCAGAGAAAGGTCTCCCCTCAAAGCCCAGGAAGCCAGTCCTGGGTCTGTGTAAGTCTCCAATGACCACAGTTTCAGTGCCACCAGTAAAACAGTAAAGAGACATCCAGTGCTAGGGCACAGATTTAGCACTTTCCTCCCAAATTACACCAAAACAGGACTTTCAGTAGCACGCTCACCCAGCTAGCCTTGAGCTGGCCTGCGCCTTCCTACTGGGGACACCAGCTACCCACTTTCTGTCACTGCCACAAGTGTCACTTGGCCCGAAGGGTGCACACTGCTCTGCTTAACAGTTAACTGCAAATGTATTGGTCTTTAGTATTTCTACTGTATCTACAGAATCGCTGAATCAGGCATCAGTTTCCATTCAGGACTCAGAGAACTTGTTTTGAAAAGCTATGATGGCCTTATTCAATCCCCAACCATTCCAAGAAGTAGAAATCTTACCTTTCAAAGCTTTACTTCTTTTATCTAAAACAGAAGGGAAAATCAGTTACACCAGTGCCCTACAAAAGTGTCCAGTCAATTAACTGTCAAAATCCACATGTGACTGCAAGCTTCACAGGCTGGGTAAAGCATCACAGCATGCTTTCAGATAACAGAGTCATGGCTGTGTGTCACAGCCGTTCCTTTTTCCAAATCAGCAAACAAAGCAGGAGGTTTCACTTCAGCGTGCACATACACCTGTCGCGTGCCCTGCTCATACCCTCTTCAACGCCCTCGCTTGCTTCCCTCTCCCCTCCCAGCCGGTCTCCTCTTGCATGCAACAACAGCCTCTTTTCACTTTCAGGGCTGGTGTTTATTCGAGAGTAGACTGTGCATATGAGAGAAAACATCTAATATTTGTCTTTCTGAGTCTGGCATCTCATTTAGCAGGACAATCTTGTATTCATTTTCTTGCAAATAACATTTTTTTTTCTTTTATGGCCGAATAAAATTCCACTGTGAGTATCTATTTCAGCCTTTTCAGTCTAAGCTCTCCCAACAAGGGCTATTTCAGCTACTTTATTCCCTTTTTTTTTTTTTTAAATCCATTCATTTGTTGATATCTAAGATCATTGTTCTAGGCCAGCCAGATGGCTTGGGTAAAGGTGCTTGCTGCACAAGCCCGGTAACCTGAGCCCAATTCCCGGGACCCACATATAGGTGAAGGAGAGAACCAATTGCATACCTCTACATATATGCTATGGAACGTGTACCTACACACACACTAATCATGTGCATGTACACACACAGGATAATATTTTTAAAAAGTCATAGTTCCTTAATAAATTTTTTTAATCCAACACCCCCCCCCAACTTCAAAGAAATAAAAACAGAAACCTACCAGCTTTCCTGATTTTATAAACGATGTAGCTCATTAACCCCATTCCCATCCAAATTTCCTGGTAAACCTGGGTATAGTAGGGTTTCATGGGGACCCAGACATTCTTAATAAGGCTTTGAAGCATCTGAAAAATAAGAGATAAACATTAAGATAACTGCTGGCGTATACCTAATTGGCAGGATATTTTCATTATTTCTACTTGACAGAGTGCTATTCTATTCCCCACAGGCACTCCTGACACCCCTCCAGCTCCTGGCCAGCAGGCTCCCTCACAAGCCTATCTGCCACTAAAGCTAGCCTGAAGTCATATATCTCTTTTTTGACCTTTGGGTGGAGACACTCCTTTCAGCATTATTAGCATTTCAAGTTTAAGTGGTCATTTCTATAGGAGTGAACAGCCAGGCCTGGCACACCAGCACACTTTAACCTCCATTGGTCAGTCCTGAGATTGATGGATGGATATAAAACAAACGGTACAGGATAACCAAATATGATAGCTCCCGAAGCAGTGTTTCCTTTTTCTTTTACAATTTACTACAGGTTCCAAACCAGATACTCTCATTCTCAACTTGCATGACTCCAACAGCTGCCAGGAATATCTAGCTCCAAGCCTTCTCATTTGACTTGGAAACCTCTGGGCTGCAGTATCTTACCTTGAAGGCCCTGCTCTACACCACTACTGCACACAGAATTCTACCCTTCAGTGTTCTCTGGCTTTCCACAACTGTTTGTCAGTCTTATAGTACAGATCCATCAAAAGCTCAATCCAGTCAGAGGCCAGTGGCTGCCCCTGAATTATTGAAACCTGGACCATATTCACCCATTTCCTCCAGGGGGTGGAGATGGCTCAGCAGGTTCTGGTCCTAGAATCTACATAGTGGCTCACAACCATCTGCAATATAACTCCAGTTCCAGGGGGTCTGACACTGCCTTTTGACCTCCAAGGGCACACACATATGGCCTTGCTTCCTGCTTTCTCCTACGGGAATGAACTTAAACTGAGGAATGGCCTGAAGGTTAGCTAGCCCAGAGAGTTAACTCATAGGGTGGGGCGATTATCTTTTCCTGAACTGCCCCTAAATTCCTCCTAATATTTGTGTCCAGATGCTCTAACATGACGGGCCTGCCTTCGATATCCTTCAGAGGTGGCCTCTGGAAAGCTAAAGAATCCCAAGCCACCGACCGAGTGGAGAGGCATCTCTGCCAGATAGGCAAGGACTGAGAAAGTATTGTACAGGACTAGTGGGATCCCAGCTCTGTTCTCAACTTCAGAAATTCCCCAAATCTCCTGTCAGTCTCCCTATCAAACAAGGACCTTCTATTTGCTCCACAGGACTCTTGAAACAAAAAGGATCCAGTCTGACACCTGGTGCAAAGTAAGCACTCAGTATATGATCAATCAATAACAAGGAATTGCTATAAAAATTCAACAGAAAGCAACAATTCCTAGGCCACTGGGATTCTAAGGGAGGACTTAAAAGATTTCCTCGCCTTTCCTCCCGTAGGCTGGGTAGAAGTGTCAAGAAGTGATAACTAGGCCTGGCGGTGGTGGCACACGCTTTAATCCCAGCACTCAGGAGGCAGAGGCAGGCAGATCTCTGGAAGTTCAAGGCCAGTCTGGACTACAGAGTGAGTTCTACAACAGTCAGGGCTGTTACACAGAGAAACCCTGCCTTTTTCACCTCCCCAAAGGTCAAACGGCTGTCTAAGACTGCCTATGCCTGCGAAGTTTTTGAAAATTAAAGTAACAGCAAGTTATTACCTGGCAGTACACTGGAAAGAGGGGACATGTGACAGTCTGAGGTTTATAATGTAGTTTCATACAATTTCGAACATCCCTTTACCAAAGCCTAACTTGGAAGAAACCTGTGGCATAAAGGAAAGAAGTCACTAACTTTGGAGTGATGTTTCCTGGCTTGAATTCTAGCCAGGGAACAGGATGCTCACAGTTGATGGTGGCATGCTCCTTTACCAAAGCCTATATAGTTAGGCAGGTCCATCCGTGTATCAATGCCCCAGAAAGGGCATAATGCTGACTGAGGAGGGCCTCCACCTAGCCCCTTAGTCTTGAGGAATAATCGCTCTATCAGTATAGAGACATAATCTCAGAGCACACCCTCACAGACCCTTGTTAACCCCAAGGACTGGCAACAACTCCTCGCCCCGTACAACCAGGGAGACTAACTCCAGAAAACATCCTTGCAGTCGGAGAACCGACCGCCGTGCATTCTCGCAGTCGGCGTGACTGAGCCCCGGACACTCTCCTGGCGGACTGGAGGACTGACCCCTAGGCACATCCCTGCAGTATGGATGGCTCACTCCGGCACTCCCCGGTCGCAGTCGTGAGAAACCCCGTGGACCCTCCTTACAGTCCGCGGCGCAGGGGCTGGCCCAAGGTCAGGGAGGATCGCAGTCCCTCACTTGCGCTCCCGACCTACCTCGGCTCCACCGCACTCCGTCCCGGCCCCTTTCCGGTCCCCGCTGTCGGGAACATGGGAAAAAAGCCCAGGTCCGTCTCTTACCTCAGCAAGACCAAGGCCACAGGCCACAACAGAACCCACTAGACAGGGAAAGGTCACTGAGCACGCAGGCGCCGCGCAGGGCCCGCCGGGAAAACGGAAGGAGCGGCGGCTCCAGAAGCCGGCTGCCCGCTCTTCCGCGCCTGCGCACCACAGCGCCCCCGGTGGTCACCTGGGGGCTGCACGCATGCGTTGGGGGGGTTGGTCAAAACCAGGAGTTGCTGGGGGATGGAGTCTACCGTGTCTCTAGGTGTCATAAAACGGACTGTCCGGATTTCCCAGGGTTGCTGGGTTTCTGGGAACACTGGGTTTTCAGTGTTGACACCAGCACAGTAGACAATCCAGACAAGTTGACCGTAAAGAAAACAAACAAAAAAAATCCTCTTTGCAGGGCTTACGCCTTTAACCCCTGCGCTCAGGAAGCTGAGGCAGCAGGGTTGTCATAAATTAGACTTTCAGGGCAGCCTGGGCTACAGTGTGAGACTGCCTTAAAAACCAAATCAAAAGCCGGGTGTGGTAGCACACACCTTTAATCCCAGCACTCGGGAGGCAGAGACAGGTGGATCTCTGTGAGTTCAAGGCCAACCTGGTCTACATAGTTCCAGGACAGCCAGAGATACACAGAGAAACCGTCTCAAAAAACAAAAACACCACAGCAAAGGCCGGTTATAGTGGCACAGGTCTTTAATCCTAGCACTTGGGAGGCAGAGGCACAGGGGTGGAGGTGGGACGAAGGATGGGAGGGTGCGGGGCAGGAGGGTGTTTCTCTGGAGTTTGACACTAGGGTGCTCTATAGCAAGTTCTGGCGGGGGGGGGGGGGGGGGGGGGGACTACTTAGTGAGATTATCGCACTCCCACCTTCCCAAACAAACCAAACAAAGCAATAAAGAAAAAAGAAACCCTCTTTATTATATATATTTGAGATAGGGGTTTTCTGTGTAGTCTGGAACTTGCTATGTAAACCAGGCTGGCCTTGAATTCAGAAAATTGCCTGCCTCTGTCTCCTGAATACTGGCATTAAAGGCTTGTGCCATTACACCAGGCTTTTTTTCTTGCCATTTCCTCTGGTTTTGCTAATTTCTGCGCTACATATTTGATTAAGCAGCCATTCTGAGTATAGTGATTGTCCTTAAAAGATGTCGTAAAGTGATGTACAGACTTCTGCAGGAACTCCAGGGACTGGACCTAATAGTTTTTTTTTTGTTTTTAATAAACATGCTAGCAGGGTGTGGTGTGCATATACTCCTGGCACTTGGAAAGTAGAGGATGATAAGACCATCCTGGGCTACATGAGACTCTGTTTCTAAAGAACAAAACCAAAAACAAACCAACAAAAATTGTTCTTGCTTTATTTTAGTTTAAAAAAGGCTTATTTTAAGTTTTGGTTTTGCCCAATCACTGGGCATGCTTTAGTGAAACATTTCATTATTAGGGTAAGAATTTGTACCGTAAGCTGATGAAAGGATATGCTGGCTGTACTTTCAGGAGGGGAGGCTAAAAGCTTTTTAGATTATGGATTAGCCTATAGAAAAATGTCTGCCGTAAATCAAACAGTGAAGGGGAAGATGCATAGGAATCTCACTTACACAACTTAAGTAAAACATAGCTCTCTGAACAGATGAAGACAGGTTTCTTCTGTATCCCAGAATCCAATCAATATTTATATGTATAATTCAGCTATTATTTGGCTTAAAAGGGCTTATCGGGAAATGTTATCATTTTTACTGTTGTCTACAGAGAAAATATTTCCCAGTTTCAAATAACTCTGAACTTTTGAATTATAACCTGTTTTTATGTTTAAAAAAAAAAAAAAGCCCCAAGGCAAAAGGTAGATAAAGAGAAACTGTTATGGGAGAAAAAAAAGGCTTATTGTTATGTGTATGAGTGTTTTGTTCACATTTATGTCTGTGCACCAAGTGTGCGCCTGGTGCCCTCAGAGGTCAGAAGAGGGCCTTCGATACTGCAACTGTAATGATGGATGGTTGTGATCTACAGCATCAGTGCTGGGAACTGAACCCCCGTCCTCTGGAAGAGTAACAAGGGCTCCGAACCCCTTGGGGGCGTCTCCAGCCCTGTGCTTCTGTTTAAGGAACTACTACAACCTCAGCAGAAACCGGAAAAGCAGATCTATCTATTGAATTAAAGCAAACTGGGGGATGCAGACCTAGCTCGGTGGTAGAGAGCTTGCTCAAGCACAGGGCCCTGGGTTTGGTCCTCAGTTGCGGGTTTTCGGGTGGGTGGGGGGAGAAAAAAAAGGCTGGGAGTGGTGGCACATGAATTTAATCCCAGCACTGGGGAAGCAGAGGCAGGTGGATCTCTGTGAGTTTGAGGCCAGCCTGGTCTACAAAGAGAGTCCTAGGACAGCCAGGACTGTTACACAGAGAAACTCTTGTCTTGAAAAACCAAACAAAAACAAACAAAACTAAAAAAAAAAAATGGGTTTGTTTAGCAATGACTGAAGCACAAGACAGGAGAAATAAATTAGAAAAACAGGCAAACAAGAGAAGACAAAGATACCTCACAGAAAGCAAGCCAACAGCATCCGGCCCAGTGTAGTTGGTATTCTCTCTGTTATTCATTAAGCCACACTGTTTACCGTTTGAGAAAAGCCACGAGGCACAACAAAACTCACTACAAGAGTTTATTAAGGGAAGGGAACAGAAGGGATGTGACAGGCCTATGGGAATAGAATGTGCAGGAAGAGACGGGAGGGATATGCGGGGATCTGCTTTTATGGATTGCCCCTGCACATGTGCGTATGAGCTTAACGTAGCTACGCCAAACATGTGCATAGATTACATGATCATGCTGCGCACAAATTACGTGACCACAACATATGAACTCTACAACTGAGCTTTACCGTCAGCCATACAACTAACTGGGTCTTAGATAGAAACCAATGGGGAGTAGGGTAGGAATATTTGAAGAGCTAATAGCTGATTGAGAATTTCCTAAAAGGGATTAAAAAAAAAAATCAAAGGCTCAAAAAGTCTTACTGAAACCAAGCAGAGAAATGAGGTCTCGAAGTCGCATAATAAAACTGAAGACTAGGGCTAGGGTTGTAGTTCCGAGGAAGGGTGTTTGTTCAGCATGTGTGGGGACCCACATTCCCAGCACCACCAAACAAAAAGGTCCTAATACCTAATAACGATGTTAAATACCTGCCGGTCTAGAATTCTATTTATCGGAAAATTAACATTTAGTAAAGGTGAAATACAGTTTTGAAGAAGTTAAAAGTGAGGGAATGATTACTAACAGATCTACAGTAGATTCATTCAGGCAGCAGAAATAGGAGCTCAGATGGGAGGGTGGGGATGCAGGGAAGAAGGAAGAGAGATGACCATAGTCCTGCTTTGAAGGGAAAAGGGGCTTTGGAGCAAATGAAGCCACATGAAAACTTGGCAAGCTTGCTGTGTTAGGGTGCTGATTCTATAGTTTCAGGTTTCCAAGGACCAAAATTCTCTTCATCACAATAGTTAAGAGTTGTCTTTTCTTGCTGGAATTCTTAGGTGCACAACGGAATTTTCCAGAGGCTCTGAGACTTGTGCTATCCTATCTGTGAGACTTGTGATATCATATAGCAACACAGAGACAGAAAAGCTGCTGTTTTTCATTCTGCTAGACACTATGGGACTGGTGAAAATTTCTACGTGTCACTCTGGGGCTGGAGAGATGACTCAGCGGTCAAGAGGGACAGCTGTTCTGGAAGAGCACCAGAATATGGTTTCCAGCACCCATGTTGGGCAGCTCACAAGCCGCCTGTATCTCCAGCTAATCTAATGCCCTCTTCTGGCCATTCACACATAGCATACATGTGCACATACATGTAAATAAAAATAAAATAAAATTTTAAAAAGTGTCACTCTTACATATGAGCTTTTTGGAAAATTTAGTAATTTTCATAAGTAATATTGCCTGATATCAAATGAGCTTTTAATTGCCATTTTAAATTAATGTTTAACTGTGATTTCTGTTTCTGTAGTAAAACATGGGGAGGAAAGGGTTTATTTCAGATTACACTTAAAAGTCACAATCTATCATTGAAGGAAGACGAAGGCAGGGACTTCCAAGCAGAGGCAGGAACCATGGTGAAAGGCTGCTTACTGGTTTATGCTGGTTCCACTTGCCTAGGAATGGTGCCATCCACAGTGGGCTGGGCCCTCACGCATCAATCATCAATCTAGACAATCTCTGACAGACACGGCCACAGGTCAATCTGATCTGGGCAGGCTCTCAGTTAAGACTCCCTCAGGTAACTCTAGGCTGTGCCAAACTGACAGCGGGAGATCATTCGGACGCATGCATAAAAAAGCCTTTCTTTGTTGTAACCCCCCACAGATAGACATAAACCATAAACAAAAGCTCTTTGGGTCTCAAGTCACTGTTAGGAGTGTAAAGAGGGTCTTGCAACCTGAATCAGGTTTAAGATGTAGTTCAAAAAGAATTTTTAATTTATTATTATTATTTTTATTTTTGAGACAAGGTTTCTCTGTGTAATTAAGTCCTGGCTGTCCTGGAACTCCCTCTGTAGATCAGGCTGGCCTCGAACTCACAGAGATTCACCTGCCTCTGCCCTCAAATGCTGGGATTAAAGGCGTGCACCACCACTGCCCAGCCAAAAAGAATATTTTACTTCAATTTTTTTTTTACTCTGTTGTTCAAGTTGGTAAATGCCCAGCAATTCTGTCTCGACCTCCCAAATTCTAGGATCACAGTTGTGAGCTAACAGGAAAAGCATCATAGCTATTTGAAGACGAAGCTTCAAACCAGACAACAGGCTTTTAATGTAATTTCAAGTCCAAAACACTGTAACACGTCTTCAAACGTTTGAACATGTTTACCGGCTATCCCAGCAGATTCCAAGTGCCTAATGCTGCGTTCTGAGGCTAAAAGGAGAGCCAACTTTAAGCAGTTTTTCCTGTTTTGTGGAGAGTGCGGTTTAACAGATCCTTCATTGCTAAACGCTGTCAGCTGTTCGCATCCCTGTTCCCTCAGAACCTCAGGCTGCTTTGTGAATAAGCCAAATCTGCCCCAAAGACCTTACTCAGCCTTGGAATGAGATCTAATGACCTAGAGCCTGCAAGCCCTTTAAGAATTGCCTGTTTCCAAGTGGTCCCTGTTAGCTTTGATCTTTGGGTCATGTGAGAAGGGAACACCAAGAACTATCCCCTCGTTCAAAGACCGCTCAGGTGCCCCTGTAGCATAAAGCTACAATCTCTGAGGCTTGTGGCCCAGCTCTTGTAGGGTTCTAGGGTCAGGCTGGCAGCAGGAATGCTGTAAATATTACCAGCAGCCATCTGAACTGTGCAGATTCCAACACCAAAACCACTAGAAGCCGGCCTCAATAAACACTTGCCTGCCCAGGTCACCTGACTCCAGCTCTCCCAGCAGACCTTGCGGAGTAGGCACGAGGCTCGAGGTGTTCACGTGCAGGGCCTGGCCCCGCCCTCTTGCGTGGCAAAGTCTGATTGGCTGGCCTCAGCAGGGGGGAGGGGCAGGGCTTCTGGAACGGTCGTTGTGGCACTGGGCGGAGAGCTTCAATTGAGGCTTTTGCCACCTTTGGAGCTGGGCGGTTGAGGCAGCTCCTGGGCGCCGAGGATGTTGCGGAAGCTCACGGTCGACCAGATCAATGACTGGTTCACCATAGGCAAGACCGTGACCAATGTGGAGCTGCTGGGCTTGCCGCCCGCCTTCCCTGCCGAGGCAGCCCGGGAGGAGGTACAGCGCCCGGATGCAGACCCCGGAGAGGCCCCTGCGGTCCAGGCCCAGGAGCCAGGTCCAGTTGTGGCCACAGCACCGGCCCGGCCAGCTTCAGCCTTCGGGAGGTAGGGAGCCTGGGAGGGGCTCGGGAGGGCCTGTAAGCAGGTGAAGAGCACCATGTAGCCTGAGCCCTTAGCAAACAAGTGCCTTCCCAGGTTTTCCTGCAAGAAGCTGAGCCTCCCAAGAATTTGTTTATTTTAAAGAATTTATATATTTATTATATATAGTGTTCTGCCTGCAGGCCGGAAGAGGGCACCAGATCTCATTACAGATGGTTGTGAGCCACCATGTGGTTGCTGGGAATTGAACTCAGGACCTTTGGAAGAGCAGCCAGTGCTCTTAACCTCTGAACCACCTCTCCAGCCCTGTTTGTTTAATTCCCTGCCTGTTTTGGCTTTTTGTTTTGAAACAGGGTCTTGTGTAGCCCAGCCTGGCCTCAACTTACTATGCCTCCGTGGATAACCTTGTATTTGTCATTCTCTGGCCTCTACCTCCCCAAGTCCTGAGATTACAGGTGTGAGATTACAACCCCAAGTTCATAGACGGATTTAAAATTTTTCATTGCAAGGGTTCATTGTGTGTGTGTGTGTGTGTGTGTGTGTGTGTGTGTGTGTGTGTATTTGTGCCTGGATACCTTGTTAGAGTAGGTCCTTCCACTGTGTTGGCTCCTGGGGATTGAACTTGGGTCATTGGGATTGCTGGCAAGTGCCTTTACCCAGCTGAGGCATCTCACTGACCCAGATGCTGCCTACCCTCTTCTCTAAAGGTTTATTTTATTTTTGAGGTGTGTGTAGGGGGACCCTAGTGCTGGAGTTAGAGGCTGTTGTGAGCCACCTGGCCTGGGTGCTGGGAATAAAGCTCAGGTCGTCTGTAAAACCATTATACACTTTTAATCCCTGGTCCCTCTCTCTAGACTCCCCAGACACTGGTTTTGGAAGTTAGTTGTAGGTTTCCAGAAACTTGTTCAGAGTTACCAAAATGTCCCCTTCCCTTCTGCATTTCCCATTGATATCTATGTGCATACTTCAGTGTGGTAAAGGATTATTATTCAGACTCAATTGACACTTGGGTCTTTGGTAGTGTTGCACACATGGTGTGGATTTGGACACGTGGTGGAGCACAGCTGTCACCATCTTGGTATCATTAGCAGTAAAAGTCAATGTGCTCCACCTGTTTTACTGCTCCTTAACCTTTGACAGCTAATAATCATTTTTTTGTTTCCATGTTTTCCTTCTCCAGAGTGCCGTGTGGCTGAAACCCCACAATCTTAGCCCTCTGAGACTAGCTGCTTTAATTCAGTAATATGCAGTTGAGATTCTATAGCTCTATGGGGTTTTTAGCGTAGCTTGAGATCCACTGGCTGGAGGTAGCATATTTATCTACTGACACAGGTCTTGGTTCTTCCCCAGTTCTGGAAGTTAGGAACAAAGCTGTTGTAGACATCCCTGTGCAGGTTTCTCAGAAACATAAGTTTGCAGCACATTTGTACATTTCAGTAGGGAAATAGCAAGGGGTTTGAATGCTGGCTCCTTGTTCAATTTTATTTTATTATTAATTTAAGTTTATGTGTCTGTCTTTTTGGTTATATGGAATATGCATGTGTCCATAGAGGCCCAAGGAGGTGTCGGATCCCCAGGACTGGGAGTGGCAAGCAGTTAGAAGCTACCCAGGTGGGTGCTGGGAACTGAACTCTAGTTCTTTGGAAGAGCAGCAAGTGCTTTTAACCACCAGGCCATCTCTCCAGCCCCTTGGTTCAGTTTTATTAACCTTTCACCTCTCACTATCTTTGGGTTAAGCATCTGCCTTCAGTTCCATGTGGCTGTGGCAGAAGGACACCCTCTGTTTAGAAGAGACCTGGATGTGATGAGCATAGTAGTGCTCTAGCCTGATGCCTCTCTGTTACTCAACCCTAAACCCAGCACTCTTTGCAGTTGTTGGGGAGCCTTTTGTTTTTAATGAAAAACATATTTCGAGACAGTGTTTCACTATTTTGGCCAATTTGATCTTGAACTGAGCATAAGTGATCCTCCTGCCTTATCTTCCTAGGCACTGGAATTACAGGTATGCACCACCAACTTGAATATCTCTTTAATTTTTAAAAATTAATTTATTATTTTGTATATCTGTGATATATAGATGTGTGTGCTGGCTTCGGCAGCATATATACTAAAACTGGAACATGCTGGGCAGTGGTGGCGCACACCTTTAATCCCAGCACTCGGGAGGCAGAGCCAGGTGGATCTCTGAGTTTGAGGCCAGCCTGGGCTACAGAGAGAGATCCAGGACAGCCTCCAAAGCTACAGAGAAACCCTGTCTCAAAACAAACAAACAAACAAAAAAACCCAAACAGAAAACAAAACAAAACAAACTGGAACAACACAGAAAAGATGATATATAGGGGTGTGTGTGAGCATGTGGGCAAGTTATGATCTGGTCAAAGGACAACTTCCGGAGCCACTTCTTGCCCTCTACCTTGTCAGGTCAGGGGGTCTCTCTCTCTCTCTCTCTCTCTCTCTCTCTCTCTCTCTCTCTCTCTCTAGTTTCTGAGACAGGGTCTCTCTGTGTAGTCCTGGCTGTCCTGGAACTCGCTCTGTAGACCAGGCTGGCCTCGAACTCACAGAGATCCACCTGCCTCTGCCTCCTGAGTGCTGGGATCAAAGGCATGCGCCCCACCCCCTCTTGATTCTGTTTATTTCATGTTAGCTGGCTGGACTGCCTCTCCCCTCACCTAGGAGAGCTGGGGTCACAGGTGAGTTACAGCTGTGGCTGGGGCGTTCTGTGTTGGTTCTAAGGACGGAACTCAGGTCGTCAGGCTTGTGTGGCAAGTGCTCTTACTTGCTGAGCCATCTTGCTGACATTCTTGTGTCATAGCCTACTTAAGGTTCTACACCTGCCTCAAGCTTCCCTGGAGACGTGTAATGCTTTAATTCATTTATTTTGATACTGGAACTAAATATGTATTGACCTTGTCAGAAACTAAAAGTATAGATCCATTTGTCATTTAATGGCTAAGGAGCAGTTTTTAAACTCTCCAGATCTTTGTGGACTGAGACTTGTTAAATCAAAAGTGGGTTTGCGGTGACATGACAGGAGGTGAGTGTGCCATTAAAGGAATGAGATTGGCATTCATCATGCTACTTTGTCGGATTGCCAGAACCATTTTACCTTGCCATGCTTTTCTGAATAATGCTAGTGGAGGTGGCATTTCTGCAGTGCCTTCCTGGGTCTAAACACACGTCCATCCAGTGTAGTGCTCCTAGAGTGTAGTAGACTCTGAGACTGAATGCAGCTGTACTATTTAATCCTTACATCAACACTTGGACATTGTTGGACTTCTGTTAGCTAATCTGTGATGATTTTGTAAAGGAAAAACAATAGGTTTGGTTGGCAAAGTGACATGCCTAATTCCTGTGGCAAGTAGCCCTGATAGGCAGAGTTACTCCCCACAGATATGTGCTGCAACCTAGGAGCATCAACCTATGAACATGCAGTGTCACATGGAACGTTGTTTTAAAGATATATTTTATGTGTGTGAGTGTTTTGTCTGCAGTGTATATGTTTGTACCATGTGAGTGCCTGGTATCTAAGGAGGCCAGAATAGGGTGTTGGATTTCCTGGAACTGGAGTTATAAATGGTTAAAAGCTGCTATGTAGGTGATGGGAATCAAACCTGGGTCCTCTGGAAGAGTAGCCAGTGCTCTTAGCCTCTGAGCCATCTCTCTAGTCCTGGAAGAAGGGATTTTGCTGGTATAATTAAGATGAGATATTGTACATTTATTTACTGTGTGGTATGCATGCATGCATGCACACACATGCATGTGTATTTGTATGGGTGTGTATGCCACAGCATGCGTGTGGAGGCCAGGGGATAACTTAAAGGAGTCGATTCTCTCCTTGCACTGTGTGGATTCTGGGAATTAAATTCAGATTGTCAAGGGTTGACAGCAAGCACCTTTACCCTCTGAGCCGTTTTGTTGGCCCCAGACTTTTTTTTTTTAAATTGGTGTACTTGAATAAAGCAAGTTATCCTTCATGATGTCAGTGTGCCATTGGCAGAAGGCTTTTGGACTCTCTGTCTTTGGCTCTTCCCTGGATCTCAGCCTGCTTGCCTACCTGTAGTTATTGAACTTTCTCTCTTAGGACGGTGTGAGCTGATTCCTTAAATCTCTGGAATACATGACTACAGTGTTTCTCTAAGAATTGCTACTGTATCAAGCAAGAAGTGTTTAGACTAGTGAGTAGAGGAGAGCTGAGAATGACAGTTGCATTTGGTGTTTGTTTTTGTTTTTGAAACAGTTTCTCTGTAGTTTTGGTGTCTGTCCTGGAACTCATTCTGTAGACCAGATTGGCCTCGAATTCCCAGAGATCCACCTGGCTCTGCCTCACGAGTGCTGGGATTAAAGGTGTATGCCATCGACTGGTGCATTTGAGATTTTTAAAAATGATTTTATTTACTTAATTAATTTTATGTACATTAATGTTTTGCCTGTGTGAGAGTATCAGACCCCTGGAACTGGATTTACAGGCTGTTGTGAGCTACATGTGGGTGCTGGGAATTGAACCCAGGTCCTCTGGAAAAGAAGCCAGTGCTCTTAACTGCTGAGCCATCTCTCCAACCCCGGGATATATATATATATATATATATATATATATATATATATATATATATCCCGATTTTTTTTTTCAAATTCTTGCTTTAACTACATTGCCCTCAAATGTATGACAGTCCTTCCCAGTCTCCCAAGTGTTGGGATTAAAGGCCTGTGTCCTCAAGGCTGAGAATGTGCTCTCTTCCTTTTAAGCCTGGGGATTGAACCTAGTGCGCTATGCATGCTAGTTGAGCGCACAGTTGAGCCCCATCCCAGCCCTTGGATATGTTCTCATGATAGAGACACCAACTTTATAGCAGACTCACTCAGAGACAGGATGTGACACAGGTCTCTGTCTGATCTATTGGAAGCTGTTGCCATCAAAAAGGAGGCTTTTGAAAGACCTGGTATGTGGGGGGTACCACACAGATTTGATTTGAGCAGGTAAACTTAGACTTGTCTCTTGGCTATAAATGTAGTGCATGTGGTTGAAAGAAGTCGGGATGGAGCTATATATTTTGGGGTAAGATTCTAAAGCCAGTGTGTCACGAATGCTCAGACTGTGGTACGGTAGGTCCTAGTGGGGAATGTAGAGGAAGAGAAGACTACAGCTTGATCTCAGTGTGTGGAGTTGAGAGAGGTTGGTAAGATGAGAGATTTGGGGGGCGGTGGAAGGGTCAAGGGAAGCCATGGCATGAAGCTGCCTGAGCAGAAGGGGCTCACTCAGTGCCCTGCTCATGCATCTCTTTGCACATTTTGGAGTTGTTTTATGTGTTGTTTCCCACAGAACAACTTACTGATTGTGGAAATTATCACTGGATTCCTACTATTTACTGCAGCTGCTGACATACAGTAGACACTCAAGTATTTGAATGAATGAAATGCCTCTTAGATCCTGGTTATCAAGTGACTACACTACGCCAGCTCTTTGTTCTGGACAGGAGAGTTGCCCCTATATGAAGAGGGGACATGACCCTCCAAGGTACGGTGGAAGGGAAGGCTTTTATTATAGATATGAGGGAGAGGACAGCCAGAGGCATCTGGAAGAGTCTAGAACAGGGAGGGAAAGTAGTAGACTAAACATGGCCAGCAGTTTGGACCAGGCCATGAGAGGAGAGAGGTGGGGGAGAGAGAGAGGAAGACAGAGAGAGCCAAGAGAGCATATGGCTGAAATGGCAGGGCTCTATGGAAATGAGAAGCTAGGGCAGGGGAAGCCATGATCTGGAGAAGTTTACGGTAGGTAGGGGCTGAGTGAGAAGAGCTGAGAAGAGTCACTGGTACTCAGCCTGGAGGCTAGCATGCACTTTGATATGCTAATAGGCACCACAGAGAGCTATTTGTCCCTTCTGACAGTGATGGGGAGTGGCTCCTGTGGTAGAGGGGAATGGGTGCCAGAATTGGAAGTAGAGTTTCATTTGTACCTAACAGCTTTCTGATTCACTCCTGCTTTGACTGACTCATAAGATATACCAAGCGGCTGATTTTCCTCAAGGATGTTTTTGAGGATGTGTAAGTGTGCAGTCAACTGAGAGTGAAAATGAGAATTGTCCTGGCAACTGTACCATATGTATTTCCAGAGCACGAGAGTGGCTACTGTTCACATACTACCATCCTGGAAGAAAGCATGTCTCTTGCTTGATCTGGCTTCTCCTGATTTTCTGTTATAGCACCTAGAGGAAAGTCTGGCATGAGGCCAATGCTCAGTTACTATTTATAGAATGAGCAGGTTCTCACATCAACGCTTGTACCTCAGGTTGAATGCATGAGTGACTTTCTGTGGCAATATTGCTGTTGGATACAATTTGAGTTCTTAATTGTGGCCTACAGAGCATCACTCCATCCAGTACTTGCCTGAACCTATCTACCTGATCAGTTACTGATGCTGTCTGGTTTTCTGTGCTGATGGCTCCAGCCCCACTGTTACCTGCAGCTTCTGCATTTGCTCTTCTGTGTGGATGGCTCTCTTTGCTCTCCTCTTGGGTTTTTTTTTCTTTCTCCAGTGGGCTCCTGTTACCAGGGCCTGTTCAAATGTCTGCTTCTTAGAGAAGTTCCAAATTTTCCATAGCTAAAGAACTCTTCCTCTGCCTTCCTTCTTTCTTAGTTTCTCTCATCAGTTTCAGTATTTTTTCCTTCTCCAAGCACTTCCTGGACTCCCAAGCTCTTATTGTGTTAACGACTGGCGTTGTCAGCCATCTTTGTACTCGTGTATGTTTCTAGCTTTACGCTCTCCCCATCCCAAGGGAACCCAGATGATTCTGAGATCCTGGCTTGTGTAACTGGGTGGGTAGGTAGTCCTGTCATCTACTGACATGGAGAATGCTAGTTGAAGAGCTCAAAGAACTGTGCTGTGTGTGTTAGATGCAGTTCTAGTGATGATGGATATTTGGCTTGTTCCTCTTTTGAATTTGTGAGCATCTGCGTAGGTCAGAGGCTAGTCAGTTCCCTCAGGTACCTTTGCTACTTTATTTGTGTGTGTGTGTGTGTGTGTGTGTGTTCATGTGTTCATGTGCATGCTGTGGTACATGTGTGGAGGTCAGAGTACAACTCGCAGGGGGAGTCAGTTCTTGTTCTACCTTGTAGGTTCCAGGGATCAAACTCGGGTTGTCAGGCTTGGCAGCAAGCCGCTTTCCCAGCTGAGCATCTCACTTGCCCTATTTTCATATTTGTTTATTTTTTTAAGACAGTTTCTTATTGGCTGGAGCTTGCCAAATAGGTTAGGCTAGCTGACTGGCTGTAAACTCAGGGATTCACCGGACTCTGTCTTTTTAGATTTGCTTTTAGAGCGTATGCTACCATGCTCAGCTGTTTTATGTGGATTCTGGGTTTCAAATTCAGGACCTCATGCTTGTATGGAAGTGCTTTACCAATGGAGCTTTATTTTCTGCACCCCGCCCCACCAGCTCCTTAAATTTTATCCCTTTAGGAAAGAAAGAAACCTGCTGAGACTTTGGTTTTGAGCATGTTGATTTTATGCTTCCTTTAAGCATCCAAGAGGATGTGTCAGATAGACAACTGTTAATTGCATTTGGACTGTGGAAAGTAGCTTGGGGTTGGGGTAGGACAGGCTGGGTGTGATTCCAGCTCTGCTAGTTACCTTGAGCTTGGCAAGGCACTGAACTTGTCTGTGCTGTTCACTCCTTTGTCAAGTGAGAATTACATCTCAGATGTACAAGGTTTGGATTAAATGAGAAGTTATGCACAGTACTCAGCATGTAGAATTATTTTAGCATTGCTAAACAGATTGGTCTGGCTAGTAATGACAACTTTTAAAGTCTGTTGTGTAAAGTACTGTACAGCTGTTTTTCTGTGGATGAACTTATTTTCTCTATTCTCTAGCTAAAAATTTTAGCTATTGTGCCCATATAATTTTTAATAAAATGTACCTGAAGCACCCCAGGAGTCCTAAGTACTTAATACACGCGCACACACATGCACACATGCGTGCACAGATTTAACCTTAATTCCGTCACCAAATTTAGGCATTGTAAACAGCATGAGGTATAAAACCCTGGATCTGTTAACTATGACTAGAAATCAGATTGTCGGCAGTTCCCAGGGGCTGCTATGAGGTTCTGTTGGATATGAGTCAGGACTCAGAGAGGGCATGAAGTTTTCTTTGTTTCCTTCCTTTTGGATCTGGCCAGAACCTAAGTACCTCTCCCCCTACTTGGGGCTTCTTGGCGCCCCTTTGTCGTGCAGCTGCTGGCCTGCCTCATGACTGACCTCCATCCTCTCTCCAAACTCCTACCTGTGACGTAGTGAACTTTTCTCAAAAACAGGGAAAGCACTGCTATGCTTTTAAATGGAAGATTGTTTTCACGATCATGGCCCCTTTCTCTTGTTTCTGTGGAGGGCGACTTGATGTAATGGATGTTGACTTCATTTCAGTATCGCATTATAAGGAGAAGTTCACATTAATCATTTATTCTACACATGGACTCTCTTAGAATAAAAGTCAAGGTTCATTAAGTTTCACAAAAAATATGTCAGACTTCATATTAAATTTCCCTAGTTCTGTGACATGTTTGAGGTATAAGAAAATATTTAAACATTTAGGCGACATTTTAGTTAAAAGCATACTAACCAACTAAAATATTGACTATTTAGAGTCGTTAAAAAGCAATGCTGCTAAAATAGGTTGGCAACCCAGGAATTTTAACTTCTGATCATGTAACAAGGTCAGAAACCTGGGGTCACATGACTGTTTGTTCTGGTTGATGCTCACAGCTCTGGCTCTAAGGTGACCATGGTGCTCCTTAACTCGATGGGTAATAGTATGGCAGGTTCCATACTCTGTGTGAGCATGATGGAAACCTGTTCTTGGCATTTCTGTCTACGTAACTTGAAATTGTGGGTATTTCATCTTTGTCTGGCCTCTCAGAGCTTTCACCTGGGAGCACAGGGGCCGGGGAACAGGTGATGTCAGAGTCCCCCAGGCCAGCGTGCTGACCCCCTCTGTCAGGACTGCTGAGGGAGTCTTTCAGAACTTGCTTGAAGATGTAGACTATTTCCCAGGGAAGTACATCATTTTCTGCCAAAAGTTCTCGAAATCTGAGGGGGATGCAGGGATGAATATTTAGAAATTTATCTTGTATTCCACCTCCCAAATGCAGTTTACATAATATAACTGTGTACTAGGCACTTACTTTGAGTAATCAGAAAAGCTTTGTAATTAAAGCTTCCAGTAAAGAAATTTTGATTGTAATTAAATTTTTACCAGTAAGCTGTCCAGAGGTACATAGGGTTTTTGCAGATAGGTATTTGGTACATAGGATTAAAGAGTTGGTGAAATGGGGCAGTTTCTAGCCTGAAGGAGGAGCAGCTCACACCACAAGACAAGAACATAGTGTGTGTGTTACCTGCTGAGGATGGTTCCGGTTTGACAGGGCTGCACTTGAGAGCACAGAACTTCCAGTTGTCTTTGTTCAGTAGCTGGGATGGTTGCATGAGGGTTCTGGTAGTTCCTCAGCCAGTTGTAATCCACGCCTGTTCTTTTCACTCTCTGTTCATTTTCGATCTCTTGTATTAATCTCTCACGCTCCTTCAGATGCCATTTTAACTCCCGAAGCAGAGTCTTGGTCACCCCGTCGGAGCCGGCACGCTGGGTTTGCTGGTAGGAATCCGTTTTGGGCCATTTCATCCAGCTGAAAAGTGGCATTTTTAGGCTGTGGAGATATTATGTTTACTTGCATAAAATTTTAATGGTTTTTAATGCGTGAATTTTTTTAATTTAATATTTCCAGAAAAATTCATGAATCTTTCACTGCTAGACATGCAGGTCAAAATAAGATTAGAACAGGGATTAAAGCTGTTCAATTTCTAACTAGGTCAGTGCTAAAACCCAAGGTTTGAAAATACTTAGATATAACTAAGCAGAAATTAAATAAAACCAAAGATAATAATGCAAACTGAACAGTTTCTGAAAATAACACTTGCTATTAGAAGCTCTTAGGAGGCTTTAGACTATCAATGTCTTAAAAAGTGCTGTCTACAAACACACGTCTGACTTACTCTTTGTGCAGAAAGCGTAAAGCTTACCTGATGAGTAGTCGATGTACTGTGGGAATGTTGCCAGAGAATTTGCTTTAACTGGAGTTGAAACTGCTTCACTCAGGCAGGTCTCATTCTCTTGGAGGTGTCCTCCGGTGAAGGAACGTGTCTCCTTATTTACCTACTGGAACTGTTTGAAACAAAGAACTTTCTATGTTAGGAATGAAGTTCTGTTGTCTTCATTTAGAGAGAATGTTTACTAATTCACCTTGTAACTAAGCTAAAAGAAATGTGTGTGTGTGTGTGTGTGTGTATATATATATATATATATTTATATATATATTTACATTCATATATATATCTTTCATCTTCACAAATTAGATAATTGTCTACCTTTTGAATGTAGCTTTTTTTGTTTGCAAAAGATGCCGGCAGCTATGGATGCTGGTCCCAAATGCATGCTGCAGAGTCTCTGGAAACGGAATGAAGAGCAGGCGTGTGAGGCACTACAGATGCTCTCCCAGCTGAGGTGAAGATTGTCGCATGATGTGCTGCTTTGCTGTGCATAGCCGTGGGTCACAGTTCCATGCTGTATTTTTATGCCTGTAGAGCTCTAAAAATAACCACACTGCTTTTATTCTTCAGCTTAACTTTCAGGCCATTTGGAAGCCAGGTCACTGTCCCTTCCAATGAAAGCAGGAAAAATAGATCCGACTTGACTATATGCAAGATACATACTGTGTGAAGCTTATTGTAACTGAGTGAAGTGGCCAGAGCATGCTGACATCAGTTGTGTGGGATGCTGAGCAAATGTTACATTCTACATTCATTTATTGCTTATAAAATAGCAAATCTGTGTGTTGATGTTGAAATGCTAGAAGACACTAAAGCACCTGGGTAGATAAATGTAGTGTATAATTGATAATCTCTGTGTTCATGGTAGTAAGCCTGGACTGAGTCTACCAGGTTGATCTCAGTCCGCGGGGGAGGCTTTGCCCTGGAGGAGATGGGAATGGGGGGTGGGCTGGGGGGAAGGTGAGGAGGGCGGGAGGGGGGAGAACAAGGGAATCCGTGGCTGATGTAGAACTGAATTGTATTGCAAAATAAAAAAAAAAAGACAGTGATGTGTTATCAGTGAAAGCAGAGATCTGAAAACACAAAGTTTAAAATAGAATTATACAGGGTAGGATGTGGCTTAGTGGGTAGAGTGCTTGGCTGGCATGTGTGAGCCCTGAGTTCCATCCCTAGCACCACATAAAATCAGGTGGTAGGATTACATGCCAGTAATCTCAGCTGGGGATATGGAGGAGGGAGGATCAGATCTTGAAGGCTACCCATGGCTGTATAGAGTTCAAGTCTCAGTTGCAGATGAAACATTGGCAGCCACTGCTTAGGTGAACACAGGTGTGCTGTGGGCTTTGTTGCACGTTTTTCTGTTTAGGTTCTTGTCTTGTGAAACAGTGGCTGAGTATGAAAGATCTTTGCTTCTTAGCTTTCTGTTAAGTGCTGACATTGTAGCTTTTCCTTTGATAATCTTTATTTCTTCTGTTGCTTTTCTTCCCAATGAACCAAGAATAATAGACATTGTTCACATCAGACCTGTGTGCCGTGTGTGATCAAGAGTGACATGTGTGGTCATGCTACAGTTCCTGTTATGTCTGGAAAAGGCCAGATGTCAGGATTCATTATCTTCAGTGAGCAGGCTTTCACATTCCATTGCCTGCACTGGCAGGAGAGGGAAAGGAGTGAAGTTTATGTGACAGATGTCCTTCCAAATTAAAAACTAACTGTACCAAATCATGCAACTTTTGCATTTGGAACTTTGTCATTATTTAAAAATTTCCTTCCTCTGAAGTGGTAGCAAAACTACAGCATATATTGGAAAGGAGAACAGCCTGA
This sequence comes from Peromyscus californicus insignis, assembly GCF_007827085.1. Taxonomy (NCBI): domain Eukaryota; kingdom Metazoa; phylum Chordata; class Mammalia; order Rodentia; family Cricetidae; genus Peromyscus; species Peromyscus californicus. Next base: position 61,350,903 of record NW_026294447.1, read on the forward strand.
TTCCCACTCGAGTCCTCTTCAGTCTGCGTCACTGCCCTGCCCAGCTTTCCCTGCTGACCCACTCAGTGCCCAGCACACCTGTCCTACACTGCAGTCTCCCTCTGCCCCTCAGTTTGGTTTGGTTTTTTGAGACAGGGTCTCACTATGTAGCCCTGGCTGTCCTGGAACTCACTGTGTAGACCAGGCTGGTGTCATTAGATGAGGGGATCAGGGAAGGACTTTCTAGTTGGGATAATTTTTTTTTTTCCAAGACAGGGTTTCTCTGTGTAGCTTTGGTGCCTGTCCTGGATCTTGCTCTGTAGACTATGCTAGCCTCGAACTCACAGAGATCCGCCTGGCTCTGCCTCCTGAGTGCTGGGATTAAAGGTGTGTGCCACCACCACCCAGCGTTGGGATAATTTAAAAATTTTATTTTGTTTGTTAACATTTATTTTTACTTTGTGTGCATTGGTGTCTCTTCTGCCTGTGTCAGGGTGTCGGATCCTGTGGAACTAGAGCTACAGACAGTTGTAAGCTGCCATGTGGGTGCTGGGAATTGAACCTGGGTCCTCTGGGAGAGCAGCCAGTGCTCTTAACCACCAAGCCATGTCTCTGCCCCGGGGGATAATTCTTTTGAATAGGGAATTTTTTGTTGATTCCTGAAGCAGGGTCTCATAGTAAAGCCTAGGCTGGCCTCAGACCCACTCTCCTTCTGCCTCAGCTCCTTAAGTGGGTTGCTGGCATAAGCCGCAGCACCCGCTCTTTGAGCAGAGACTGAAATGACCCGAGAGCACTCCTTGGGGGCCAGCTCTCTTCTCTCCGTGGCTTCCTGGGCATCTCTCCAGACATTGCTCATGTCTGACTTTCACAGAACTTGACTTAACCTCCTCAGGTCACCTTAAGTACTCTTTCCTTTGAACTTACTTGTACAAAACGTATTTCTAGTATTTAGTTTGTGCTATTTATATTATTTTAAGTTTAATTTTTCTCCTTTCTCATGAAATTGTTAAGATTGAAGCTGAGACCAAATACCACTCTCTGTACTATTTTTCCTACTACCATGTAGTTAGAGAACATATTTGTAGGCAAAATAAGGCAATTTCCTTTTAAAAATTATTTTTTTCTGTTTATCAGGGTAAAAACAGATTAGCATGAGAGTTTATCAACTATGTTGTAAGTTCATAAATGGGTCACTTCTAATGCATCAGAACCTTATTAAGCTATTTTGTATGGAAGACATGAAACAATTGGGCCATTTTCTGTTTAATGGTTGTCGTGTTTGTTTTTTCATTTTTATTTTATGTGGATGGACATTTACCTGCTTGTGTCTGTGCACATATGTGCAGTGCCTGCAGAGGTTAGAAGAGGGTGTCAGATCTCCTGGAACTGGAGTTATAGATGGTTGTGAGCCGCCACGTGGGTGCCGGGAGGGAGTCAAACTCTGGTCCTCTGGAAGCGCTGCCAGTGCTGCTAACTGCTGAGCTCTCTCTCCAGCTCCAGTTACCTTGTTTTTTCCTAGTCTGCATCTGATTAAATGGCTTACAGTCTTCAGTGACTTGAAATGGTGCCGTATTGTTCGCAGTTTGTATATCTGTACCAACTCTAATTTGCACGACAAAGTCTAGAGGGATGGAATCAGGGAACCTTGAGTGGCTGGCCAAGGAGCGAGGGATACCTTTGTCAGCATTACTGGTGAGGCCACTGGACATGTTTTTAACAGCATCAGGTTGCAATTACAGAAAGATTTGTTTTTCCTTGTGGGAAAGTTAATGTTCTTCTATTTTAATTCTTTTGCTGTGAAGCTAAAAAACAAATTGCATGAGGGCAGTCTGTGGTGGTGACTGCTCCATCCTGGATGTCCAGAAGATGCCAGGTGTGATATTGGACCTCTGTTGTTTGTGAGTGAATTGGTGAGCAGAGTATCAGTAACAGAAGAATGCTGGTAGCTTTCAAGCAAAAGTAGACAAATGCAGCTCCCATTCCATTAGTGTTTTCCAGAGAAGTGAGCAATGAATGGGATGATGACTATGAAGCTATCTTCCCTGTGATTATGGGGCCAGGAAGTCCCATGACATACTGCATTACATTAGGGAACCAGGTGTAATATAATTCACAGTTTGAAAGCTTGAGAACCTGAGGTGGTGGAGATGATGGGGTGAATGCTTGAGCCCAAATAATATAGAACCTGGTGCCTCAACTATCTGAAGTCAGGAAAAATGGTGTCCCGGGTCAGCAAATGAGAGAGACCCTCTATCTCCTTTGTCACTCTTAATTTGGGTAGGCTTTCAGTGGGACGGTGCCTTTCTGCCCACACTCAGAAGTGTGGGACTTCTTTACTCAGTCTGTTAGCTCAAATACTGTCTTCTGAAAACACCCTTGTGCAAGAGACAGCTGGAGATGTGTGTCCTCTTTGGCCATCTTATATCATGATGGCTTGGGAAAATTTTATTGTGGCATGAGTGTGTACAACTCAAAATTTGCCCTTTAGTCACACGGTTCATTGGCACGAGTTACATTCACAATGTTTTGTCCCCATGGACTCTGTTGCTCAGACTTTTTTTTTGTCATCTTTAATAGAAAGTCTGTAACCATTAAGCAATGACTCATTTCCTTCTTGCCCCAATCTCAGAGAATGTCTACCCTTTCTGTTTCAGTGAAATTGTCTGTCTAGATATTTCACATAAATGGAATCATGTAAGATTTATCCTATTGTGTTTGGCTTATTTCAATTAGGATAATGTTTTCAAACTTCATCATGTTGTAGTATATATCAGTACTTCATTCCTTTTTAGGGCTAAATAATATTTCACTATTTGTAAGACATTGCACACTCATCTTTTGATCGTCACTTGGGTTATTTTAATTTGCTGAGAGTTTTGACATGAAAATGGAGTTTCTGGGGGATTTCAGAACTAGAGGATTGCTCACTCAGAAGAAAGTTGTGTGACCTACCATTTCTATTAAAGGATATGCTCTAAGTTTCTCACACCAGCCTTTTGAGAAACTTAGATATTGGAGGGAAAGATCTGGATAAGGCAGTGTATTCTGGGATTTCTCAATCACCAACAGCCTCTCCACTATTAACTGCTAGATGAGAAGTTCTAAGAGAATCCAGCTGCTGTGTCCAGTCCCCAGTGCAGTGTTCCCCTGAAGAGAAGGAATAGACCCCTCTGCCTGTAGAGATGATCGTCTCCCAACCTAGCTGCTCTGCAAAGGGGATCGTTGTGTTGCAAGGACAGCTTGATCTGAGGAACAGGAGGGCCGCCGCCTGCACAGCTGAGGCTTTCTGCATGCCTTAAAGTCTCCCTGGTTCTCTGAGATAAACTGACTGAAGCATTTGACTTTGGGGTTTAGGTGATGGGTAAGCATGATGTCATAGTACGGCTTTATTTGATAGAAATGACACATATTGGCCAATTTCTCTGTCCAGGGAATCCCAGCTTCACATAATAAGCTTCTGGGGTGATGTGTGCATCTTGGGTGTCCTTCCCAGAGTTCTGGACTAAACACCAGCATACTGTTGTACTGTTAGGGCCTCTGCACCGAAGCCCACAGCCTTGCCCACAGATTTCTCTGGAGACAACTGCTCAGTGTCAGCAACAGAGATCCCATCCCTTGGTCCATCCCCATAGGCAGTGCTGAGGGCAGTGACCATCAGAGCTTTTACTGGCTTCCATGAGATGAGAGCGTTTTCAAAGTAAGCCTCCAGTAGATGAGGTTCATGGGAGTACTAGAGGACCAGAAATACTCCTCCAACTTACCCCTTCCTGTTGAAGTCCTTGCCTCCACTCAGCTGTTGAGCATTCTCCAGGTGCTTGGTGACATCTGCCACCGGCTTTCCCTGACACACTTCCTTGTCTTTGTTGAGATGGTCCTGGAAGTTGCTTGCCACAAAAGTTCCAAAGGCCCCCTGTAAAGCATCTTCCTAGGATGTGGTATCATTCAGGCCACCTCAGTACCAAGGTCCTGAGCACTTGGGCCAGTCACAAGCCTGGTCATTGTTCTCAGTGCTAAATGTTTGTTCTTCAGAACGATCCTGGTCCCAGAGCCACCTTGAGCCCCAGCTGTGCATAGACTTATGATACTCCCTTCCTAGGTTCCCCGGAAAATGTGTGCCAGTTCCTTTGCTCAAAATCTTTCAATGACTTCTCTCTTTCAGAAAAAAAAATCCTTGCTATTACTCCATACCCCTACTCTGATTTTGATTTTTTTTTTTTGAGGCAGGGTTTAACCATGTAGCCCTGGCTGGCCTATGTAGCCCAGGCTGGCCTTGAATTTGCCCAGATGGAGATATTTTACAATTAATTATGAATATTATGAAAAGTTACCCTTTTATCCTGGAATTCTTATTTTACTTTATTTTTGGATTTCAAAAAATACTTTTATTATTATATACATGTGTGTGGGTATGTGCACATGAATGCTCATGCCTGAGGAGGACGGAGGCTTCAGATACACCTGAGTTGGAGTTACAGGCCGTTGTGAGCTGCCCAGTGTGGATGCTGGCAACTGTACTGGGTTCATCGTCTGTGAGAACTGTATGTACTCTTAACTACTGAACCATCTCTTCAGCCTTGGGATTTTCTTTTGAGACAGTGTCTTACTGTTGTTCGGGTGGGTATAGAGCTCACTATGTGGCTCAGGCTGGCTTGAACTTGTAGCAGTTCTCCCGCCTTAGCTTCCTGAGTGCTGAGTTTATAGAATTCCCTAGACTCTTTGCTCTGTATCCCTAGATACAGCATATGCTTTGTTTACTGGAAGGCATTTTCACGAGAGCAAGGACTTAGCTAGGCTTGCTGTGCTGGCTCCACCATCTAAGACAATGCATTCCATGTGGCAGGTGCTTCATAAATGTTTATGCTTGTTTTTGTTTTTTAGATTTATTTATATTTTATGTATATGAGTGCTGTATCTGCAAGCCGGAAGAGGACACCAGAGCTCATTACAGATGGTTGTGAGCTACCATGTGGGTGCTGGGAATTGAACTCAAGACCTCTGGAAGAGTAACCAGTGCTCTTAACCACTGAGCCATCTCTCCAGCCCCTCATAAATGTTTATGCATTGAATGGGTTCTTCCATGCATGCTCGAACATGTGACTTTGTTTACATGTGCAGGTGCATGGTTCTGGGGAAGATGGTGAGGCTGTAGGGGAAATGTGCTTTAGGTCTCAGTGCATCTACAGACTGTCGTCCTGTGTCGGGTCGGCATGGACAGTCAGATCACACACCACCTCCTCCTCCGCATTCTCAGATGACTTGCTCTTTTTGTCAGCTTAGTTGACAAAAACAGTCTATTCTTGTTGCTTTTTTATTTAAATTTATATGTGTGTGGGTGTTTTGTTGCTATGTATGTCTGGGCACCACTTTCATGCCTTGTGCCTGTGGACGCCATAGGGCCATCAGATCCTGTGGACCTGGAATTGCAGATGGCTGTGAGCCGCCATGGGTGGGTGCTGGGAACTGAACCCAGCTCCTTTGGAAGAACAGCCAGGTCTCTTATCTGCTGTGCCATCTCTCCAGCACCACACTTCTCATGATTTTCGTGCCTCTATTTGTAACTGAATTTGAATATTAGAATTATTTATTGACTATTTACATTTTCCCCATGACTTCCATAAAATAATTGTTCAGGAACTCCCTCTGGCACAGAAGTTTGGTGACTTTTTTTTTTTTTTTGGCAATACAATTCAGTTCTACATATCAGCCACGGATTCCTTTGTTCTCCCCCCCTCCCGCCCCCCTCACCTTCCCCCCAGCCCCCCCCCATTCCCATCTCCTCCAGGGCAAAGCCTTCCCCACAGACTGAGATCAACCTGGTAGACTCAGTCCAGGTAGGTCCAGTCCCCTCCTCCCAGGCCGAGCCAAGTGATCCTGCATAGGCCCCAGGTTTCAAACAGCCGACTCATGCAATGAGCACAGGACCCGGTCCCACTGCCTGGATGCCTCCCAAACAGATCAGGCCAATCAACTGTCTCACCCACTCAGAGTGCCTGATCCAGTTGGGGGCTCCTCAGCCATTGGTTCATAGTTCATGTGTTTCCATTCGTTTGGCTATTTGTCCCTGTGCTTTATCCAACCTTGGTCTCAACAATTCTCGCTCATATAAACCCTCCTCATTCTCGCTAATTGGACTCCCAGAGATCCACCCAGACCTTTTTTTTTTTTTAAACTGTTCTTTGCAGGTCACTCAGCCAGAGGAGCTCAGAAATGGAATACATTAACAAATACAGACAGCTTGAAGCACAAGAACTTGACATGTATGGCCAGGATCAACCAACCAGTGGGCCAGGTCAGCAAGTATTCTTAAATATCTTATATATGATGCATGGATTGTTCAGCATTAAAACATCATCTTCCTAAAAGTTTAAGAAATACGGTATTTTGGTCAAAGTAAAAAAAAAAAAAAAAAAAACCCGAAAAACTTATACAGCTTCTTATAAGTTTGGGGGGGGATGAGTATATAATAGATTATAAAGTGTTAATTATTTTCTATCTTAAATGTAGAATCCAAATAACCTGTTCTTTGGAAGATTAAACAATGGTCCCTTACCTGACTATTAATTAAGAATATTTAAAATATTTCTTTAGCAGGGTCTGGTGGTGCTCACCTTTAATCTCAGCACTTGCAAGACTGAGGCAGGAGGATCTCTTTTGACTTTGAAGGCAGCCTGGTCTACAAATTGAGTTCCAGGTCATCTAGGGTTACACAGTGAGACTCCCACCTCTAAAAGTAAACCAAAATAACTTGGGAAGGGCTTGGGAGATAGTTCAGATGGTAAAGTGTCTGCTGTGGAAGTGTGGAGGCCTGAGTTTGGATCTCAAGCACCCACATAAAAGCGTCAAGTGGTGGTGTGCACTTGTGATCCCACTGCCGGGAGAGCAGGGGTGGGCAGGTCCCTGCAGCCCGCTGCCCAGCAGGTGGATGAGCTCTACTTTCCATGAGAGGCTCTGTCTCAAAAGCTAAGGTGGGGTGACGACGGAGACACCTGGCAAGGATCTCTGGCCTCCATATGCATGTGAACACCTGAACATGTGCACTCGTGGTCACGTGTGAGCGCACACACAAGAGCAGATGGTTGCAAATATAACACACACACACACACACACACACACACACACACACACACACACACACACACACACAAAGACTGGAGTTTTTAATAGTAAACATTAAAACAAAATTCTGAAGAGTAGGAAGTATGAAATAAAAAGGCTATTTTTGTTTGTTTTTGTTTTTGTGACAAGGTCTAACTATGTAACCCTGGCTGGCCTGAAATTCACTGTGCAGGTCAGACTGGCCTCAGATTCACAGGTCCACCTGCCACTGCCTCCTGAGTGAGTGTAGACTACTGTGTGCTGGTGCACGCCTGCTAAAAGACGGTTCTTCAACTCCCGTGGCAGGCGCACTGGGGAGAGCATGGGCTAAGTTGCTCCAGCTGCTCTAGTTATTAGTGCTGTGCCCTGTTCGTGTACCTTGTACCCACCTAGCCAAGAAGCTCTGTCTCCTGCTCCTGTCCTCATTACCCGTGTTCGTACTGAAAGATATAACTGAGTTAGGGGAACAGTTCCCTCTTCATTTTTAGCCTTTGTAATAATTAGGACGTCTATGCCCAGTAGTACTGTATTAATCCCTAATACAGATTGGTATGTTCTATTACTTCTGGAAAATTTGGAGACATTACTTACACCCACCCGTTCTTTCATTTGGTTTTGGGTTTTAACTTTTTGTTTTGGTCACTGTGATGTGTATTTTATTTCTTATTCACCCCGAGGCAGAAATGGCCTTTAGTGCTTTGCTTTTTCCTGTGTCCTGCTTCAGTGGCGGCGTCGCTGCTGGGTCGGCGCCCTTCAGAGCCTTCTGGACACGCTGCGTTGCTTGTGCCGCTGGCTGGATGCTGCTCTGGTTGTGTTTCTGTTGCTGTGACGATAACCCTTAGAAAATGCAGCGGGGTAGGAAAGGGCTTCAGTCCTTGCCTGCGGGTGTAATGGTAGATTAACTCTCCCAGGAAGAACTGGCTCCATGCACTCAGACTGAGGAGGAGAAGCTCTGCTGAGTCCTCAGCTGCAGCCTCTAGCTATTGTTCAAGGAGTTTATGGCAAAGCTGAAAATCTTGTACAGCTTCCGTGTATTTTCGTCCACTACATTGCAGTTTGACATCGATTTCATTACAGGTGTCCTGGAGGTCCCCACGGCATGGCACGTTGAGCAGCTAAGCAAGTGATACAGAAGCAGAAACTGTGGGGTTTGGTTCTCTCTCAAGCAATTAAATGGCTTCATCAGTGCAGAGAACTAGTTACAGTGCTCTTTGAAACCGACCCGAGCTGCCCCTCTGAGCAGCTCTCAGTTAAAGTGATGAGGGGAAGGGGCTTAACGAGCAGCCATTCTGATGAACAAATTCCAGAAAATACGTCGTCAGTAAACCGTCATTCTAATTAGGTTAGAGTACAACTCCACTTTATAGAACTCTTACGGTTCTTAGGAATGCTGCTTAGTATGCCAGCTGTTTTAAAGTTAGCTTTGAGGCAGTGCCCTTCAGCACTTTTTTCTAAGCAAGCTCACTGGTAATCTAATCTATATACTTCTCTGTAATAATACTTACCTATAATCCTAGTGTTAAAGTTTATTATTTTCCTTTTATTCTTCAAGGGAAACCAAGGTGGGAACTCCAGAGCTAGTTCTATCACATCCAGTGTGGAGAGCAGTGAACAAGGAATGCACCCAGCTGCCTGCCTGTTCCTGCTTCTGCTCAGCTAGCTTGCTTCATTTGGGCAGTTCAGAGCTGCCCACATGGGTCTTCCCACCTCAGTCAACAATCAAGACAGCCCTCCACAGACATGCCCATAGCCAGCCTCATCTAATAGTCCGCCAGTTGAGACTCCCTCCTCAGGCTATTCTGGGTTGTGCCCAGTTGAAATTTAGAACTTCCTGTCACAAATGTGATCATTCCTGTGTTCATCAGAGGGGTTGTGATGCCATGGAAACCTCACAAGTCAGGTCTGTTAACATTTTCTCTTGCTTGAGAGGAGAGGATGGTGGGGCTCACAGCCTTCATGAAGTCCTCACAGCACTGTAGCTTGGTGATGCCCTTCCTACCTTGGGAAAGCAGGTGCTTCTTTGTGGCTCCACATGAAGTCACCTGACACTTGGCTTCTGAACAAGGTGTAATGAAGCAAAATTGAGTGGGGTGGAGAATCCATAGGAGGGACTCCTAACGTGGCTGTTTGCTTCCTGGAGCTTGATGTGTGCCTTCTTGCTGTGGTGGTGGATGCATGGCCTCTGCTGAGTGATACAACTTGTAGCTGAGACTGAGCTGCAAAGTCAGGGTGGGATGTCTGCAAGGGAAATCATGGTGTGGCTGTCTTCTGAGTGGTATGAGATGGCATGCCTCCTCTCACAGTGACCATTGGGTGGCCCTTGCTCTGGAGGATAAGGCGTGCAATCGAGGCTGAGGTCCCTATTTAGAGGAATTTGCTTATGTAAGGGAGGAATTCCAATGGGAATGTGACACTCGGGAAGTATCTTTCATAATGGCCTCCCTCTGATTTGGCAAGTGAATTGGATAAAATAGGAAGGAGTCGACCGCAGGTATTCATCTAATGGAGTGGCCAAACTTACGGCTTCTGGGATGAAGGTGAAGAGAAATGGGAGTCTCCGTTAGTGTTTAGAAAATAGTTTGGGGTGGTATTTCAAGAATGAAGGAGAGGGAGCAGTGTGGATCTGCGGAGAATATCTAGGAGGAACTCCTTTGGCCTAGGTGAGACCCTGTGTGCAAATGCCTACACAATAACACAGCTATTCTAGTTCATCATCTGTTTACAGTGAAATCATGAAATCCCACTGATCCTTGTGTTTCTAGTTCATGACCACAGGTTTTAAACACAAATACTGTGTTATGTCCAGTTATGTTATAATATAATATCTTTCATAAAATACCTTTGGGTTTTGTGTGGGATTAATCTTATTTCACTTGTAAATATTCAAAACCTTGTTCCTATGTAGAAATTCAAGGATACACATTGAGTTCCATACATTACATTAGAATAACTCTTTATATTTAAAAGTAAATAATCTCTTAAAGATAGAAACTATATAGGTAGGTGGGTCTTTCATAACAAGGTGGGCCTGGCTTCAGGTTGTGAAGGGCCTTTTCATGGTCTTTACTTTTATATGGCAGTGTTTAGTTGTTCTGGATGGTATCTTTGGGCAGTCAACAAAAGCCACAATGATCTCTTGTTATTAATGTTCAAGTATTTAAAAAACCACTTTATTTTATTTTACAGTGTGTGTGTCTGTTGTGTGAGTGTATACACATGAGTACCAGTGTCCATGGAGACCAGCAGTGTCAGATCCTCCTGGAGCCAGAATTACAGGTGGTTGGGAGCCGCCCGATGTGGACACTGGAAACTGAATTGGGGTCCTCTGCAAGAGTGGTGTGTCCTCTTAACCACTGAGTGGTCTTTCTAGCTCCTAGTGTGTGGGTTTTTTTTTAAATAAAAAAATTTCATTTACTTAGAAGCATTCAGAATGTTAACAAAACAGCTGCAAATTTTTTTGCAGTTATAGATTGGTATTCAGTTAACAGAACAAGAGTTATCTTCAAATAAGCTGCAGCAGAGACAACTGAAGATGAAAAACCAAACAGAAAACCTCCCGTCCCCATATACAACTAATTTGTGCTGTGTACCAGCAAGAACCTGCTTTAGATTTCCGTGCCAGTTTACAAGCCCGGACTGGACCAGGAAGGCTGGTGGCTGTTGAGAATGCGACCAGGCCAGGGCTGTCTGAAGACACATTGGGTAGTGTGTTAACTGTGCAAAAAAGACACTGTCCTTTATTTGGCTGGCCTCGAACTCACAGAGATCCGCCTGGCTCTGCCTCCCAAGTGCTGGGATTAAAGGCGTGTGCCACCACCGCCCGGCAGACTCTATAACTTTAAAAACAAATCTTACACAGCCTGTTTTTTTTCTTTAAAAGGAGTGAGTTGTGTACAGGGAGCGTAAATGCTTTATAGACAAGGAAAAAACTCTACTAAAGCCAACTTATTCATCATCATCTTCGTCTTCCTCCTCCTCTTCACCCTCTTCATCTTCCTCTTCTTTTCCTTGCTCTTTTCAGCCTTGAGGACCCCTTTTTCATGGTGTCGGGTTTTCCTTCAGCTCTGGAGGCTGCTGTATCCTTTCTGTATTTTCCTTCGGCTCGGCTGCCTTCTCCTCCCTGGCTGCCTTCTCCTCCCTGGCTGCCTTCTCCTCCCTGGCTGCCTTCTCCTCCCTGGCTGCCTTCTCCTCCCTGGCTGCCTTCTCCTCCCTGGCTGCCTGTCCTCTGCAGTGGGGTTGCTCACACCTCTCCCAGTGTCTTTGCAACGTCACTGATGGACAAGCCAGGGTGCTCTCCTTTGATTTGGGGCCGATACTCAGAAGAGAACAAGAAGGCGGCTGAAGGAGCCTCTTGGGTGCACTGGGGTCCTTGAACTTCCTTTTGGTCTCCCCTTTGGGGGATGTAGGTTTTCATTTCTCTCTTATAACGAGCCTTGTCAGCCTTTGCCATGTCTTCAGATTTCCCCTTTTCTTTAGCAGACGTGGTCTTCCACCTTCCTGAGCACTTCTTCGAGAACTCTGAGGAGTTGACAGAAGCATCTGGGGCTGCTTCTTGGGTTCCTCCTGGCAAGTTTGCACAGAGAATGCATATGAGGACATTTTGCCTGTTGGCTCCTTAGGACCCTTTACCTGTGCTTCATTGATTTTCCTCCACGAGGCACAGTCGCCCAGTGCCCGACCCGCTCTCGTTTGTCCCAGCACTGTTTCTATGGAGCTCAATGTATGGCAATGGCTGTTGTGTGGGGGATACTTTTAATGGTGGATTCATACCATACAAGCTTTTCTTCTGACCTTGTAAGAGAATAACCTTTGTGGAAAGCTGAGGAGGAGATGCCTGAGAAGGGAAATGGGCCTCCTTTTTCAATCTGAGCTCAGTTTGAATGTAAAACATTACACCATTTTTGGAGAAAACAATGTATTATTAATTATTTTAAAGATTTAATTTTTTGATTAAGGTATAAATCCAATAATTAAGCTTAGTTTTTTGGTATGGATAGTTATTTAGATTTGGTAGGGGTTGTTTTTGTTGTCATGGCGCTACTAAAGAGGCCTTGTTGCTCTGGCAACATGAGTGTGACTCACAGGACTCGACTACATCTATTTTGAAGGTTGCTACCTTCAAAGACAGAACATTTATAAGAAGAAAAAAAAAAAAACCAAACCCAAAACCCCGAAAGCCCTTGCCACACTATCTAAACTACGGCCCTTCTCCATGTAGCACAAGTTGTCACATGACATTTTTAGGTCACTGGCTGAAGCAACACAGGTCAAGACTGTCTTGCCATGAACTTGATCTTACTTGAACTCACTATATAGATTAGGCCGACCTCAAACTCAGAGACTCACTTGTCTCTGCCTCCAAGTGCTGAGATTAAAGGTGTGCACCACCACATCTGGTTGGATAGTGTCTGGATTTCACATTTAGAAACGTTATGTTCTTCATGTCAGCCAGTTGACACTGACTTTAGCTTGAAAGTCCATTCATTATATCTTGTGAAACCTCTGGATTTCTGTTAGATTTTAGACTTGTTTGATGATATGATGAGACAGATGAAAAGAACAACAGTTTTAATGGTTCTTGTATTCTCCTACTTTATATAATTTTTTTTTTTTTGGTTTTTTTCAAGATGGGGTTTTTCTGTGGTGTTTTGGTGCCTGTCCTGGATCATGCTCTATAGACCAGGCTGGCCTTGAACTCACAGATATCTGCCTGGCTTTGCCTCTCGAGTGCTGGGATTAAAGGCGTGTACCACCACAGCCCGGCTTACATAAAATATTTTAGTAACTTAGAATAAGGAAAAAATGAGAACAGCATGTTTTGAGGTTGTAGTATTTTCCGTCTACTTCTAGGCTTCAGTTTGTCACATGTAATTTGTTGGTTTTCCTTAAATTATCATTGATGTCTGTCTTTTTACTTTGTTTATAAAAAACCAACAGCCACACGGCTGTGAACATTTCTGCTCCCTGGTTTCCTGTCCACCCTGGGGCATGTGCGTAAAGGCAAGGCTTGACCTGTGCTGGGTCTGCCTCAGCCTGTGACCTAAAAATGTCAGGTGACATCGTGTGCTACATGGAGAAGGGTTGTAGTTTAGATAGTGTGGCAAGGGCTTTTGGCTTTGTTTTGTTTTGTTTTTTTTTTCTTATAAATGTTCTGTCTTTGAAGGTAGCAACCTTCAAAATAGATGTAGTCAAGTCCTGCAGTTCACATTGATGTTGCCGGAGCAACAAGGGCTCCTTTAGTAGAGCCATGAACCAGGCTCAAGCTTTCTTAGCAAAAATGTAGACCTTCGACCTTTTTGTCATCCTGAAAGAGTCATCCTCACTCTCCATCCTTGAATAGTGGTTCTCTCAGCCTCAGTCCCACTCAGTCCTGGTGCTTGCCTGGTCCCCTGCCCTACTGTGTCTGTCCTCACAGGTACGGTGGCGGCTTCTTTCCTGACCACACAAGTCTTAAAGGCTTCAGGACATGTGGGTGTCCCTGAGAGCAGGGTGGGGCTTTCCAGCTCAGATTTTGCCAGAACTGGAGGCTGTTGCCTGGACTGTGAGGATGGCAGGGTTCGGTTATCCTTATTTCTCAAATAAAATGGTTTAACATAAAAAAAGCTTCAGGGGAAAAAAGCATTGTGTGGTAGCTCATGCCTGTAATTCCAGTATTCAGGGGATAGAGGCAGGAGAATGGGGTTCAAGGTCATCCTTGACTACATAGAGAGTTCAAGACCAATTTGGGCTACAAGAGATCCAGTCTCAAAAAAAACCAAAGCAAACATTCTCAGTCTTTCTCTTTCTCTTTCTCTCTCTTTCTCTCTCTCTCTCTCTCTCTCTCTCTCTCTCTCTCTCTCTCTCATACACACACACACACACACACACACACACACACACACACACACACACACTCTGTCTCTGTCTCTGTCTCTCTCACATATGAATGTGCAAAAACCAAACCAAACCAGAGAAATTGGGAGCCACAGTGAGTGAGAGAGAGTAAGATACAATAATGGAGAGCTTCCATTTCAGTGAGCTCGTCAGTGTGGGGAAGGTAGTCAGAGGCCTGCACAGAGCAGGACAAGGGATAGCTTAGAAGGAGACTCTTTCCCAGGAAGGAATCGTTTTCCTCGAGAGAGATTAACAGATCTTGATCGCTGGCTGTGAGGTGAAGGACAACCACACACACTCCGATCCAGATCCAGGAAAAGATGGGGCCAGAGAAATGTGAGGGAGGACCTGGGCTTGATCTCTAGTGTCACCCAAAACATTTAAATATGTCTATATATAGAACAGGGCTGGGGTACAAGGCCTGGGGTTTGATCCCCAGCACCACAAAATTAAAAAAAAAATAACAATTTAATCATACATTGTTAGACTAATTGTGGAAAAAGAAGAGTGACCACATGTTTTTAAGGTGAGAGCAGGGAGGAGCTGTAAGTGTAGGAAGGGATGAGAGAGGGACAAGAAGTTGAAACGTGGAGGGAGAGGTGCTCCCAGACAGGGTGATCTGGGAGAGGGACAGGAAGGCTTAGGAGCTTGCTGTGAATGTTTATCTGTGAACGTTCTATGCATGAACTCCAATGTTGTGTTCTTTGCCAAGTGGTAACTAGAGGCAGCTTAGACTATGGGACAGCCAGCACAGGTACATGGATTCTCAAGAGAACATTAAATAGTTGGGACCAGACAGACACCATAGCAAACATTTTTTAGCAAAGCAAACAAGCCCCTTTAACCGCACCAATAGCTTGTAAGTTGTGTTTGATTTATCATTTTGTAGCAAGGAATGTACACTTCATCACTTGTGCACACTACCAGAATCTTACATGAGTGAGCCACTATTGAATCAGGTGCAGAATTCTGTGTGTGTCAGATTTGTTAACTTAGGAGGAAATGTAGGTCAACAGTGTTGGTGACTGGGATGGAAGTCTGCATCCAAGGGGAGGAACTGTTTGTCTGTATACATGTGTGCACTTGCCTCTGTGTGTGTGTGTACAATCCATATACACAGATTAGATAGGTCATAGACTTGTTTAATTTTTATCTTTTCAGCTAAGAAATAACTTTGTTTTGTCTGAATACAGGTCTAAGGTCACCATTGGCTAAGTTAAGCAATGTTACATGCATCTCAGAGACAACTTACAAATATCCTGATTTGCCTATAAATCGGTGCAAAGAAGAGGTAAAATTAATTTTTCCTAATGTGATTTTGCTGCTGGAATAAATAAATGAAGCATAACACTGTTGGTACTGTGGGTGGGGGCTTCATGTGCACAGGCCAGAAGAAAAGTCAGCAGCATCTATCACCCAAAACCACCTCCACAAAGCCCCAGGTTAAGCTTGTCTGTGCCCTGCTCAGACTCACCTGTGACCTGTCACACTGACAGCCAACAGTGGTATAGCCTCACTTCCCTGGGGGAGCTTTTTGTTAAGGAACACATAGCAAATCTTGCGATGGAGAAGGAATGCACCCCAGCATTTGCACTGGGATTTCTTGTGGTCTGCTACTCCCTTTCCTGCTTACTGGTTGATTTAATCAGACATGTACACATTCTTTTGTTACCAGTGCAAGCTACCTCCAGCAGTAGGATGCTTAGGTTTTTAGGCAGTTATATGTTTTTTTTTTTTTTTTTTTTTTTTTTTTGGTTTTTCGAGACAGGGTTTCTCTGTGTAGCTTTGCTCCTTTCCTGGAACTCACTTGGTAGCCCAGGCTGGCCTCGAACTCACAGAGATTCGCCTGCCTCTGCCTCCCGAGTGCTGGGATTAAAGGCGTGCGCCATTACCGCCCAGCTAGTTATATGTTATTAAACATGGTTAAAAGTAAGAATATTTAAGCCATTATTAGTTATTTTAGTGAAAAAGTTTTAGATAAAATAGGAAATATTCCAAACTTTATTTTTATTTTGCTGAAGATTAACTAATGCTTTATGGAGTGGATATACTTCATTAGTTTTAGATTCTGAGATTCACATTGATTTGTACTTGCTGACCATTGCTGACTGTTAGAAAGGTCATCAGGATTTATGATACTGCTTGTACACTGTAAGGGAAAGTGTAGTTAGTTACTTCAAATTCATCTGAAGAAGCCTGGCTGTGGTGGCACAGGCCTTTAGTCCTAGCACTCGGGAGGCAGAGTTAGGTGGATCTCTGTGAGTTTGAGGCCAGCCTGGTCTACAGAGTGAGTTCCAGGACAGTCAAGCCAGGGTTATACAGAGAAACCCTGTCTCCAAACACATGTGTGTTTGCATGCACGCGCGCACGCGTGCACACACGAAGAACACATTGAGAACTGGAGCGCTGGCTACTCTGGCCTGGTCTTCACAGCTGTCAACAGTTATGTACTGGGTGCGTGGTGCCCACTTGTAATTCCAGTACTTGGAGGCAGAGGACCACAGGGCTGCAGAGTGTGGCCTTGTTTCATAACCAGCCAGCCCACCAATCACCTAGTTATTGGTAATGGAATTGATTTTAAAAGTGGGAACTATTTTTAGTCCTCTTGTTTTGTGATGTCGAGGTGGCTGACTGAAGCCTTCTTCAGATGATAGTACTCCACACTGCTGTCTGACCTGGGCCAACTGTGAGAGTGATTGTTTTTAAATTACAGGTTATTTCTTTGATAGAAAGCAACTCTGTGGTGATCATACACGGTGCCACAGGGAGCGGTAAGAGCACGCAGCTCCCACAGTACATCCTGGACCACTATACTCAGCGCTCTGCCTTCTGCAACATAGTGGTTACACAGCCTCGGAAAATAGGGGCCAGCAGCATCGCCAGGTGGATCAGTAAGGAGCGCTCCTGGACTCTAGGTGGCTTGGTGGGCTATCAGGTGAGGCGCAGAGAGAAAGTGAACTTTCTCTTTTGTTCATTTTTTTCACTCTCTGTAAGTTGATGTCAGTGTGTAACTGTTTCTACTGGAAATTAAAGAGCAGAATTGAAAGTAAAATTCTTGAAAATAATTTTGAATCTCTTCTCCAGTTGAAAAGGAGAGAAGGGAGAATTCTTAGAATGGTGCTTTCTAATATTTAATCTTTTTAATTATACCTTTATAGTCTGTAAGGTCTTGTCACATGAAAATACTGTAGGTAGCATCTCTGGATAAGCTAATTCCTGCCCAAAACAGAAGAAAAAAGTCATTTGAGAACCTGACTTACATTTGGACCCTAAATATCTTCTGAAATAGTGATTTTTATTCCTTTCCTGGGTGAAATGGCTATAACTTGTTTGGGTAGGTAAATGGGAGCCATTGAGACCTGTGTTTTCTTCCCCTCTTTTCCTTCCTCAACTTTAGGTAGGGCTAGAGAAAATAGCGACAGAAGACACTAGGTTAATTTACATGACCACTGGAGTCCTGCTTCAGAAAATTGTAAGTGCCAAGAGTTTGATGGAATTCACGCATGTCTTCATTGACGAGGTGAGTACTCTGCTGTTGGGCAGGTCCTTATTCCCAGAGCGCAGTGTGGGCTGCCATCTTTGTGTCCCACAACAAGGGCCTGATCTTGCCTTTGTACTTGTGAATGTGGATTATCTGCTTTATCTTTGTTCTTTGCCTTTCAAAATATAGGTGGGGAAGATTGCCTTTTAGAGCAGCGCTCCACAGGCAGGTTGTGGCCCCAGATCAGGTCTGGCACCTGCTCTTTGTGAAGGAGATTTTAGTGAGCAGTTTCCGTCACTTGTTCTTGTGCAGTCTGGGGTGCCTGGGTCTGTGTCTCAGCAGAGTGCAGCCCTTGTGCTGGCTCCCCACGCTGCTGGAGAGTGCTGTCCTCAGCCCCACATGGAGGCAGACTTTCTGCCTAATCAATCAAGGATGACAGTAGTTTACAGAAGTTGAGCTGAGGGTGTAGTTCAGAGGTAGAGTGCTTACCTAGCATATGAGAGGCCCTGAGTTCAAACTCCAGCCCTGCAGGAAACACTTTAATAAAGGTAAGATGCACTAATCTACTCTGAGGAAGAGCTTAGTCATGATACAGTATCGTGAACTCTGTTTTTGTCCCTGCTTTAGCTTTCTTTTTTCTAACTTTAATTTTTTCTTTCTTGAGACAGTTTCTCTATGTAGTTTTGGTGCCTGTCTGGGATCTCACTCTGTAGCCCAGGCTGGCCTCGAACTCACAGAGATCCACCTGACTCTGCCTCCCGAGTGCTGGGATTAAAGGCGTGCACCTCCACCGCCCAGCCTAACTTTAAAATTTGTATTTGTATGTGTGTGTTCTGCTGTGCCATGTACACAATTTTGGAAGTTGGTTCTCCAGCTATGGGTTCTGAGGTCTGAACTCAATTCACCAGGCTGGCACTTTTACCCGCAAATCCATATTATTATTATTATTATTACTTAGTTTTTGAGACAGGGTCTTGCTTTGTAGCCCAGGCTAGCCTGGAATTCATGATCCTCCTGCTTTATCTTCCCAAGGCTTGGGATTACTACTGGCATGTGCCATGACAGAAGCTTGTCTTAGCTCTCCTAATTATCTCCTGATTATCTCCTTCATCTGCCCTGTTTTGGACTTGCCTCATTAGGACAGAATATTTAACTGTTGTTCATCTTTTCTTTCTTTTTCCTTCTTTCCTTTCTCCCTTCTTTCCTCCCTTCCTTCTTTTCTTTTTTGAGACATTGTCTCACTGTGTATCCCTGGCTGGCCTGGAACTTGCTGTGTAAACCAGGCTGGCCCCCAAATCATGGAGATCTGCCTGTCTGTCTCTCCTGAGAGTAAGAGTGTGCACCACTATAATGGGTGCACATTTCATATTTGTTCATATTTTCAACAAGTGTTTCAAGATATAGGATGCTCTGTGTTACAGCTTTCTCAGAAGATTTTGAAATGGCCCATACTGTCCTCCTGCCCCCCAAATTTCTGTAAAATCATGCTGTCCTAAGAAATTCAACTCATTTTTTAGAAGAGTTGGGAAGATGCGAGTGGGGCTGGGGTGCTTAGCAAATTCTGAAATGTGACCATTGCTAACCCTGTCTTTGAGGGGGAGGTCTTGCTATGTTCCTGTGCTGTGTATGGTCGTTAACAGCACATGCATCCCAGTAGAGCTTTGTGGATGTACTGTGGCCTTGAACACATTTCCTTGGTTGTGTAGCACTGCAGGTGTTTGAGGAGAGGATAGGAAATGTAATTTCTTCCAAAGCCCTGGACAATGTGGTTCAGAGTTTTTCTTATCACTTGACAGTTTAGCAAACCTTTACGTGGAAATCAAAGTCAGACCTAGTAGGCAGTGTACCGAAAGATGCTGGCGTTCACAGTGGCTGTCACTGAGCCTGAGCCTGTCACTGTAGTTGAACCACTTTACATGAAGGAAGCTGAAGTTTCATGAAGCTCTGTGGTCAGGCCACCTACCATGGATGGGATTGCTGCATGTGCCTGGGACTACTCCCTGATCCTGTAGTGCTAATCCCTGCATCTTCTATTTGATGACTTGTCTGCTCTGCACATATGTAAATGACATAGACAAACTGTCCATACCATGTTGTTATCAGCATTCACTCCTGAAGGTTAACAGAAGTAGGTTACTCTGCAAGAACAGGCATAGGGGAGCAATGGAGTCCCTGCCCTCACCTCAGTACTGCCTGCTTCCCGACCTGGGAATGAGTGATAGAGATACCTGAAGCTTTAGTTTACACAGTACCAAGCATCTTCTCAGTGATAATTTGAGTTTCAGAAGAAATGTAAGTTTGCACTATTCGAAATAGCCAGCCAGTTTAAAATGGGATGATAATGCTTCTGGCTTCTTGGTTCTTGAAAAAGAATAAGCTAGCTCTGAGCACATCATCCAGTAAGTATTTTTTTTTTTTTACCTGTTGTAGAAGACAAGCAAGTCCTAGTTTCTCTTCTTAGCCTCTCACAGGTCCCAGGAGGCTGGTGTCTGATGAGCTGTGTGTCCGTGTTAAGGAAAGGCCTGTGGGGCCAGAGGTGATGCACAAATGTGTGTATTGGGGCAGCGGACCGAGTCCTCTAGAGGCAGAAGGATAGGAAGAGCTACCCTGGAGGACCAGAGAAGATGGGTTCAAGTCCAGAGGAAAGGCTGCAATGTTGTTACTGTTGTTGAGACAAGGTCCTCGAGTTCCTGATCCTCTTGCCTCTGCCTCTCAAATGCTGGGGTCACAAATGTGTTGGCTGAAGTTGTTACTCTTAAATTTAGGGATAGGACCTAATAGTTGAGTAATCACCTTGGGGACCCTTCATTGGCAATAGCTTTGATTTTTCTAAGCAAGGGAAGTGAGGCTTGTGTTGAGATGTTCTGGATTTGGTGATAGGGTAGACGATCTTACTCAGGAAATTCTACGGTGTTCTGTGAAAATTTCTAGCTCTTGTCCATGATCAGCAAATAGCTTCCAGCTTTTGCCTTCAGCCATTTGCATTCTGGATTTCTGCTCAGTAGGAACTGAGGCACAAGCTAACAGGGCCACAGGGAAAATGAGCCTTGTCCATCCTTGAGATTTAGTGGCTATTTCTTTCCGTTTACAGGGAATTATCTGGATATAACCTTACTGTCCTTATGTGCTCTCTGTGGTTGGTTGTTTTTTACTCTTTGACTCTTGGAGGCCTGCCACCCAGCTCCAAATAAATACACACAGAGGCTTATTCTTTCTTATGAATGCCAGGCCTTAGCTTGGCTTGTTTCTAGCCCGCTTTTCTTAACTTATCCCGTCTACCTTTTGCCTCTCAGCTTCTATCTCTGTTTCTGTATCCCTTTCTTTCACTCTTACTCCATTGTAATCGGGTGTTTCTCTCCTGCCCGCCAGTTCCCAAATAACCAACACAGAGGCTTACGTTTTCCCAAATGCTTGGCCAATAGCTCAGGTTTGTTACTAGCTAACTCTCACACTTAAATTAACCCATGATTCTTATCTATGTTTAGTCCTGTGGCTTGGTACCTTTTCTTAGTAGAGCATTCTCATCTTGCTTTTCTGCATTTTCTGGCCACTCTCTGACTCCACCATTTCTCTCCCCAGAATTCTCCTAGTCTGGCTTTCATGCTTAATCTCTTCCTGCCCAGATATTGGCCAATCAGCCTTTTATTAACCAGTGAGAGTAATACATAGTCACGGTATACAAAAAGGTTGTTCCACAGCAGTTCATGGCTGGCCCCTTGGCGTCCCCCTTTTCTTCTCTCTCCTACTTATTCTCTCTGCCTACCAGCCCCGCCTATCCTTTTTCCTGCCTCGCTGCAGGCCATTCAGCTGTTTATTAGACCAATCAGGTGTTTTAGACAGGCACAGTAACACAGCTTCTGAGTTAAACAAATGCAACATAAAAGAATGCAATACATATTTGCATCACTACACAAATGTTCCACAGCATAAACCAATGTGACACATCTTAAAATAATAGTCTACAACAGCTCTCATATATCCTGACCTAACTGGGCTTCTTTTGGAAAAGGCCCCTTGACCCTACCTACCGCTTTAGGTGAGCAGGGTGGTATGGGTGGAGCAGTTACGGTGGCTAAGCCTGGGTCTCCATCTGAGGAGGACTGGAGCAGCTGCTTCCCATGTGTGCTGCTTTGTGGTCATGTTGAAGTTCTGCCTGCTTGCCCTAGACTCTGACTTTGCTTGATATGATTTACCAGCTTCTGACGGGCCCGTCTTTCCCAGGACCAACCTCTTAGCTATCCTGTGAGCTTCAGTTCTTTTTGTCAGGGAACATGACTTGCTGCTCCTTAGTCAGCATTAGACTGGTACCTACTCAACCCCACACTTGTTAGAGTAACAAACCATGGCAGAGGGTTCCGCAGGGACTGGTTAGGCAGTGTTGCTGATAAGTGGGCAGGGCTGAGGGGGCTCACCAGTGCTCTGCCCTAATGTCAGTGGGTCCTAAAGAGAAATATTGAGGGTGACAGTGACCCATGTGATAGCCTTTGACTTGGGCAGATATTCTTTGCTTACTCTTAGTCAGGACAGGAGTGAGTCCCCTGAAAAGCTGCACTGACCTGCCTGAGAAACCTAGTTCAGTTGCAAGTCTGCCACGGGCATGAAAGCCCTCTTTACTCTCTCTCATCAAGGAACATGTGCATCCTTTTGTAAAATTCCATTTTCATGTGTGTGGTATGCATGTGTATATGCATGCTTGCTTGTATGTTGGCACAGGTATGTGTGGGTGCATGTGCATATGCAGCTCATTCATATGGAAGCTTAAGGTTGATATCTGGAATCATCACCCTCCACCGTATTCATTGAGACAGGGTCTTTTCAGTCAAACCCAGAGCTTGCCTATATGAACAGCCAGCTTCCTCTGAGGATTCTCTGTCTCCACCATCTGACTCTGGGATTATAGACTCAGTGTGTTCACCTAGTATTTACATGGATTCTGAGAATCTGAACTCTGATTTTCATGCTTGTGCAACAAATTATTTAAGCACTGAGCAGTCTCCACCGCTCTGACATGTGCATTCTTGATGCTATGGGAGGGTGCTCTCTTCATCTTGTAGGTGCATGAACGAACCGAGGAAATGGATTTCCTGCTGTTGGTAGTCCGTAAGCTCTTGAGGACAAATTCACGTTTTGTGAAGGTAAATTTTAAATTTCATTCTGTTTCTCTCATTTTAATAATTTGGTACTATGCTGATTGGTTTTTGTCAATATGATATAAACCTAGATGTATCTGGCAAAGTGACTCTTAACTGAGAAAATACCTTTGTAAGATTGGCCTGTAGGCAAGCCTATAGGACATTTTTTGCTTAATGATTTATGTGGAAGTACTCCACCCACTGTGGGAGGTGCCATGTGAGCAAGTGGTTTTGAATGATATAAGAAGCACGCCTTTAATCCCAGCACTGAGGGAGGCAGAAGCAGGTGGATCTCTGGGAGGACAGCCAGGGTTACATAGAGAAATCCTGTCTTGAAAAACCAAAAAATAAAAGAAGAAGAAGAAGAAAGGAGCAGGCTGAGTAAACCATGAGGAGCAAGCCAGGAATCAGCACTCCTCCATGGTCTCTGCTTCAGTTTCTACCCCCAGTTTCTGCCTCGAGTTCCTGCCCTGACTCCCTCAGTGAGAGACTGTGACCAGGAGCTGTAAGCAGAAATGAGTGTTTTATTCCTTTTTTCCTTTTTTTTTTTTTATTTTTTTGGTTTTTCGAGACAGGGTTTCTCTGTGTAGCTTTGCGCCTTTCCTGGAACTCGCTTTGGAGACCAGGCTGGCCTCGAACTCACAGAGATCCACCTGGCTCTGCCTCCCGAGTGCTGGGATTAAAGGCGTGCACCACCACCGCCCGGCTGAAATGAGTGTTTTATTCCCAGGTTGCTTTTGGTCCTGGTGTTTGTCACAGCAGCAGAAACCCTGACTAAGACAGATACAGGCTCTTAGACTCTACCGTCAGATGCCATACTCCAGATCCTGCCATAAAGTAGGCCCGGGGCGTCTCCTGGGGTCACAGTGTAGACGCTTTTTGGTGATTATGTTGCAGTGAATTTTAACACTTTTCCAGGCTTTCAGAAAATGATCTAATAGCAGTGGAAGGCTGTGTCCTGGAAGGCTGGGCATTGGAGCCTGCTTTTGGCTGAGTAAGCAGGGTAGTTTAAAGCAGCACCTTCCCTGTGGGAGGAAGCCAGTGGCCCTGTCTTACAGGGAAGGTGCTGCAGTTGAGGGCAGGAGATGCACTGCTCTGGAGAGGTAGAGTTGTGGAGGAATGGTAAATGTCACGGTTTTTTATGAACATGAAGAATATAAGCGTAGGATGTCAACAATAATCATGTAATCTAAGTAAATCTAATCACAGATCACTCACAATCCAGCCATGCTAAATAGAGTTCTTTAGGCAACAACTTGGATGACTGTTCTGCTGAAGGATTTGCTGTTAGTGGAAAGATGATTGGTTTTGAAGTTCTGAAATGTGGCATTCCATGCATTCATATGTTTAAGGAAATGCTGCTTCTTCCCATCTGCAAGGTGGCCACACTCAGTGACTGCAGCCCGGCTGTGATAGGCTGTCTGGTTGCTCTGGTGACTGCAGAGTGAGTGGCTGAGATCCTTTACATTTCTGGTTAGGAATCTTAGAGTGTTGACGATGGCTCAGCAAATGAGTGGCTAATGAAGTTTTGATTGTCATTTTTTTTTTTTTTTTTTTTTTTTTTTTTTTTTTTTGGTTTTTCGAGACAGGGTTTCTCTGTGTAGTTTTGCGTCTTTCCTGGAACTCACTTTGTAGACCAGGCTGGCCTCAAACTCACAGAGATCCGCCTGCCTCTGCCTCCCGAGTGCTGGGATTAAAGGCGTGTGCCACCACCGCCCGGCTTGATTGTCATTTTAAGACTTGTTTTTACTCAAACCAGAATAGTGACTTTATTAAATGTTTTTAGTTTTCAGTGATAGTTAAGGGTATCAGTGGATTAAAAAAAATTCCACCACATTTCAGAAATGGTGGAAGGAACGTGGCATCTCTCCAATAAGGAGTAAGAAATGGGTTGTTAGTTTCATAATTTATTTAAAAAGTAGTTGAAGAGGCCTGGGGATTTGGCTCAGTAGTGGAACCCTTGCCTAGTCTACAGGAGGTCTGGGTTAAATACCTAACACCACAAAGACAGCAGCAAAACAAACAAGAACTATACACGAAGCACCATGCTTCCTAAACAGAGAACCTTATGTATATGTGGGTCAGGTAGTTTGAAGTCAAGCGTTAGATGGCTTTGTGATTTTTTTTTTTTTAAATCCTCAGGAAATCCTTAGTTATTTCTTTTTATAAGAGTTCTGCTGTCAGAATATGGAGATGCAAGGTCAGCAGTACATGGTAGAAATGCTGTGATCCCTGTGTCCTGGCTACCTCTGTACACGTCTGCTGTCCTCTAGCCCTGGCACGCCCTGGACCAGGCTGTTGTCCTCTGCAGGAGACACTGGGCTGTCTGGGAGCATTAGTCTCTCATTTGCATGTTGCACCGATCAAAAGAGCTCTGAAGTTGGCTGGCCTGATTGATGTTTGATCAGTGTCTAGGCATCACCACTGTGCCTGGGTGTATTCCTAGGGGATCACTCTTGTACCTCAAGTGCCTTCCTAAGCCACTCCTCTGTCTTAAGACATTTTTTTTTTTTTCAAAACGAATTCTGGTTACTGTGGTTTCTTGTTTGTGTCTAATGTCAAAGGAAAAAGGGTGCTGACCATGTGATACCTTTACTTGTCTGATAAGATTCACACTTAGGAACTGCTCACTACTAGTTACAGCAGGTAGTCTGCACCAGCCAGAGACTCTGGACCAAGGAATAGCAGGTTCTTGGGACTGCTGCCGCTTTTCCCAGGGCACGTCTGGTGTGCTGTGGATGCTGTGCTGTGGATGCTGCTCCAGGCCTGTGCGACTGACTTTTTAGAGACGCCCAGCTCGTGTGTGTTCCCGGCAAACCTGTGCCTGCAGCTGGTCTCAGGCTTCTGACCGGGCTCTAGGCCAGGCTGGCTCCTGGGTCTGGGCACAGCTTTTGTCTTGGATTTGCTACTCTCTTCAGCTACAGCCAGAGTTTTCCAGATCTCTTCAGTTTCTCTTACTTTCCTGTATCACACTGTCCTGAAATTAATTTCTTAAAATTGGTTTTATGATGAAGAGTTTTATTCTGAGTAAGTGGTCACAGTTTTTTGGGAGTATACAGTTTCTCATTTTAATATTTTTAAAGTATTATTATTTTTTGTGGATTATGTGTGAGACATGCATGTGATCATGTGAATGTGGAGGCCAGAGGACAACTTCCAGGAGTTCTCTCCTTCCACTGTGGATTTCAGGGATGGAACAGTTTCTCCTTCCAAAAAAATAGTTTTAAAGTAATAGTAAAGTCTTGAGTATTCTTTATACTGTTTTAATTTGTACAATACACAAGGAAAAAAATCAAGATATTCTATTTAAAACTCAGTAGTTTCTAAATGGTGGGAGGATGAGAAAGTGGGTCTGGGTTCTGAGGTGGCTTGTATTGCTCATGGATGGGACTCTTTTCACTACAGGTGATCCTCATGTCTGCCACCATCAACTGCAAGGAATTTGCAGACTACTTTGCTGTTCCTGTTCAGAACAAGATGAATCCTGCATATGTTTTTGAAGTGGAAGGCAAGCCTCATGCTATTGAAGAGTATTACCTTAATGATTTGGGGCACATTAATCATAGTGGGGTATGTCGGGATGCATTGCTTCTTTTATAGTGAATGGACTTTGTTTCTAACTGTGAATTCCTTTGCTAATTCTAAAAGGGTTTCGAGGCCCATTTAGAACTTGTCAGAGCCGACACATGGGAGGAAGGGGTGGAGAAAATAAAGGGAGGAAACTACTAGCTTTTCTTATAAGCTGTGAGCATAGTAAATATTCATATCATACATCCTCATGGAAGTTATTGAGACTAGCTTCATGCCTCACTGATGTTGAAAAATAAAAAAATCAGATTTTAGTCATTATAAAATTGTAAATTCACTTGAAGATGGGTAAATTTACTTGAGATAGAATTCTGGTTAAATGTGCATTTCTGGTCTAAGGTGAATTGAGTTGAACCTGGAATTGTACTGTGACAGTGACACGTTGTCCTAAGAGGTGGGTGTAGAGTTGCTTTCACATGTGTGGTACACTTCGAGATCTCAGAAGTCTGAAGTTGAAGCGGGTACGACACACTTCTTTTCTCATCCTTCTGAGAGTGCGCTCAGTGAGAAAGTGCTTGGGCAGCTGTGTGAGACTGTGGGTTCCATTCCTAACTCATGAACACAAACCCAAAGGGAGTGAAAGCTTGCCTCCCTCTTCCTGTCTTCTGGAGGAGCCTGCTCCTGCAGAGCTCTCAGGATCTTCCCTCACACCTGGGCCTGCCTGCCAAGCAAGTACAGCACCGTTTGTTTCTTGTTGTGCAGAAGTGCTATGCTCTCTGCACATGTTTCTGTATCTGTAAGTATTCTTCCCATTTCTCCTTTAGAGTGGCAGGCCCCTGCTCCACACAGGGCTGCTCCTCCTGCAGCAGTGCTTCAGTGACCAGCTGCCCTGTGCTGTTGTGCACACAGGAGAGCATGACTTACAGGGCACGGTTTCTCAGCCTCTGAGCACAGGCATCTTTGTTCACAGTCCTGTGAGGCAGGGCACCCTCAGCACTGCAGGACGTTTGTTCTTGTCCTTGATCCACTAGATGCAAGTAGCATCCCTCTCCATGACCACAACCAAAAATGGTCCTAGACAGTGCCAGAGGTCAGGTCGAGACCTCTGTGTGGACCACTCCTGGAGCCTGTGAGCCCAGAAGGAGATTGCTGGGACGAGGAAGAACACGTGTGCTTGCAGTTGGATGGAGAAGGAGATGGTAGTGTTGAACAGTGGCCTCCACTAGAGTGAGGTGCTGGCCCGGCTTCACCTCTTTGTGGAATTCTTCAATTCTTTGTGGAAACACTGAAAAAGGAGTAAGGTCAGCTGTGGGCATCTACGTTGGGAGGCCCTGTGGCTGGACAGGCTAGCTTCTAGGCCCTTCGGCTGACTGGGTTGTGTTCAGCTGTTTAGAAGGCTTTACCATTGCTTACCACATAGCCTGCCTGTGGTATCTAGAAGGCACATAGTTACTGTTTCAGTGCGTGATCAGACATGATTTTTATTTGGGCATTTTGTGGGAGGGTGCCGATGTTGGAACTCAGGTCCTTGTCTAGCTAAGCTGCCCTCTCACTCCCTGAATCAGTCTATTGCTGTTAACTATGAAGGTGGTGTTTGTACTTACTCTGTCATAGAACTTTGCACATTAGAGAACGATTTTCAAGTTCGGTTTCACTGTTATTCCTCCTGTTCCTCTCCTGCTGTCTAGTGCAGCTCTGTGGAGCGCAGCCCTCCGCCTGTGCTTGCCGTCTCTCGTGAGGTCTTGACCCACTGCCTGCTGTCTTCCACTCCTGAGCTCCCGCTGCTCGGCGTTGTCGTTTCTGGCCCATGGTTAGACATAATTGCGTATTTTTTCTCTTCAGAAACATCCTCCTCAGCCCAAGGTTTGTCTGCAGCTCTTCCCAGCCTCTGCTCCTCTAGTTCCCAGTACTTTTGTCTCTCTCCATTGTGACTCTACTGACCCCACTTACCCAAGCTGTATCTGCCAGGCTCCTTTTGGTCCAGTCACCACACGGCAAGGTCAGCCTTAAGCTTACTTGGCTTTTAGAGAATAATGACACTGTTGACCACTCTGGACTTTTTTTGAAACTCATCTACTTTGGTCCCCTGTCCCCTGTTTTTTGGTTTTTCGAGACGGTTCCTCTGTGTAGTTTTGGTGCCTGTCCTGGAACTCACTCTGTAGACCAGGCTGGCCTAGAACTCACAGAGATCAGTCTGCCTCTGCCTCTTGAGTGCTAGGATTAAAGGCGTGAGCCACCACCGCCTGGCTGGTCCCCTGTTTTTTGTGATGCCAACTTTAAGTGTTGCCTTTCAAGGCCCTTAGAAGAATCTTTCTCTTATTTTCAACTTGTTTTCTTTTGCAAGAATACCCTTAGGAAAGATCTATAGAGTATAAATGTACACTCTAATGGGATTGTGCAGCACCCCCGCCCCCTGCCCCCAGTGCACTGCCCCCACTCCCCCCCCCCATGCAGCACCTTGCCCCAGTACACTGTGCTGTTACATTTTGTTTGCAGCAGAATCGCATGTAGCCAGCCTCACGATTGCTGTGTAGGCGTGGATGACCTTGAGCACCTGCTCCTTCTGCCTCTACTTTCTCAAGGGCTAGGACACAAGTGTGTGCCTCTAGGCTAACAGCCTAGTTTTTGTGTACCCCCTTTTAGGATTTTCTTCTCCTTTTTAGGTCTTTAAACACTTAGATTAGATTCCCATTTGTCCTGGCACCATTTGTTTCCCCATTGAACGTATACCTATTCTCTAGATGCGTGTATTTTTCCAAAGAACTCATTCTTTGTGTTCTGGGATTCCCTTGATAGCCTGGACATCTTTTGATGACACATGTGTAGGATCATAACCTCCCTTTAGGACAGAAGCACTGTGGCTTCTGCCTTGTTCTGTGAGCGGAGTCACGGAGTCAGAACGTGGATTGCCTTGCCCAGCCTTGGTGCAAGGGGAGGAGCTTGGTCCTGCTTCAACTTGGTGTGTGTCATGCTTTGTTGATACCCAGGGGAGGCCTGCCCCTTTCTGAACCAACACAGAGGAGGAGTGGATGGGGGTAGGAGGCGGGGTGGTGGTGGTGGAGAGAACAGGAGGAGAGGAGGAAGGGGAAACTGTGCTTGGGATGTAAAATAAATGAAAACATTTAATTAGTTAAAAAATATCCGAAAGGTCAGGTATAGTGGCACGCACCTATAATCTCATTCCTTTGGAGGTGGTGGTAGAAGTATCATGAGGTCAGAGCTGGCCTAGAATACATAGCAAGTTGAAGGTCGGTCTGGGCTACATGAGACCCTGTCTAAACACCAGCAACAAGAAGGACTATTTAGAGGGCTTGGGCTCTAGAGCTCAGTGAAGTTACTTGTGACTCAGTCACATGCTTTTTCTACATGGCTTGTCAGGAGCAGACTTCCAGGTGAGTTTGGTGTCACTGTTGGGGTTTATGGAACATGTGCCTTTTCCCTATTTCTGTTTTGAATAGTTACATTACGGAATATTGGCCACTGTTAGGATAGAAAATTAAGGCCTATTAGCAATGAATGTATTTGATGTGCTTTGTTATGAAATGAAAGTAAACTTGTTACAATCAAGTTATTAGAATTATAGTAATATTGGGAAATGGTTATTTGGACATTTGCTGTAACATTTCCGTATATGACTAACTTTTGACTTCCTGAAGACTCCTTTCTGCGTGTCCGTCACGTCATTCGTGAGGTCTTATAGATGGTAGTTGATCCAATTATTAAACAAAATGCTTCCTACTCTTGGTGGAAAACAGAAAGGATGTAAAGCAGACTATGTGAAAACTGCTGCAGAGCTCTATGCACAGACCTGTTCTGTAGAGGATCCCAGGGGCAATTCTAAGCCATTAGGTTCGATTTGAGTTTGTTTTAATGTTCAGTTAAAAGTAGTCTAGCAATCTCTAAGCCCTAGCAGACAGCTGCCATGTCATGTGGTATTCTTAGGGTACACTGGGTGACAGATGTGATACTACCTTTTGCCAGTAGTTCCTATGCATAGATGTTGGGATGTTGGAGCTCTTAGAGGTGGGGATTTGATACCCTGGAAGGGCACTGATTTGGAGATAGGAAACAACTCCCAAGTTTTCTAGGCCTTTGATGCAATTTATCCTTTGCCTTAAAAGTAGTCTCTGCCTGGACTCTCTGCTTGGCCTTTCTGATTCCATCTGTGTTGCCACTGACTTTGATGCTGTGCATCTGCAGTATCCCAGGCATCACTTGCCATCACAAGTTTTCAAGAATGACTGTAAATGGCATTATTATTATTATTATTATTATTATTATTATTATTATTATTTATTATACTTAGGGTGTTTTTTAGAGTGGTGGCTAAAGGGGTGAGCACACATCTAAACCAGTATTTTTCCTGCAGCTCTATTTAGATATTCTATTTCTTTTATTTTTTTCAGCTCCCCCCCTACCGTTTGGAGGAGCCGGTGATAACAAAGGATGTCTATGAAGTTGCTGTCTCTCTCATTCAGATGTTTGATGACCTGGACATGAAAGAGACTGGGTAAGAGCCCCTCCAGCTACACTTACGTATGTGTACCATACACACGTCTCGGTGTTTTTAACAGTGGTAAGATAATAGCTGGAGACACTTGGGCTTCTTTTGAGACAGAGTCTAGCTATATGACACAGAGTTGTAACCTTCTTGCTCTCATGTGCTGGGATTTGGGAAATGTGCTTCCACACCTAGCTGTAGGTACCTTCTCAACAGTCAGCAGTCAGCAGTCACTCTGCAAATTTCTACTTAAGTCAAAGCCATGCCGAGGGCAGCTTTAGGACTTTTGGGTTTTTTTTTAAGCTAGCATTGGAGCCAGAAAGCGGGATGATGGTTTTTCCAGAAACAGGAATCACATGGCTTCCTCTGCCTTTGTTTTCTTTGTTTCTGAGATGTTTCCTGATACCCAGCAGGCAGTCCAGACCTGCATTCTTTTAGCTTTTTGTTTACAAAAACAAAGCTTGAGACTTTTTTTCCTTTGAGGACAATTTAGGTTCTAAGTGCTGGTTTGAGTCTATAATTTAAAAAATACTGTTATTGAAGCTCTATGGTCCTAATTTTATTGCATCAAATAAATAGCACTTATTATTTTAGAAACAAATAACGATAATGGATATTCTGCACCCCCTTAGTAACCAAAGCTAGATCGCTGGGGTGACTTCTTTCCTATAGACTTTACGATACCCCTGAATTAACCCTTGTTTGTCAAATTTGGACTTCTTTTCTTGGCTCACTTTCATTCTTCCCAGATTACCGCCTTCAAAGACTGTTGGTAAATGTTCTTCTTAGCTTTTGTTTGGGTAAAACATTATTTTATTTCCGTTTCATTCTTTGAAAAAATAATCTAAATCAACAGATAAAAAACTTGAGCTAGGGAGACGTCTCAGTTGTTCAAGTGCTTGGTTTGCAGCACGAGGACCGACCGGGTTTGACTCCCAGAACCTTCAGAGGGACGGGAGTGGGGACCAGGCGTGGTGTGTGCCTGTAATGCCAGCTGGGGAGGCAGAGACAGATGGATCTCAGTGGCCAGCCCGTCTAGCCTAACGGGTGAAATTCAGGCCAATGAGAGACCCTGGTCTCGAGGAAGGTGGACAGAATTCTTGTGGATGACAGAGTTGACACTGACACTTTTCTGTCTCCCTCTCCAACTCCCCCTCCCTCTCATTCCCATTCCTTTCCTTCCACCCCTCTTCCTCTCTCTCTCTCCCCTCCCCCTCCTCTACTTTTGCATGTACATATAACTGCACACGTGTACACATATACGTATACACACACGTACACACACACATGCATAAATTAAAAAGATCTCATGTCTTCACTGGACCAGCATGACTGGAAGTATGCAGACAACCTGCACCCAAAGCGCTGTACATAAGGATGAGAGCTAGGGCATGTGCTGACTAGACTGAATTAGTCCAAAATGTCTGCAGCAGGGAGCTCCCATAGACTGCTTCGCCCCACACTCACGCAGCTTATTCTGCTGTCAGAACCCTGCACCAGAGATGTGTGTTTGTCATATTGAACACACTGTCAATGCTGCCCATTCTCTGGGTTCTGACAGCTGTGTAACACCACGTCTCTCCCATTGCAGTATCTATCACACAGAGCAGTTCAGTACCTAAGGCCTCTCTGTGCGTCCCTATCCGTTATTCTCCCCATTTCCTGGGCCACTGATCTCAGATGTCTTTAGTTTTGCCTTTTTCAAATGTCAGATTGTTGATGTATGGTTTGTAGCCTTTTCTCGTTGACTTTTTACTTAGAAACACATAATTAAGAGACTAGAGAAGGTTCTCAATAATTAAGAGCGCTTACTGCCCTTGTATAAGACCCAGGTTCGGTTCCCAGCACACATATGGTGGCTTACAAACAATTACCTGTAACTATTGAACACACATGGTGCAATACATATACTCAGGCATATACACATACATTGAATAAATATTGAAATAAAATCAGAAAAAATAATTTAAAAAGCATTAAGGTTTTTGCCTATCTTCTCATGACGTGGTGCCTAATTGTTGGTGTTTTGAGGCAGCATCTCTCTGTGTAGTACTGGCTGCCCTGAATCTCACTCTGTTGACCAGGTTGGCCTCGAACTCACAGAGATCTACCTGCCTTTGGCTCTCAAGTCTGGGATTAAAGGTGTGTGCAACCACTGCCTGGCATGTTTCTTCTTTAATGAAGTGCATGTACATGTCTTTTGCCAATTTTTTTTCTTTTCTTTTTTTTTGTATTTATTTTGTTTGTTTTTACATTCCAACTGCAGTTTCCCTTCCATCCTCTCCTTCCAGTCCCTCCCCCTAACTCCCCCCACCCCCCATCTACTCCTCTTCCTCTACTTCTCTTCAGAAAGGGGCAGGCCTCCCATGGATATCAACCAGCCATGGCATACAAGTTGCAGTGAGACTAGGCCTTCATCTCCTATTAAGGCTGGCTAAGGCAATCTGCAGGAGGAAAGGGTCCCCAGAGCCCTTAAGTTTTGAGATGGGATTAGACTGATTTTGAACTTCTGGGCTCAATTAATTTTCCTGCCTCAGCCTCCAGGTATTTGATAAGTCAGTTTTCAGTTAACAGTTTCCCTTTGGCCCAATAGTTTCTTTTGGTGCTGTTAGTGAACCCAGGCCTTTGCACATGTTAAGCATATACCTTTACCCCACTGTGCTATTCCTCCAGCCCATTTTTATACATTGGTGTTGATCTTGAATCCTGCAACTTGCTGAACCTGCTAGAATTCCACTACCTTGGGGTGTGTGAGTGCACACACATGCATGCACTCGTGCATATGTTTATGTCTGGGTCAATTGCACACCTTGGGTGTTGTTTCTAGGGCACTGTCCACCATTTGGAATAAGGTCTTTTGCTGGCCTAGACAACTCATTAACTAGGCTGGGTTGGGTGGCCAGCAAGCCCCAGAGAGCTTTGTGTCTCTTCCAGTACTGGGATGACAAGGATGTGCCACTGTGCCCAGCCCTTCTATGTGGGTAGCATGTTCCCTTCTCCGTTGTGGTGCTATTCTAGGTGACAGCCTGGCCTGCCCCTCTTGGGCTTTTATATGGCTGACTCCTTCCTGCCCGTCTTGTCTCTCTGAGCAGTCCTTTCTTTCTTTTTTTTTATTTTAAAACTTTCTTTTTATTTATTCTTTGTGTCTTTCACATCATGCATCTTGATCCCATTTATTTCCCATCACTGAGTATCTACCCTCTGCCCTTGCAGCACCCCCCAATAAAATTTAAGAGAAAAAGAAAAAAGGGAGGATCTCCCCATGGAAGCTGTAGTGTAACACAGTGAGTCATGCAGTGTGCCCTTTTGTCCACATATCTTTACTTGTAAGTGTTCATTGCAAAGAGTCATTGGTCTGGTTCAAGGCCTCTGGTTTCTGCTACACTATTGATGCTGGGCCCTCACTGGGACTCCTCTTGGATATCTTGCTGTTGTCCTGTGTTGTGGAAATTCTGTAGCTTTAGGTCTGCAGGATTAGTCCCTTCATGTGCTCCAGCAGATCATAGATGGGGTGGATGTTGGGGTGGGCCAACCCATAACCCTGGTTCTGGGCCTGGGTGGTTGCAGGGTTGGTCAGCCCAGCACTGAGCGGTCCTTTCACATGCAGCTTTGCAGCTCTTTCTGTGTGTGAGTGTTTTGTGGGCACATCTGTCTGTGTACCGTGTGCGTAACCTGGTGCCTGTGGAAGCCAGAATGGGACACCAGATCCACTGGAACTGGAGTTAGATTGTTATGAGTAACCGTGTTGGTGCTGGAAACTGAACCTGGATTCTCTGAAGAGCAATGGGTGCTTTTAACAGTTGAGCCATCTCTCCAGCCCCAGCTTATAACCCTTTATCCTGTGTTTGTTTGCTTCTTTCAGGCTTATTGCTAAGTTACTTATTTCTCCTCTTGTCTCTCTACTGGGAGTAGGCTCCAGAGCAATGCAGGGCCCTTCTGTCTGTTACTGCTGCCCACTTAATTCTCTGTCTCTCTACCCGGGGCAGGGGTGTAGGCTCCAGAGCAATGCAGGGCCTTCTGTCTGTTACTGCTGTCCCTAGACTGTATAGAGGAAGGTATGAAATACAGGGAGGGCCCACAGGAAAATTGTATTTCATATAGAAAGTGAGGAGGTGGGTATCTGAGATCTGCATCTATAGGCATACTGTGTAGTAATAATCTGGGCTTTAGTAAAGCCTGCTTATAGTTATTCTAAGGGTTATATCTTGGGCTTCTGGATTATAGCATCTAAATTTCCAGGAAAACTTTTGCAGATGTGTGTCTTACAGGCAGTGCAGTAGAAGAGCCCCAACTTATTGCCTGGCTGGCCTCCTTGCATGCCCCTATCTTGTTTGTCAGAACTGAAGAACATTGCCTGACGTGATCTGCAAGAGCTTTCCTGAGCGAAGCCAGTAGCATCAGGGTCTCGCGCAGCAGGGGCTCTTCAGCCTTGATTCAAACTTGTTCACCTCACATTTTGACAGGAACAAGACCTGGTCGGGGGCCCAGTTTGTGTCAGAGCGGAGCAGCGTGCTGGTGTTTTTGCCAGGTATGAATGTCATAATTTGAGGAATGGAATGTTAATATTCTGGACAGCACATATTGTGAAAAATGGTGTTCATGCCTGCCTGTTCTCTTAGACACTGAGAACACGAACAGCTGTGACTCAGTTTGACTCCTTACCTTAACTCTTGCATTGCTGCAGAGAGTTCATAGTGATAATGAAGACTTGAACAAAGTTTTAAAGACTGTCTTGCCAGCTTCACAGTTTCTGGTAAGATGTTTTGCTTTAAGAGCATCCCTCTGTGTGCTCACGAATGTGAGGTGATTGACATCAGTTCACAGTGCAGCATTCTTAATGAGAGCAAAGCATGGAACACCACAGAGTCCTCAGCAATCTCAGTCCCTTCTCAGTGCTTAAGAAAACGGGCTACTACTGCACCTTTCTGAAAAGATGCATTATGTTTAATGGTACTTTGTCAAAATGACTTATCAAGGAGTTTTGTTTGATCAGATTGTAACAATAGTTCACATATTTGTTGTTGAAAGGTAATATGCAGAACATATGAGTATTTGTGCATGTAGTGATGGAAACAAAAGCATACAACAAGAGAAACTTAATTTTGGAATGTAACATGTGAGTTTCAAACCTTTGTCACATTTTGTTTACTAAATAGACTCATTTTATATACAGAAAGATCCATTAGCCAGCAGGTGTATAGAGTTTGCATCTGTATGTATTTATCAAATGACTTCTGTGTGCACAGAGTATGTAAGGAAAAAGCGAGAGCAGAGCTATGTCACTACTCACTATTACCTCACAGGAGGTAAAAACTGCCTCTGAAAGATGTTCAGGTGTGTGACTTTCTGTTATATGCTAATGTAATCCAGGTCTGGCATAGATATGCTTACATGTTTCATTAATTGACTTATTTTTGAGCAGTTCTGCCTTAGTTTTTTCAGGGCTGCTCTAACAAGGTGCTGCATATTGGATGGTGTAAAACAAGAGTGATGTATTTCCCCACTGTTATGGGAGTTAGGCACTCTAAAACAGGCTGTCTGTCAGTAGACACACTCCCTTTCAGGCTCAGGCTCAGGCTCTTCTTGCTCCATGTGGTCATCAGGCTTTGGGCTCTTTGTCTTGAGGCAGTTCCACTCGCGGCTCTGCCTCTTTCCTTCTTAGGAGGCTAACAGTGCTGTTGAATGAAGGTCTCAGACTACTCCACCAGACCTCACTGTAGCTAATTATATGCACAATGGCTGTTTCTAAATAAGGTTACTCACATTTTAAGTTACTAGAGTTGGAATCTAGAATAATTTTTGAGAGATATAGTTGAACCTGTAAAAGTCCCAAATATTGATAATTCAGATGAGGCAGAATGCATATGCAGGTGCTGTAAGTCTGTAGACATTTGTGAACTACTCAAAAGGACCAAGTCTTTTGAAGTATTATTACTGGTTTTGTATTACTTGGGATCAAACCCAATTGCCCAATGAAAACTTTAAGACACTGAAGAAAGAAATTGAAGAAGATAATAGAAGATGTAAAGATCTCCCCTGCTCAAGGATTGGTAGGATTAATATTGTGAAAATGGCCATCCTGCCCAAAGCAATCTACTGCAAGCCTCATCAAAATTCCAATGTAGCCGGGCGGTGGTGGCGCATGCCTTTAATCCCAGCACTCGGGAGGCAGAGCCAGGCGGATCTCTGTGAGTTCGAGGCCAGCCTGGACTACCAAGTGAGTTCCAGGAAAGGCGCAAAGCTACACAGAGAAACCCTGTCTCAAAAAACCGGAAAAAAAAATTCCAATGTAGTTATTCACAGAAATTAAATAATTTCAAAATTCATGTGGAAATACAAAGACCCTGGATAGCAAAAATAATCCTGAACAATAAAAACATTGCTATAGAGCCAGGTGTGGTGGTGCGGGCCTTTAGTCCCAGCACTCAGAAGGCAGAGGCAGGTGGATCTCTGAGTCTGAGGCCAGCTTGGTTTACACAGTGAGTTCCAGGACAGCCTAGGCTGTTACACAAGGAAACCTTGTCTCGAAAAACCAAAAACCAAACAAACCAAAAACCCCATTGTTATAGGAAGCATCATTCCTGATGTTCAGTTATGTTATAGTTCAGTTATACTAATAAAAACAGGATATAAAAATGATACATTGAGGATCACTTATGAGCCCATACTCCTACTGCCACCTGGATTTTGACAAGAAGCCAAAAATACACATTGGAGAGAAGACAGCATCTTCAACAAATGGTGCTGATCAAACTAGATATCTCATGTAAAGAATGGAACTAGATCTTATCTCACACCCTGTACAGAACTCACTTCCAATGGATCGAGGACCTTAGCATAATAGCTGATACCCTGAATCTGATAGAGAGGGCAGGGAATACACTCAGCTTACGGGCACAGGAAGGACTTTCTGAACAGGACCCCAGTGGTGTAGGCATTAAGGCCAATGACAAATGGGACACCATTGTTCAAATGAACTGCAGCTTACAGCATGAGAAAAAAATACATCTGATCATAGGGTTGGTGTCTAGAATATATATATATAAAGAACTCAGAAAATTAAACCAAGAAAACAACCCAGCTAAAAACTGGGGCAAGGAAATAAACACAGCATTCTCAAAATAAGACAGTGGCTGAGAAATTTTTAAAGGGTTATGTATTTTTATTTTCTGTATCTAAGTGTTTTGCCTGCATGAATGTCTATGCACTATGTGCATTGCCTGGTGCCTGGAGACCAGAGAGAGTGTTAAATGCCCTGGAGTTGGAGTTACACATGGTCTTAAGTCACTGTATTGGTACTGGGCACATGAAGCTCATCTCTCTAGCCCCAACTGATAACTAAGAATGTTCAGTATTTTTTAAAAAAATATCAGGGAAATTCACATTAAAACTATTTGAGATTTCATATCATCGAAGCCAGAATGGCTAAATGAAATGACGGAGGATGGCAAAAGTTGGTATGGATTTGTTTACTGTTAGTGGGCATGCCAACTGCTGCGTCCACTGCAGAAATCAGTGTGGAGGTCTCCCCAAACACTAGAAATGGATCTATTACATGATCAAGCTGTACTATTCCTGAGCATATTCCCAAGGAACTCTTATTCCAGAGACAATTGCTCATCTCTGTTCTTTGCTGCTCTATCCACAGTAGCCGAGAAATGGAAGCCACCTAAACATCCAGCAACTGTTGGACAGTGAAAATGTGTCACATATACAGAGCATGATGTTATTTAACTGAAAAGAAAAATGAAATGAGTAAATTTTCAGGTTAAGTGGATAGAGCTGGAGACCATCATTCTTTGTGAGGTGACCGCCTCCGGAAAGAGAAACACTCCATGTTCTCTCATGTGGATGTGATCTTTAACTCTTTAGATATGTGTGTTTGTTTGTTTATTTTTGAGACAGAGTCTTACTATGTAGACAAAGCTGACTTGAACTCATAGAGCTTCTTCTGCCTCTGCCTTCTGAGTGCTGGGATTAAAGATGTGCACCACCACATGTCTAGATACACATGTTTAAGTTGGAGTACTCATAGAAGTCAAGAACCATGATAGGGGTCAGATTTCAAGAGTAGAGGTATAGACAAAGGTTGTAGGGGGCAAAGGGGAATAATGGAACAGGAAGGACTAAATAGTGTAGGGGGTAGGAGGGCAGCATAGAGAAGTGGGTTTGGCCTAACTAACACTAGAGACCTTTGGAAATGCCATATAGAAAACTACTACCATAGAAGATTCCTATCTATCTATAAAGGGGTTTAAATGGAGTTACCCTATAGCAGGGGGTCAATGCCTCCTCCAGTATACCATAGGCTACCAAATTAAAAGCTCAGTGCCAGGCATAGATTACTTGTTTTTGTGTTGTTGATCAGTGGAAGTTCTATAGATGCCCAAATGTTAGGCTATTGCCGTTGCTCTGGGTTACCCTCCAGAACTTGGTGGTGAGACTTTATTGCTGAAGACACCACATACTTGACATACAGGACCTGGAGAAATCAAACTGATACAGACCTAGAAGGTTTATCTCTTACTGGTTAGCTTTAATAGTGCGGGAATGTTCTACACATGCTGCTTGAGGAGAAAATGATAGACAGTTTTACCCAGCTGTGAATTCTGTGAGCTACAATAATGATCTAGCCAGCAGGATAAGCCTGCTGGTACAGTAGTGGCATAAATGTTAGGAGAGCAACCAACTATTTTCCCCTGAGATTGAAAGCCCACTCCATAAGGTGGAACTCATGCCTGGTATAATTCCCTGGGCCCAAAACTGGAGGCTGATGAGATCGTAAGCCCTTAATGCTAGTATTCTGCTAAATGGACAGGAAAAACTGTTCTGTAAGTTCTTACCTTTATGCCTATAGATTAGTGCATCTCTCAACACTCATGAGAAGAGCCTCTTTTTGCAGTAGGTGGTGATTTAATACGGACACCCACAATTGATCCTTATGCAGAGAGTAACAGTATGGAGTGCTCAGCTCTAAGTGGGACACCTGTGTCCCACTCCTTCCCTAGGGCTCAGTGATCATTATGGAAGAGGGGGCAGAAAGATTGTAAGAGTCAGAGGGAGTAGATGTGTGCAGAGAAACAGTATTTGCTGGGACGTAGCAGCGCTGTTACAGACTTTAACTCACAGTGGCTATGACTGCATGCACTATGACCTGTACAAGAAAGAGCCTGACAAAATCCCGGCATGGATGGGGAGACTCGTGAAGTCCCACCCCTGTCTACGAAGTTGTTGGCAACTGGTTGCTACTGGGAAGCGAGACAAATGGATTCTCTTCGCAGATGGCTGCTCATGCTCCGGTAGATAGTCTCCTACCCGTGTACACACAGGCAGCACTAAGTGATCTCTGGGTGGGTTGTTTGTTTCCTTAAAGGACACGTGTAGGTAGGGAGAGTAGTGGTATTGGAGAGAGGAATTGGAGTAGCAGGATGTGGGGTAGATTTAATCAAAACACATGCATGCATGAAATTCTCAAACAATTAAATCATCTTAATGAGGACTCTACTGACCAGAGCACTAAAAATCTCAGCCTGCTTGGCTGATGTTCACACTGCACACAGCAGAAGCCTCTGTAGCATTGGCAAATTTCTAATCTGTGCTTTTGCTCTAGAACATGAGCTCTTGGGGAGCAGGGGTGTTTGTTCTGATGTCTGTACATTTGCAGGGCCTGGCACAGTACATGCATCAGGCACTCATGCAATGGATAAAGATGGAGAGAGTCTTAAAAATAAGTTGTCATTTTAACTTGAAGGTTATGTTTTAGCAATAAATTCACATTTGCCTTTCCCCCCTTTTCCCCCTAGGTCTGGGTGAGATAAATTATATGCATGAACTTCTCACAAACATGATTCACAAAAGGTGTGTCTAAATGATATGCTTTGTTTTGGCTTTTGGCTTTTAGAGCATTGTGTAGCTTATGCCTTACATAATTTTAATTACCTCACTGAATAGTTACTTGTGTCTGCTGTATATCATGTGATATTTTATTTTAGTGCTTTGTTTCTTAGGTTACAGGTCTATCCTCTCCATTCCAGTGTGACTTTAGAAGAGCAGAATAATGTATTTTTAAGTCCAGTCCCTGGGTACAGAAAGGTAGGAAGCTGGGAAGATGAGTGAGAGACGCAGTCATTCGTGATGGAGACCTGCTGGTGCTTTAGTCTCTCTGCAAGTGTGCCCCAAACGCTGTTGAGTCACTCCTCGGGCGAATGGTGTTGATGAGACTCTGTGCCCCTTCATGCTGTGTGTTAGTTTGTAAATCAGTTTCATGAAAAGCTAAGATTCCTCTTGTTTGTTTTTGAGAACAGGGTATTGTTATGTAGTCTAGGCCAGCCTTGAATTTGAGATCACCTTGTTCTGTCCTTCTGAGTTCTAGGGTTATAGGGTGTATACTGGGAAAACTAAATTTTTTATTTATTTACTTTCCTGAATTCAGGGCACTGCTGTTGGGGGTTCGCTGCCTTGGGAGTGGTGACTTTGTCAGGCTGTGGTCTAAGCCCTCTGGAGGGTGTGGGGTTTTTATTTTTTAATTTTTTACTCCTCCTCACAGTTGCCTGGGAGGACCAAGGTCTGCGACCTTGATCTTTTGGCTGAAATCTCTGATATTCTTGAGGATGTTTGGAATCTTTAGGCAAACTAGATCCTGGATGCTACTCTAGAGTGCTCAGGGTGACAATACTTGCTCTGGATTTGATCTGCTTGTGCATTTGAGCTCCTGGCAATTGCATAGCTAAAGCCTTTATAATAGGCTCATGAGCAGATCTTTGGCCGTGCCTTGGCTGCCTTTTTAAAGCCCTCTGTGTTGTATGTGTCTGATTTCCCACACATCAGGGGTTTCTTGATAGTTGTGACCTGCAGAAAATATGAAGACAGCTAACTTCCAATTTTGAGCTCAGCATTTACACTAATATTCAAGATGAAGACCTTTTTCTAACTATTGAGCAGTGTCCTGAACAGAGGGAAGAAGTCACCTGTTTTGTTTGATGCTCTCCACAGATTATTCTGTCTACCAATATTGCAGAGAGTTCTGTCACAGTTCCAGATGTCAAATATGGTAAGACCTTTCTCTGCTCACTTCCTGTGTAAAAGATGGCATCACTAGGCTCTCCTGTCCACAGGAGCTGTCCTCTGCCTTCCTCTCTGCCCATGTTTGGGAGAGACTCAGAGAGAGGCTTATAAAGGCCCAGTCCCTCATATTCTTGGCTCATCACTGTTTCCTCTGAGCATACCTTTTCCTTCAGGTAGGGCTGCCTCTGGGGGAGTCAAGGGATCTTGTAGGAAGCAGAGTTTTGGGGCTTCCCTGGTGGAATCCTGTGATAGAGAGGTAGGCGAGTATTAGGGAGGAGCTGGGTACTGTCTTCTGAAGGTAGCTTAGGAGGAAGCCATGATGGATAGCTCCATTGTCTGGTATATATTTGTGTGCTTGCTCACTCATGAGTGTCTTGCGTTCATCAGTCATGTTTGAGGGACCAGTGCCTGTAGCCAGGGGTATAGTACCATGCTGACGAAGATTGTATTATCACTATGTGACTGCAGTCTGCTGGGACACAGATAGTTAACAAATGAATTACAGTTTCATGTAGAGAAAGATCTATAGGAAAAGCAACATGGGAAAGGGTTCCAGTTTGGGGGGAAAAGATCTTTTGGATAGGGTATGTCTTAGTTAGGGTGACTGTTGCTATGATGAAACATTGTGACCAAAAACAACTCGGGGAGGAAAGGGTTTTTGTCTTACACTGACATATTGTAGCCCATCACTGAAGGAAGTCAGGACAGGAACTCACACAGGGCAGGAATGTGGAGGCCGGAGCTGAGGCAGAGGCCATGGAGGGGTCCTGCTTACTGGCTTGCTCAGCCTGCTCTCTTATAGAACCCAGCACTACCAGCCGAGGGATGGCTCCACCCACACTGGGATGGGCCCTCCCCCATTAAGCACTAATTAAGAAAATGCCCCACCAACCTGATCTTATTGGAGGCATTTTCTTATTTGAGGTTCCCTCCTCTCAGATGACTTTACCTTGTGTCAAGTTGACATAAAACTATCCAGCACAGGGTGATATTAGTTACTTTTATATTGCTGTGATAAAACACCATGATCAAAGAAAGGGTTTATTTGGGGCTCATGGTTTTGGAGAGTAATAGTCCATCATGGCAGACCTGAGATAGCAGACGGCAGGTAGTTGCAACAGCAGCAGCAGCAGCAGCAGCAGCAGCAGCAGCAGCAGCAGCAGCGAGCTCACATCTTGAACCATAAGCAGGAAACAGTTTGAGAGAGCA
This sequence comes from Peromyscus californicus insignis, assembly GCF_007827085.1. Classification (NCBI taxonomy): domain Eukaryota; kingdom Metazoa; phylum Chordata; class Mammalia; order Rodentia; family Cricetidae; genus Peromyscus; species Peromyscus californicus. The sequence goes on from NW_026294447.1 coordinate 61,393,765, forward strand.
GGCTACGGAGAGTGGGAGTCTTTTGAAACCTCCAGCTTGCCCCCAGTGACACACCTCCTCCAACAAGTCATACCTCCTCCTCCTAATCCTTCCCAAACAGCCACTGACTGGGGACCAAGTATTCATGTGTGCAAGACTTATGGGGGATGTCTCATTCAAACCATAGGATGACATGGGACTCCTTTGAGGAAGTGGTGTTTGAACAACGGCCTAAACTGAATGAGAAGTGAACTGTGCAAATATGATTCAGACATGGAATAGAGTGTAGGAGCACCAGGAAAGAAAAACTGTATAAGCCAAGGGGAGGGAAGCTAATAGGTGTTTGTTTCTGTGCCAGCAGAAATTGTAGAAAAATAGATACAAGTCTCTGTTTTCATGATGCAATCAGGGGTTAGTATTAAAGAGATAACACATGAGTTAACAGTTGGTGAGCATAAGAAGAAAAGGTCAAGAAAGGAGAGAGCTTTGGCGAGTGGCCGAAAAGGAACATACAAGTCAAGTCTAATCCTGGTCATGAAACCACAGAGGTCAGGGCTTCCAGACCAGGGTGAGGAGGAGGAAAGCAGGGGAGCCCTGGGTCACAGGTGTAGGATCTCATGGAAAGCAGGGGAGCCCTGGGTCACAGGTGTAGGATCTCATGGAAAGCAGGGAGCCCTGGGTCACAGGTGTAGGATCTCATGGAAAGCAGGGAGCCCTGGGTCACAGATGCAGGGCCTCATGGAAAGCAGGGAGCCCTGGGGTCACAAGTACAGGCCCCATAGGACTGCTGTGCTGAGTGAGGTGGAGCGGAGAGGTCAGATGCAAAGGCATCTGCCTGCATCACTCTGGGTATAGACCAAGATGAGGCAAATGAGAGGAAAGGGTGGCAAGCTGAGGAAGGGTGAGTACCGGAGGGGTGGAGGGGTCCAGGTCTGATTTGATTATGAGGACAGGAAAAGAGAGATTGCTGAGGGACCTTATGAGGGATTGTGATATATAGTCTGAGCAGAGGTGGCCAGCACAGGGGGTAGTGTAGATTGGCAGGAGCAGGCTGGGTCGGATGCTAAGACAACCGAAGGTGGTAGGAGTCTGCAATTCAGAGTTCCAGTGAGGATAAAGATGCTTGGGGAAGAAAGAAGGTGGGTGTTCTGCTGTCATTGGATGAAGGAAAGGCTGTGGCCTGACGGGATAGAGGATATGATAATAGGAAGATGTCAAGTGGGAAGTGAGAGGGAGGGAGGCTTCAAGACCCTGGAAGGTGAGAATAGTCAGCACTGGTTTTGCTGGTCTTGAAGTCACCACAGGTTGTGTTAGGACTGGTGGTGTGAGGTGACTGGGATCAGGTGTGGTGAGAGTGTTTGTGGCACAGTCTGAGGAGGGCAGCAGCAGCAGCAGTGAGGAGGCACTCTGCATGGAGGCGGACAGGAGTCTGCCTTCTGTTTCTCCAAAGGACAACTTCACCCGTACATAGGACAGGAAGTGCTGTCCAAGGCCAGAGCTGAAGGGGTCCTTACCTGGGCCTGACAGATGAACATCTCGAAGCACAGAGAATGTAGTTTGTTCCACTTAGTTGTAGAGAGACAGACATGATTCGAATCCAGGCAGTCCAGAACATTAGCCCACCTCCCTACCCCTTGTATAATGATACTTTGGAGTAATTCTAATCTTTCGGGTGCACCCAAGCAAGTCTTTATGATATAATCTGGGCATTACAAAGACCCAAAGACTTCAAATTCTGATCTAGAGAAAGACCTTGGTTTCCCGTTGTAGGAGACAGTTGAGCAGTCAGCACATTTCCAGAAGTTTCTGCAAGCATGCCAACTCCAACAGCTGCATATTCTCAATGTTTATCACCAGGCACTGTGAGTTGCTGTAATTTCATATTAGCATGGTGTTTACACTTTTTTTCTAATGGCAGTTATAGATTTTTGTCTGACCAGGACTCTAGTTTGTGATGAAGATACAAATTATCAGAGTCTACGACTGAGTTGGGCCTCGAAGACTAGCTGTGACCAGAGAAAAGGTAAGGCGTTCATGGCAGAGCATACTGAGGCCTCTGTGGTCACATGGTACACTGGGTCACATGGTGCCTTCCCAAGAGTGTTGTTTTAGCATTTTCACTATCAGGTACTTCCTTTATTAATATCTCAGTCTTCGTCACCTTTGCCTCCATGTTTTTCTCTTCCAGTGTTTTAGGGTCAGCTCCTAAGGAGCAGATGGCCTATTATTATCACAACACTTACCATTTTCAGAGTGAAATTAAAAAAATATATTTAGTGGATAGGGAAGCCAAGTGGATCAGTTTGGTGATTTTGACAAGTTTCTCTTGAACCACCTCTAAATCCTGCTGTTTCTAGGGTCTTGTTCCTAGGGATCCCACAGAGAGATGGCGGTGTGGTGTACCAACCACACATGCCCCAGGCAGAGCTGCAGGGCAGGGGCCTTTGGCCATAGAAGAAGTGAATCTGTAATGTGCCTAGCCTAGATGTTGCCTTCTGTAGTAGGATCTGGCTTTAGGGAGACAGCGTCTGTGGTGTTTTATAGAGACCCCTCTGAGGGAGGGAGGCAGAAGACCAAAGAATTCCTGGGAAATTACTGCCTCAGAATTGAACATGGTATATGCATAAACAAAGTATCTTAGACATTCCTACCTCAGTGCAGACACTGGTTTTTGGTATTTTCTTTCTTCCTTAGCTTTTGTAAGGAATTTGAGGTGAGCATGTCATGTTCTGAGACTCGGGGAAGTAACAACTGCATAAGGTTCTCCTCAGGTAGGGCTAAGATTTGACCCAGAAATCTGGCTCCAGGCCTTTTTTGACTGCTGAGCTCTGTCCACACTCCTGAGGCACCTTTCCCAGAGAGAACCAGGAGATGATGAAGGCCATTGTAGCCTGGCTGTCAAGAGTTTCACCAGTGTGAAAGGCTTCCATGGTGGCCACTTTATGTACCTCCACAATGTATGAGCCCCCCACCCTCAACATCCCTGCTAGCAGATGATGTCACCAAGTTTTCATGTTAGCCATCAGTGGATGCCTGTGCCATCTCGTTTGATTTTTGACTTGCAATTCCATAATCATTCATAAGGTTAAGGAGCCTTCGTCGTGTTTGCATGCTATTGTCTGCTCCTCAGTGAATGCTTGTCTCCATCTCTCACCTTTTAAAGATGGATTTATTTATTTGCTTAATTTACCTTTGAGTCTGGGTCTTACCATGTAGCACTGGCTGGCATGGAACTCACTGTGTAGAATAGGCTGGCCTTCAACTCACAGAGATCTTCCTGGCTTCTGAGTGCTGGGATTAAAGGCATGTACCACCATACCCAGCTTATTTATTTTTTCCTTGTAAGATTTGCTCTCACCCCACAAATAGTCATTGTCACACATAGAAGTAGCAGTTTGTATCATCCTCTCCTTGGAATGAACATGGCTCTGAGCTCTTTACATGCACAGTTATCACTTATTTAATATGATGAAGTTGAAAGATGTCTTGTAGAAATAGTAGGACAGGTGGACACACAGAAGCAGAGACAACATGGGCAGGTGAGGCTGCTCAAATCTGACAGATCTAAATATCATTTATACTAGGTAAGTCACACTTCTGTCACCAGCTACATGCCTTTTCTATGATGATCTCTGATTTTACTAATTTGAGGGAAATCTTCCAGGAAATGTGTTATTCAAAGTATTCTGTTTTTTGTTGCATTTTGGCCAAGTTGTTTTCTTTTGAAACTTACTAGATTTTAATACATTAAGGGAGCACTTAATTTTTTTAAACATTTATTTATTTATTTAATGTAATTTATATAAGTGCTCTAGCTGCATGTACACCTTTATTCCAAAAGAGGGCATTAGATCCCACTATAGATGGTTCTGTGCCACCATGTGGTTGCTGGAAATTGAAGTCAGGACCTCTGGAAGAGGTCAGTGCTCTTAACCGCGGAGTCATCTCACCAGCCCAAGAGCACTTAATTTTAACTTATTCTAACTTTTTAGGATAATCTAACTTGGGGTAGCATTAGAATAAAGATAATTTGTTTTTACTGGCCTAGTGTGGTGGAAGATAAGGTTTTTCCTGATCAGTGTTTACTGACTGTTTTACATTTCTTTCCACACTGATGTTAAAGTGATCAATGTTTTGCAGGCCGTGCTGGACGGGTGTCTAAAGGATACTGTTACAGACTGATCCATAGGGACTTCTGGGACAGCTCTATTCCAGATCATGTTGTTCCTGAGATGTTGGTAATGAATTTCATTCATTGTTAGTATTAATTTTGTGTGTATGTAGTTCTATCGTTTACCCAGCATTGTGCATGCTGTCCTGGCCCTTAGACTACTGATATTCTTAGGGATTTACCTGTCTCTGCGTGCATGGTGAGAACATGCTACAGCACATACATGAAAATTAGCAACTGTGGGAGGTTGGGCTTTCACTGTGCAGAATGGGATTGGAATATGGTTATTAGGTGACAGGGGCCGTTGACTGTTAAGCCATCTCACTGTCCCAGCCCTGTTTGTGATTATTTTGAAATTAAAATTTTTTATGTGTATGGGTTCTTTGTTGAATGTCTATCTGTGTACTGGGACATGCAGTGCCTGTAGAGGTCAGAAGAGGGTGTTAGGTCCGCTGGAGCCGGCATTCAGGTGGTTCTAATCCATCAAATCAGTGCTGGGAACCAAATCCTGGTCCTGGGGGAGCAGCCAGTGCTCTTAACCACCAGGCTACCTCTGCAGCTCCCCCCCACCCGTTCTTAATTCTTAATGAGACGAACGTTGCCTGGTGTCTGCTGGCCCTATAATACCATTTCCTGTTAAGTATCAATGTATTCTGTTCCTTCTATACTTAGTAATTATGGCTTAGCCTTTCCTCTTTACCTCTCCTTTTTCTTTCTGCTTTCTTCATATTCCTTTTTCCTTATATGTCTTTTTGCTTCCATCTTTTGCTTCTACTTTTGGCCTTTTCTCCTTTTCCTTTTTTGAAACAGAGTCTTGCTGTATAGCCCAAATTGATTTCAAACTCAACATCCTTTTGCCTGTTTTCCTAAGTGATGGGATCACAAGCGTGTACCATTATGCCATGCCTGGCTTCTCTCCTCCTCCACTGTCTACTTGTGTTAAGTCAGAGTCTTGTACCACTGTTGACAAACCCCTGTTCCTCCCACCTGTCTCCCAGGTACTGGGATTTTAGGTGTGCAGCCAGCCCAGCTTCCTCCTGTCTTTTCTTTCCTATCCTTCTCTATTGCTCTTCTCTATTGCTTCTCTTCTCCCCTCCTCTCCTTGGCATATTCTCTCTGGAGCATGAGTCATATGAACAGGTAATTTGTTTAGTTACCTTATCATCTCTGAATTGAAATTCTGTTCTTTTCAGCGTTGTCCGCTGGGAAGCACAATATTGAAAGTGAAGTTACTTGACATGGGTGAACCAAGAGCTCTGTTGGCAACTGCCCTGTCTCCACCTAGTCTGAGTGACATTGAGCGAACCATTCTTCTATTAAAGGAGGTAGGACTTGTGAAATTACTTAGTGATGGAAAGCTAAGACTTTTGCTTTGTGGGGAGCCTAAGTTTCATAATTCTTAGAGTCATTAGTTGTTATAAACGCTTAGTGTGTGACTCCGGTACCAGGTCTGCCCTTCAGACTTGCCTTGTTGGTGTTCCTGAAGCCTACCACCTCTCCATCCTATGGCCCAACCCTGAGAAGCATCTAGCATTCTTATTGGTCACTGCTAGTCTGTTTTTGCTCTTGAGTTTTGTTCCTTCACCATGTCCTAGCCCTCCTGCCCACCCACTGCTTGAAATTCTCTTCCCATTTCACTGTCCTTGGACCACTTTTGACTCAAGCTCAGCTCTTGTGACTTGCCCTGAAACCAGCTGTATACTAGTCTGCACACTGTTTACTGGAGGTCAGGGATGTTCTGCTTCTGACCCTCAAAAGCTTCGATGCCAATCATGTTTTCCCCTCAGATGGTTTATTAGAGCTTGTGGTAAGCGACTGTGCCACCGAACCCTGTTTTTCTCTGTGTGTGCCACATTTGTTAAGCTTGGGCCTGGGTGGACTTGGGGAAGTGTCCTTGGATGCTGTCTCCCAGTGATGTGACATGCTTCCTAAAAACACTGAAGAAGTGAATTTTGGGAGCACATTGGAGCCATGAGCCCGTTATAGTTAGCTTAGCTGTCTTCAGAACAGCTCACCTGTCTTGCACTTCTGCCTTGAGGATAAAGGGAGTGTGGCTATGTCAGTGCTCATTAATGGCACTAGCTTATTTCATAAGGTTGGAGCACTGGCGGTTAGTGGGCAGAGAGAAGATGAGAACCCCCATGATGGCGAGTTGACCTTCTTAGGAAGAGTGCTGGCACAGCTCCCTGTCAGCCAGCAGCTGGGTAAACTCATTGTGCTGGGACATGTGTTCGGGTGCCTGGATGAGTGTCTTATTATAGGTAAGTGGGCTCGGGTGTGGGCAAGTGTGTGTTGGGATGTGCAGGCAGTCTACAGCCTCTGTTTTTGTCTCTAGCGGCAGCTCTTTCTCTGAAGAATTTTTTCACCATGCCTTTTCGGCAGCATCTGGATGGATATAGGTATTTAACATTCTTACCGTGAGGGGCCACCTTCCTAATGGCACCAGATGACACTTCATTAATCTGTTTGCAGGAACAAAGTGCACTTCTCAGGTAGCAGTAAGAGCGACTGCCTGGCACTTGTGGAGGCATTCAAGGTTAGTCTGTGGTATGGTATCCTTTGGAGGTGGAGGTGGCTAAAAACCAGTGTGTTTTCACACCCTGGCTATGAGAATGGAGAGTGCTTTCTTCTTTGGTGTTGGTAAGGGCTTCTGATGGCCAGCACAAAGTAACAAGTGCAGGAGGGACCAGTGGGTGGGTGACAGCCAATCTCCCCAAGTTCATTAAAAATAGTAAATTTGCGCCGGGCAGTGGTGGCGCACACCTTTAATCCCAGCACTCGGGAGGCAGAGCCAGGCGGATCTCTGTGAGTTCGAGGCCAGCCTGGACTACCAAGTGAGTTCCAGGAAAGGCGCAAAGCTACACAGAGAAACCCTGTCTCGAAAAACCAAAAAAAATAAATAAATAAAAATAAAAATAGTAAATTTGTAGATGTTCTGTGTTCAACCGTGTGTTGACATTGGAATTGAATTCAACTAGCTAGTGAGTTATTTTGAAATTGTGATTGTGTGTTTTAGGCCTGGCAGACTTGCAGACAGCGAGGAGAGCTGCGACATCCCAAGGTTGGTTACATTTCCTCCTTGTTGCCTCACTGATGGCTGGCGATGACCAGATTCCCTGCAACCCTGTCTCAGCTTGGTCACTGCCTATGCACTCTGGTGGCACTAAGACCTGAGTCACTATGGTAGCTGCTCCATGCTGTCCTCTGGGAGGGGCAGGCCGGGACATTAGTGACCAGGTCCTGTTTCAGGCTGCTGCTCTTCAGTGGCTTGTAGAAAGGAAGACGAAGCTGTCCGGCTACCAGAGTGGGACTCTGCTCCATAGCCCTGCTCACACTACGCGGCCTGCTCAACAGGGTGGCTCAGAATTCATGACCCTGGTTCAACAGGAGCCTGTATTTCCTCTCTTTTCAGATAAGGCTTTTTCTTCTAAAGTAATTAGGCTCCAAAACCACTGGTAGGCATGCCTGTGTGTAGCTTTGCTGTGCCTCAGTAGGTCTTTAATCTTCCCTGTTCGTACAATGTGACGAGTCTTTTTCCAGCTGAGTCATTCTGCCTTTGATTTTGGGGACAGGTGAACTCATATGAAGAGTCACCCCTGTATAGTGTTTGTGGTTTGGATCTTGTGTTTTTGGGCTTCAGTGTGATGTTGGGAGTTCTTTCAGAAGACATCCTATATGTGATCACACAAGTGCACTGTTGAACATGGCAGAGGCTTGGTCCTTGTTGAGGCTCTAGACGGGATATATAGTGGCAAATCAACCTCTGACTTACGGCCTCACGTTGGATACTGTGCTTTTATGTCTAAAGGATGAACTTGACTGGGGACGGCTAAATTACATTCAGATTAAGAGAATCAGAGAGGTAAGCTATGACTCCTTTGACTTGGTTAATCAAATAAACTGACATAAAATCTGGTCAGGAAGCACCAGCAGTGCCAGGGTGTGGGAGCAAATCCCTGCCCGTTCCCACCGTTAGCAGGAGGCCGTGTGGAGTGCAAACACCTGCAGTGACCACTGCTTGGCTCCAGAAATCCTCCCTAAATGTTACTTTATGAGGAACACGTGTAATCTTGGCAGCCATCTTTTTAGTATTTATCAAGATAAGCATGTGGTCTTTTCATTATTAACTGATTAACATAAGTAAACACATTATGGGTGTTGTGCTGTTGATTCCAACCTGTTCATGGAGTAAACCTCCTTGATGATATCTTAACATTGCTGAGTTCTGGTTGCCAGTGTTTTCTCCAGAAAATTTGTAGTAGATTTATAGTGAAACTGGCCTGAGGCTTGTGGGTATTTGTGGGAGTGCATGCACATACGCAGCTTGTAGTAGTCCATTCTCTGGAGGAACAGAACTTATAGAATTAATATATATCTATATATATCTTCTACATACCTATCTGTAGCTATCTATACCTACCTACCTATTTATCTCTATGTATGTATATATGAATGTATGTATGTATGTATCTACATACCTACCTACTAATCCAACAATGGCTGCCTACAAATAGAAGGTCCAACAGTCCAATAGTTATTGAATCTATAAGGATGTCTCAGCTGGTCTTCACTATACACTGGAATCCTGAAGAAGTAGGCTCTAATGTCAGTGAAGGAATGGACTTGCTAGCAGTCATACTCCGGGACAGGCCTCGTGCACAGGGGTAGTTGACCAACACAAAACAGACTCCAAAGCCCGGTGTAGTGGCACACCTTTAATTCCAGCTCTCGGGAGGCAGAGGCAGGCAGATCTTTGTGAGTTCAAGGGCAGCCTGGTCTACAGAGTGAGTTCTTGGTCAGCCAGGACTACATAGAGGGCCAGACAGCCAGACACGGAGAAAGCAGCAAAGCAGGATGGACAGTACATAGATGAGGTAAACGAGCCTTGGGGCAGCACATAGATTAATAGAAATGGGTTAATTTAAGTTAAAAAAAAAAAGCTAGCTAGAAACAAGCCCAAGCTAAGGCTGAGCATTCATAATTAACAAATCTCCATATCATGATTTGGGGTCTGGTGGTCCAAGAAGGCCTGCTACAGGTTGTTCTTGTGATTGTAGATTGAATCACATGCATAAGCTGAGGCTCTGGGGCACAGTCGTGTTGTCTGGCTGCGCTGTTGGTGCCCTTGTGGCTTTGACTCTGTAGTTGTGATGTGTAACCTTCCCTGTTGTGTGCATTTGTTTTTACTACTCGTGAGTATTGTCTATGCTTTGAGACATCACATTTCAATGTGTACTTCAGGTGGCTGAGCTATATGAAGAACTGAAGAATAGAATCTCACAGTTCAACATGTTTGTGGATCCTCGCCATCCTGTCTTGGACCAAGAGTATCCATTCAAGCAGCGCTTCATCCTGCAGGTGTACTGGGCTTCCTTTTAGTGGCTGCCCCTCCCCTCCTCGCTTTCTTGCTGAGATAGGGTCTTACTATGTAACCTTGGATGGCCAGGAACTCGCCATGTAGACCAGGCTGGCCTTGACCTAATAGAGGTCTTCCTGCCTCTGCCTTCCGAGTGCTGGGATGAAAGGTGTGGCCACCCCACTGTTGTTGCTCTTACTCAGGCTGTGGTTGAGAATGTGCGTGCTCTCCCCTGATGTCGGTGCCAGCTGTGCCTCTGAGATTTTGATGCCATCGTGATCCTACGTGTTGGGAACCAGGAGCTATTCTCAGCTTCCTTGTTTACACCCTTCCTGGTCATGTTAGGACCTCGGCCTGCTGCTTTTCCCCACTGAGCTTGTACACCTGTCACGCTGCGTCAGGGATAGGGCCTTTTGCTCTGAGGCCCAGAGAATACATATGCCCTGCTGCTGCTGTGTGTGGAGCAGCTCTCTTATGCTGAGAAGATACCTTTAACTCTGGATCATGAAGCAGATAACTAGCTGTGGGGCAGAACCTTCCATGAACTTTGTAGAGATGCGTGTCTTGCCCAAGAACAATGCTCTGTCAGAGGCCTTCAGAGTAGGGTTGGCATTTGCATTGCCTTAGTTACTGTCCTATTGCTGTGAAGAGACACCAAGACCAAGGCAACTTACAGAAAGAGTTTTTTGAGGGCTTACAGTTCAGAGGGTGAGTCCATGACCATCATGGTTTGGAGCATGGAAGCTGGGAGGCCTGCAGGCATCATGCCTGAGCAGTAGCTGGGAGCTTACATCTGATCCAAAGTTATATGAGACAGAGCGAATGGTGTGAGCCTTGTGAAACCTCAAAGCCCACCCACATTGACACACCTCCTCCAAGAGGCCACATCTCCTAATTCTTCCCAAACAGTTCCACCAACTGGAGACCAAGCATTCAGATTCATGGCCTATGGAGGCCATTCTCATTCAAACCACCACAGGCATCCAAAAAAGGTTTGAGGTAGATACCTGTAATCAGGTGCAATGGGAATACTAGTTCTTTTGTGGATGTGAAATTGCCATACTGCCAGGGAGAACCCTCTGTGGCTGTTTCACATAGGCAGATTCTTACTGAAGAAAGGATTCTGTAGTGCCTTTTAGATGTGGACATTAGATGCCATCTTGCTGCCCAGCTGGAGAGTTCCAGTTGAAGTTATTCTATACACCTGGGAGAATGCCTGGCTTGTTGGAACTGCTGTTGAGTGAGGGTGGAGAAAGGCCTTAGTGTACTGTTGTTGAGTTCTCATTTGCTTTATTGTCAAAAGCAATCCAGCCATTCTGAAGAAAAGATCCAGGTGGTTTGTCTGTCATGGAGGAATAACAGGATGTATGAGAGATACATCTTTGTGTACTGTGTGTCCAGGCTGTGTCAATGCTCAGGGTACATGAGAACATGGTGGGAGGGAGACTTGAACACATGCTTCTTTTCCAGGTTGTACTGGCAGGTGCTTTTTATCCAAATTACTTTACTTTTGGACAGCCAGATGAGGAGATGGCAGTGAAGGAATTGGCCGGCAAAGACCCAAAGACGACAGTTGTGGTAGGTGACATGGGAAGCTGTCCCAAGAGAATAGTGTGAATAAAGATTTTCATATGGTCTGCCCGTGGTGCAGCCGGTGCCTAGTAAATGCTATGTGAGTGCTGGCCTTAGCCAGCCTCTCAGAGACCTCTAATCCTTACCAGTTCTTCTTCATTTTAAAGACTCCATTTTACAGAGAGGCCTTGATAAATTATTTATTCAGGGTGAATGCTGATTTGATCATGTGCTGTTTCAATGATTTGAGGCCCTTAAGAGCACTTCATTAATTAACAACAGCTGTACACAAAGTAAAATGTTACTGGTTGGCAGCTTACTGTTGTGACTTTAATAGCAGTGACCCCTGCCCTGATGCCCAACAGAACTACTTAGAGAATTTTAAGTTCAGTTCTGAGGCCCCTTGAGGTCTGTACTAGAGGATATAACCCAGGGATAGCATGTGAGCATGAACTGCTGGGAGGCAGAGCTGGGGGGATCTGCTGATGAGCCATGGGCACTGACCGCTGGGTTTATTAAGGGTCATTTGTTGACACAGCAGTACATGTGGCCACTGGAACTACATACTTTAGAATTGGGCTTTCATTCGACTTCTTGGTTGACTTAGGGCAATGATAAGCACTTGGTAAAGTTAGCTCCCAGTTTATAGTAAGTGTTCAGTCATTGCTCGCCTTAGTTCTGGGTACGGTTACACTGCTTTCTCAACTGTGGAGATCCTGAAGATTGACGAGAACAGAGCCACAGATTCTGGAACATTCCAAGTGCAGGTCTTGGAAGAGCACACCACGTGAGAAGGATGCAAAGGCTGTTTATGCCTGGGGAGGGGTTTCCACTTAAAAGGCCGCCATTCGCCTCTGTAGTTCCGAGGACTGTGGGCTTGGACACCATGCTTTTTGTAGCTTCTCCCTGTGGAGAAGGCTCTTTGATTGACTTCTTCTGAAGTCATTCTACTGGGCCTGTCTGTCCTTCAGCTGTGTGCAGGGGAAGGCCCCACAGGCCCTACTTCAGAGGCACTGCCAGTGCCAGCCAGTCTAGTCCTCTGACACATGACTGATCGACCAGGTGTCATACAAACTAAATCATAGCTAGTTTTGCTTTAGCACTTCTATGAGAAGCCAAGTGCTTTTAAAATTTATTCTTCTCTGAGCTTCACATTAACCCTTTAAAATTAAGGCTTTACCATCATCCCAACATTGTAATGTAGCAATTCCTTGGGACTTGATTTGGACTTGGGTCCAGGCTCTTACTTCCTGTTCTGCCTGCAGCTGGTAGAGACTTTGGCTCATCAGGGACCGTCAGTGTACACCTCATTGGAACCAGAGCTTAGAACATGGTGATCATGATGCTTGTAGAGGGCAAAGAGTGCTGGCAGTGCTTTGAAGCAGATGGAGTTGAGACCACTGGGTAGGAGGAGCCTGGCTCTGCTGCCACGAGGAGGGAACAACCCCTGGTGATGAGCAGTCCATCTTCCTTCATTACTTTCCTGTCACCCTCTATCAGGAGTGATGTTTCAGGAAGCTGTAGTTAGTGTGATTATTTTAAAGTAACAACATGAAAACAAAACAAAAAACTTTTACTGCATTTAACTTTTGAACTGTTTCAACAAGAGGAAAACTAGCCTTTATTTTGTGTATTTCTTTGGTTAAACTTAGTTATGATTTAAAGTCATGCAGTTGTCAGGTGCACTGACAGGCCAAGTCTGTTGTGCATTTATTTATACAGGCTGAGCTTGCAAATGAGAGCAACCAGTAGTGCTTCTGCCCCTGGGTGTTAGGACTGTTCCGTAGTCCTTACTAATGGCTCTGACGTGTACTGTGTTCTGTCTTACAGCTAAAACACATTCCTCCCTATGGATTTCTTTACTACAAACAACTGCAGTCTCTCTTTAGACAGTGTGGTCAAGTCAAATCCATTGTATTTGATGGTGCTAAGTAAGTAGTGGACTTTGGTCGTCGGCTGCAATTACAGAATCACTCCATTGTACATGTGTGTGAGGTCTCTTAGGGCTGGATGTGTGTAGAGTAGGTCTTCCTAGGAGGTTGCTGGCCTAGCTCTCAAATGAAACTTTAGTTTATCATGTTGTCAGTGGGTGTTGCCATTCTTTCCAGCTGTATGTCCTGAAGGAACCAACCGTGCTGGTGGCCTGTGCTGCAGCAGGGAGGCTCCTTTAACACTCTGTGACTGGCATAGAGCGTTCGAGTCCTGCTTCTCTGCAGGGTCTTCTCTTTAGTGCCCACCCCAGATTTTCATGGCAAACCACTCCTCTAGTTCTTTGTGGCCATGGGGAAGCCTGGAAGGGCAGAGCTTGTCTGTGTGCTTCTTCAGCTCATACTTACTTGTCACGAATGACTTTGGAAGACTCAGAGGGCAGAAACTCAGTTAGTTAGTCCCTATTTTATTAGCGGGTCAGTGACAAATGGTTAAAAGAATCACCAAGAACTTTTCTTTCCAAAAGGAAATGCTTATGTGCATAAGATTACAGTTTTTAAATTGACTAGAAAAAAAAGTTGTTTGTTTTTTCTTTTCTGAGAGCTGATGACTGACCCCAGAGTCTTGTGCATTCCTCATATTTTTGGCTTTTTAGTCACAATAGAAATATTACACCAGCATTTCAGGGGAAAGCAACTGTTTTGTTTGGTTCTGCCAGGACCAGAGACATAAAACAGTAATTAAAGAATGATGACTGTGCTTCCCCTCCATGGAGCAGCCTGCTCTTTGCAGAAGCTGTGATGTGCAGGCACAGGTGGCCCCTGGGGAGTGAGTGGGAAGGGGTGGGATGTTGTGTCGACATTACTTACTAACTAACCTAGTACTTATTTAAAATGGGCCTGCCAAACTTACTGGGCCGTACACTTGTATGGTATTCTGCGTCCATGTCTCAGTCTTGGAAAAGGAAACTAGCCTTGTGCTGGAGCTGTGGAAACTAAGATCCATGGCTAGAACTTGCATGTATGTTCTTTCTGCATCGTGTGGTACAAGGATAAAGCCTGGCCTCAGTGACTTGTCACCATGACTTATTTCCCTCAGCTCATGTCTTTTAACCAACTAATATTTTTATTGACTAATTAAAATGAAGAGTTATTAGCATTTTGAGGAGTATTCAGTGAGAATTTCTGCCTAACCTTGGGAGAAATTAGTATGTGATTCTTATTTACTAGACGTCTGATGAGTTTATGTTTTAATTCATATTTCTGGAGCAGAGCCTTTGTGGAGTTTTCACGGAATCCGACAGAGAGATTTAAAACCCTGCCTGCTGTGAACTTGGCCGTCAAGATGTCCCAGTTAAAAGTGCCCCTTGAGCTCAGCGTCCACTCTGCAGAGGAGGTCGAAGGGAAAGTGCAAGGCGGGTCGGTGTCAAAGCTCAGGAACACAAGGTATTTCCAGAAGATTCCACGGTACCCGTTCCCAAGTGTGTTCCCACAATGTAGCCTTGGCTGGCCTGGAACTCTTTATGTAGTCCAGGCTGGCCTCAAACTCACAGAGATCCCATTCCCGGCTTTATTGCTTTTTCAAAGTCTAATTTATCTCTTTGTCTGTGTAATCTTTGTAATTCTAGAAGGAAGGAGCTTGAATTCGCATGAGCAGTTGGTGAAGGAGAGATGGTGCCTTCATAGCTACTCTAGGTCCACCCAGTGTGTGGTTATGCCCTTGTTAGTGTGTGTGTGGAGGACAGAGGGCGGCAGGCTGTCTTTCTAACTGTTGGAGACAAGATCACCCAGTGAAGTGGAAGTTCATCCATCTGGCTGGGGTGGCCGGGGGCTTCAGGGGTTTTGTTTCTGATCATTGGGGAGAAGCATAGGTTTAGTCTTCAAAGGTACCTGTCTATCCTTGTCAAAATCAGACTGCTGACATTTGTGCCTGAGGCTAGGTGATTGCCAGCCTCCTTATCAAAATAAGGAACAGCTGGATCAGTTCTCTCCTACCATCCTTTCCCTTTATTTTAGGATAAAAGTAGCAAGAGGAAAGTTTTATATTTATTAAATTGGTTTTTCTTATCCTGTAGCATTTACTATCTTACTACTTTAAGAGGTGAATGATATTTCTAGAGCTTGTTAAATAATCATGTATTTTATATTAGCATAATATAAAATATAGCTGAGTATGGGCTCTTTTTAAAGTCAAGGTCTCATGTAGCCTAGGCTGGCCTCAAACATCTGTAGTTAGGATGACCTTGAACTACTTCTGCTCTTCCTGCTTCCAACTTAAATAAATAAATAAATAAAACATATTTATGCCTTTGATCTGTTTTGTTTTCAAGGCAAGATTTCTCAGTGTATCCCTGGCTGTCCTGGAACTTACTCTGTAGACCAGGCTGGCCTTGAACTCAGGGATCTGACTGCCTCTGCCTCCTAAGTGCTTGGATTAAAGGCATGCACCACCACTGCCTGACCCACCTATTATTTTTAATTATGAATATTTGTGTCTATGTGTGGGTGCCTGTGAAGACTAGAGGCCTTGGGTCCTCCTGGAGCTGGAGTTCTAGGCAGTGGTGAGCTGCCTGATGTGGGTGCTGGCAGGTGAGCTGCAATCCTCTGGAGGAGCAGTACTGCTCTTTACCACTAAGCCCTCCCTCCAGCCCCTTCTTCCATCTTGTGCACTCTGGGATCGCAGCATGCACACTCAGGTTTATGCTGTACTGGGGTCACACCCAGGCAAGCACTCTACTAACTGAGTTATATCCTGGCTTCTTCATTTTCTAGTTAGTTTTCCTGAAATGAAAAAGTAGAAATGATTACAGGCCCTAGATTTAGAGTTTATATTCTTGATATTTTCTCTTTGAGAATGTATCCTTGGAGGGGAGTGGGTAATATTAGGGTATGCACTGCTTCCAGGACAGTCCAGGAAGCCACCAAAAATTCCCTTTTGAAGTGAGATCAAACTTAATATTTCTGGTTATATCAGTTTTCCATTCTGTGACAAATACCTGAGATGATCAGCTTGCAAGAAGAAAAGTTTTGGCTTATTGTTTCGGAGGTTTTAGTCCATGCTTAACTGGTCTCATTAACTGGGGCCTGGACCCTACCTCTCAAATACTCTATTACCATAGGCCAGTACACCATAGGCATAGGTTCTTAGGGGGCCGAAGAACCAAACTGTAGCTCTGGAAGTGTTAGAGTAGGTCAAGTGGAAATTCACATATGTGTAAGTGTTTATTACAGACTTAATTTTTATTTTCTTTTTTTAAACTTATGTTACTCAGGGTGAATGTGGACTTCCAGAAGCAGACTGTAGATCCCATGCAAGTCTCATTCAACACCTTGGCCAGACCCCGGACAGTTGCAGATCTCCTCCTGACAGTTGATGTCACTGAGGTGAGAGTGCCACTGAGTCCCTTCCCACCTCCCGTAGAAACTGGTCATGAAACAGGTTCATATGTGTGCACCTGTGCGCTGACTAACTCATCTGGTGAATGTGGCTGAGTGTGAATGACTGTGCTTGTGAAATTAGAATGTGGACAAAATGGAAATCAAGAATTTATTCTTGAATCAAAGTTAATTTTTAGAATGTCAAGGTATTTAAATTGCTAAAGTAGCCAGCTGTGGTGGCACACACCTTTAATCCCAGTACTTAGGAGGCAGAGGTAGGTTGCGGTAAATGTGAGGCTCACTTGGTCTTCATAAAGAATTCTAAAAGAGACCCTATCTTAAAATCGGTGGAAGAGAACACACATGGGTGCAGAAAGAAGCCTGTTGAATGGGCTCTGTGGACCCGTTTGTAGTCTTCATTTCTGTGCCTGCTCTTCCCTTCCAGGTGGTAGAAGTCGGGCACTTCTGGGGGTACAGGATTGATGAAAGGAACGCAGAGCTTCTGAAAAAACTGACTGCTGAGATAAACCGGCTAGAACTGGTCCCTCTGCCTGTCCACCCACATCCTGACTTGGTTTGCCTGGCCCCTTTTACTGACTACAACAAGGAGAGCTACTTTAGAGCTCAAATCCTTTATGTTTCTGGAAATTCTGCTGAGGTATGTTTTTCTGTTAACAGATCAGTAAGAAAGAAAGGAAATAAGCCTAGAAATTTATAGAAAATCTTGGGCTAGAGCAATGGCTCAGTGGTTAAGAGCACTGACTGCTCTTCCAGGGGACCTAGGTTCGATTTCCAGTACCCACATGGAGGCTAACAACCATCTGTAACTCCAGACCTGGGGATCCTGGGGACCCTCTTTTGACCTTCAAGGACATTGCATGTGTGTGGTGCACATACATGTACAAAGTAGAAAATCTTGTGTTGTTAAAGGTAGGAATGAAGCATGAAGTGATTAACAGCTGGATGTGGTGCCACACACCTTTAATCCCAGCACTTGGGAGGCGTAAGCAGGCCTCTGTGAATTCAAGGCCAGCCTGATCTACATAGTGTATTTTATAACAGCCAAGGCTACATACATAGAGATACCCTCTCTCAAAAAACCACAAATAAATAAATAAACCAAATGAAGAAATGCAGAGTGATTACTGTTAGAAGGGATTGTAAAGCATCTCCTCTGTCTGTGTCATTGCAGACTCAGAGAAGGCCGCTGATTCCCACTGTTGGAGGAGAGCCTGTTGAGATCCTCTTTAGAGTCAGTATTTGTTTTCTCTATCTTGTAGGTGTTCTTTGTAGACTATGGGAATAGGTCTCATGTAGACCTAGATCTGCTGAGGGAGATCCCCTGTCAGTTTCTGGAGCTTCCATTTCAGGTAAGGCAGAGAAGATTCTGTGGAATGAGTGTTGGGTACCAGAAGGAAACTGACTAGAAGTCCATAACAGAGAAGGACTGGGTTACACCAGCCAAGTGTGGTGCTTACTGTTAAAAATTACATTGTCATAGTATCGCTGCCATTATTAGTCCTGGAGGAAGTCAGAATGTATGGAGGCTCTGACTTTGAGCAAGGGAAACTTTTAATTCAGTAGTGTCATCTTAGTTACTGTTCTGTTGCTGTGAGACCATGGCCAAGGCCAAAAGAAAGCATTTAATTGGGGACCTTGCTCACAGTTTCGGAGGCTTAGTCCATTATCATCATGGAAGAGAGCCTGGTGGCAAGCAGGCCGTGGTGCTGGAGTAGCAGCTGAGAGAGAGAGACCTGGTGTGGGCTTTTGAAACCACACTTCCTCCAACAAGGCCACACACGGTTAGAAATCGTTCTAATCCTTTCAACAAGTCCCGCTCCCGGGGGGCTAAGCACTCAAATGTACGAGCCTATGGGGGCCATTCTTACTCAAACCACTACCAGTGTCTTTTTCCGGTACTGTTTGCAAGGCTCTGTTGGCATTGGATGCAGTAGTCTTGCATGCCCTTTCCCCAGCAAGAACACACTCAAGTTTATGTTAAACCAATGCCGTGGATAAAGGGACAGCCGGCCTGGTGTGCTGACACGTGCCTTTAGTCCCAACACTGGAGTGGCATAGGCAGGTGGATCTCTTTGAGTTCAGGACAGCCTGGTCTACAGAGTGAGTTCCAAGTCAGCCATAGTGAGACTCTCTCCAAAATAAATAAATTGATTAATTAAAACATAAAAAAGTGAAGCCATGTTTATTTAGCTGGAAACCCTCACTACTCATAGTTTTCAGGATTTACTTTTCTTGGAATGCTGATTAACAAAGTCACATTTCAGTAGAATTTAGTATTAGTGTTTTGTCCATTTATGAAACTGTTTGTGCTTTTCTCTCTGTCCCATAGGCTTTGGAATTCAAAATCTGCAAAATGCGACCATCAGCAAAGTCTCTTATCTGTGGAGAACACTGGAGCGGTGGGGCCAACGGACGCTTCGCCTCCCTGGTCAGCGGCTGTCCACTCCTGGTGAAGGTGTTCTCAGTTGTACACAGCGTCCTGCATGTGGACGTGTACCGGTACTCGGGTGCCCAGGATGCCGTCAACATCAGAGACGTTCTCATCAGCGAGGGCCACGCTGAGCTCGCAGAGGAGTCCTATGAGTCAAAAGTATGAACCTTCTCTGTGAAAGCACCGGTGTGTGCTGGGGAGGCTGGGCAGGTGGGGGAGGGGGACAGACACTTTTCCTCCTCTCTGCTAGTGTGGTGATGGATGGAGTTGTTCACTCTTTGGGCTTTGGCACCATCTAAACCAGTGGTTCTCAGCCTTCCTAATTCTGTGACCCCAACCATAAAATTACTTTCATTGTTACTTCATAACTACAATTTTGCTACTGTTATGGATCATACTATAAATATCTGATATGCAACCCCAAAGGGATCGAGACCCACAGGGTGAGAACCACTGATCTAAACTGTCTTCTTCATTTCTTGGGGACTGCATTATGGTAGATGCATGCTATTTTGGGCAGCTTCCTAATCAATTATTTTCTTTCAGAAGTGAAAATTAATTTGAAAACATTCTACATTTGAGTTTTATCTTTTAAATTAATTCTAAAAGTTATTTCCATAATGCAAGTAACCAATAAACATCTCATGTATATTAAGCATTTCAAATTTTCTTTTAACTTTTTTAAGCTTTTTTATTTGCAAATTTTCAAAAATTAAAATTACATCATTTCCCTCCTTCTTGTAATTCCTCCCTTCCCCTCACTCCCCCCTCTGTTTCTTTGTTGTTACTGCACATGTGTATTAACGTGTGGACATATCAATACAGCCTGCTGAATCCATTTAGTGTTGCTTGTATGTGCATGGTCTTAGAGTGACCGGCCACTTTGTATTAGATAACCAATTAGGGGCTTAATCTCAGGGAAAACTAATTTTCCCTCTCAAAAGTCATTGATTTCCTGTAGCTCTTCGTCTAGAGGTGGGGCCCCGTGAGGTTCCCCTTTCCAAGTTAGCCTGACTATTGATGTGGTCATTGCCCAGCTCTTCAGGCTGCTCAGGCAGCCACGTTGTTGAGGGTTCATGGTTGTAGCTTCCCTCTCATTTCTAGTAGTAGCAACCGTGAAGCAGATTTCCTGGTCCTCTGCCTCTTAGAATCTTTCCACCCTAACCCCACAGTGCTCCCTGAGCTGTAGGTGTGGGCTTTGTGTCATAGACATATTAGCTGGGACTGATAGTTCTCCTCTGCATTAACCAGTTGTGGCTTTCTAGAATGATCTCTGTCCACTGCAAAGGTGCTTTGTTAATGAGGCGTGAGAGCTATAATTACCAGTAGGCATTAGTATTTAGAATGAATTTAGGGTCGATATTGGTTTAATAAAGTGGCGTACCATGTTCCTTGCAAATTGGGTTTGGAAACCTGACTGGGATGATGAGGGGACAGAAAAAGGACAGACACATAGACCTGGGTACAGAAAGGCTGCAGTCAGGTGGGCCGTGTGCTCGGTGGTGGACTGGCCCCTACTGCCACAGCTTGTTTTTAAGTATAGCACCTTGGGGAGGAGCTGAGAGGCTTGGTAGGAGGTCTGTGGGTGAGAGATCTCAGGCTGCAAATGTACCAGGAGGAGGAAGCTGCAGCTGTTAGTTTTTACACACACTGGGCAGTCATTGTATACACCAGTTCTTACAATATTTGGACTCAGACCAGAAGAAGGCATTGCCAATTTTCAGTGGTCTCAGGCCCATGTCATGCCCATGTCAACAATACGCATTCACTCAGGACTTCCTCTGCACTTCACACATTCACCCAAGGCTTCCTGCACTCCCAACAGTGGCAGGAGTAGTTTCTTCTCTAAGATCTATGACCTCACAAGCCACAAGTGCTTGGCTAGGTTTCCAGTCCCAGGCCTAAGTTCCTTCCTGTTGAGCAGGTCTTTAGTCCCATTAACTACTGATTACCGGTTACCACCAAGATGTCAGCGCCATACTGCACCATCAGGGATCTCCTGCCGTGCTGGTCACTGTCGTGGTTCATACGTGTCACAGCTGGGAAGGGCTGTTGGTTACTTTGCTCCCTTGGCAGCTTGTGTAGCACCTTCTGGTACTGCTAGTCCTCAGGGAGGAGACGTTCAGGTCAGACCCAGCTCAGGTCATCCGAGTCCTGTGTCTGAAGTGCATGGTGTCTTCAGCAGTAGGGACTTAGCTTCAACTTCTGGGAGGCCAGCAAAGGCACCAGCAATAGCTTATATTGTTTGGGGAGTCTCTTGGACTCCACTGACCAGAAACTCAAAAGGAGGTTTCTTATGCCTGGTACTGAGGTTTTTGTTAGATAGCCAGTGGCTCTTGAGGGGAGCATTTCCACTCCAAGTAGCATAACTTCATTTAAACTATATACATATGTATACATGTATATATGTAAATTTAGGCAAATATAAAATATGATTCTGTGTGGCTTTTTCAAATATCCTTAATGTTCTCTTTGTTTAATTTCCTCCAAACAGGGTCTCACTGTGCAGCTGTCCTAGAACTCACTATGTAGATCAGGCTGACCTCAAACTCACAGAGATCTGCCTGCCTCTGTTCTCCCACACACTGGGATTAAAGGCGTGCGCCTCTACACCGGCCCTTAGTGTCATTTCCCCTCACCCCCCTTTCTTTCTCTGTTGACCTCCCCGTCCTCCTCCCGTTTAAAGCCGCAGTCCCCTTGCTTTTCCCACCTCGCCCTTCGTGTCATCTCTGTCCTCACTCCTCCTCCAGTCCTCTATTTGAACTCTCCTACTTTCTGTGGTTATTCTACTATAAACTATATATATAAACTATAACTAGGCTACAGCTGTACCCTAGTTCATGCAGCAGAAAGCAATTTTGACCAAGGCTGATATTAAAAAATACCCAAATCCAAAAGTTTGGAGCTAGGAACCACAGATGAGAGAAAACACGTGACATTTGTCTCTCTGGGTCAGTTACCTCACTCAATATAGTATTCATTTACATGAAAGTTTCATGATTTCATTTTTATTTACAGCTGAGTAGTAGGTCATTGTTTATATGTACCCATTTTCATTATCCATTATCAGTTGAGGGTAGAGTAGGATGTCACGTGCTTTGGGCATATGCCAAGGAATGGTATAGCTAGGTTGTGGTAGATTTATTTTTAGATTTTTGAGAAGTCTCCATACAGGTTTCCAAAGTGGCTGCACCAGCTTGCCGTCACACCGACCATGAATGAGGTTCCTCATATCCTCTCTGCTCTCTGCTGTCTGTTGCTTTGTTGATCTTGGCCATTCCGGCTGGAGTAAGATGAAACCTCGAAGCTATTTTGATTTGTATTTCCCTAATTACTAAAGCCAGTGAACATTTTTGAGACATTTCTTAGTTGTTTTTTATTTCTTTTGGGAACTATCTCTTCAGATCCATAGCCCATTTTTAAAGATTGGTGTGTTTGTTTGTTTGTTTTTGTTTTTTTACTCTGTTTTTTGAGTTCTTTGTATATTGTATAGCTGGTAAAGATTCTCTCCCTCTCCATGGCCTTCCTCCTCACTGGGTTGATTGTTTAGCTGTGCAAGAAGCTTTTCAGTTTGAGGAAGTCTCACTTGTCTGTCATTGGCCTTAATTCCTGGGTAAGTGGAGTCCTGTTTGAAAGTCTTTAGGGTTCCGCCTGTTTTATTCCAGGAGTTCCAGTGTTGGAACATTTCTGTGAGGGTGACAGACACAGGTCTATTCATTCTTCTCTATGTGTATCTCAGTTTTCCCAAGATGTCTATGGAAGGGTCTGTCTTTTCTCCAGTGTCTGTTTTTACCTCTTCGTCAGATAGCAGTGCTGCAGTCACATGCACTCACAGTCAGTCGTTGTGTCTTCTCCCGTCGGTCTGCACGTCTGCTTCTCTGCCAGTGTCACACTGTTATTATTGTCACTTGGTAATGGATCTAGAACTCTGGAATGGTAATCCCTCCAATATTGCTTTTTTTTTTTTTTTTTTTTTTTTTTTTTGACTCAGGATTGCTTTAGCTATTTGGGATTTTTTTGTGGTTCGGTATGAATTTTAGGATAGCCTTTTCTGTTTCTGTGAAGAATGTTGTAGGGATTTTGATTAGAGTTGCACTGAATCTATAAATAGCTTTTGGAAGAATGGTGCTTTAACAGTGTTAATTCTACCAATCCATGAGCATGAGACGTCTTTCCATTTTCTAGTGTCTTCCTCTATCTCTTTCCTCAGAGGTTGAAAGTCTTCATTGCAGAAGTTCTTCTCTTCCTTGGTTAGGCTTATTACTACATGTTTTATTTTCTTTGAGGCTGCTGTGAATACAAGTATTTCATGATCTCTTTGTGTTTGTTATTGGTGCATAAAAAAACTGTTGATTTGTACAAGTTGATTCTGTATCCTGCCACATTGTTGAATTTGTTTATCATTTCTAGAATTTTTTGGTAGAATTTTTAGGATCTCTAACATACAGTGTCATATGATCTGCCAATAGGGATATCTATTTATTTCTGACTGAGTCTTATCATACAGCCCTGACTGGCCTGGCACTCACTATGTAGATCAGGGTTAGGCTGACTTGAACCTCAAAAAAAAAAAAGTGTGCCTGCCTCTGCCTCCTCAGTTCTGGGTTACAGGCATGCCCAGTTATTATTTTTTAAATTATGTATATTTGTGTATGCCTGAGCGTGTGATTACAGGTGTTCATAGAGTTCAGAAAGGGGTTCCATATCCCCTTGAAGCTGGAGTTCTAGGCAGTTGTGAAACTATGTGAGTATTGGGAACTGAACTCAGAACTTGTACAAGAGCAGTACACTCTTTTGACTATGAGCCATCTCTCCAGACCCTGTCTCAACTTCTTGAGATTGGAAGTGTCTTGAGTTTATATTCATTTGTTTATTCAGAAGAGTGTATGTGTGCTTACTTAGTGCCAGGTACTGTTATGAGTGTATAAGAGACAGAGTTTCACTGCCTCTGAAAATCAGCAGGGGAAAGTAGGTGGTCTGTAAATAGAGCACACAGTAAGAATCTGGGCACATGAAGCAGGCCCTGAATCCCAGCTCTCAAGAGATGGAGACAGAAGGATCAGAAGTTCAAGATCATCCTCAGCTGTATAATCAAGTTTGAGGCGATCTTGGGCTATAGCAGATGATGTCTTTTTTTTTTTCTTTAAAAAAAATCATGTCCTAAATTATCTTTGACAAAGAGTCTTCCCTTCTCTCACATCCTGATATTTATCTAATAAGCATAAGTAGATCCTCTGTTGTTTGTAAGCCAGTGTACTCAACAAATAAATTATTCTTTAAGATTAAAAATTGTTCTGTGTGTACGACTGTCTCACCTGCATGTGTGTCTGCACCTCAGACACACCTGGTGTCCACAGAGCCCCTGGGACTGCAGTGACAGACAGCTGTGAGCTGCTGTGAGGGTGCTGGGACTTGAACTCAGGTCCTCTGGAAGAACAGCTGGTACTCTTAACCACTGAGCCATCTCTCTAGCCCACAAATAAATCATTTTTATTAAGGTAGTTGCTTTTAATGTGTATGAGTTCTTTTCTGAAAAATGGTTGTTTCTCTAAAGTCCTATTATGTTGGAAATGTAGTTAAAGTCTTTATTTTATCAAGTTCATTTTAAAATTCAAACAAAAATAATCTACCTGCATATTCATGGCATTCAAATCAGAATAATATTATAGCTATATGAAGTTCATGCCTTTGCTTCAATTTTTGCTTTTAATAAACATTTCTTGTTCTGTTCAGCAAAGCTCTGAAGTCCTCAAGGGTTTCTTTGCTAAGTCGGTGGAAACCATGCCGGATGCTTCTATGTCCTCTCCTATGAAGGATGACGAGAAGCATCTCATCCGGATTCTGTTGGAAAGCTTTGCTTCCAATCGGCTGGGCGCTCCAAACTGCAAGGTAATTTATAGGACCTATTTAAAATATGCTCTTAAAGCTTATTCATTCTGTATTAATTGCCAGGGGTTGCAGCTGTAGGCATGATGGGTTTTCCTTCTTCCTGTGTATTTTATTTTATTTTCATTTTTAATTATATTTTTTTTTGTCTCTGTGTATGTATGTGTGGAGGCATGCATGTGCTGTGGTGTACCTGTGGAAGTCAGAAGACAGCTTGTGGGAGTTGGTTCTTTCTACCGTGTGGGATGTGGAGATTGAACTCGGGTCCTTGGGCTGGCAACGGTGTATTTACCCCTGGACATCTCCCAGCCTTGCTTTTTACTGTTTGAGACAGGGTTTCGTTCATGTATCCCAGGCTGCTGTGCATGACGGTCTTCTGGCCTCAGGGTCTGCGTGCTGGATCATAGGCATCTGCCGCTGTGCCTGATCTTCTTTGTTTGGTTTTCTACCTTGTTATTGTTACTGTTACTGGTTGTATGTGAGTCAGTTCTCTCTTCCATGTGGGTCCTGGGACTCGAGCTCAGGTCCTTCTGCACCTGCTGAGGCATCCCGCTGCTCTTTCCCTGGTCTTCCCCCAGCCTCTCCTCCTCTTCCTCTTGTTTTCTTCTTCCTGTTCCTCTTCTTCCTTCTCTTCTTCCTCTTTCCTTTCTGTCTGCCTCCCCTTCTCCTCCTCCTTTTTCTTTTTAATCCTTCGTGGTGCTGGGGATCAAGTCCAGACTTTCTTCATGCTGGACAAGTGCTTCTCCTCTGAATCTGTTTCCCCGATGCAAAATTACTTTTTTCTTTTTTCTTCTTTCCTTTGAAACAGTCTTGTTAGGTAGCTCAAGTGGGCCTTGAACTCATAATCCTCCTGCCTCGGTTTTCTGAGTACTGAGATGATAGGTTTGTGCCACCAGACCCTAATACTGTTAAGTGTGAACCAGCGTTGGGACTGCACCGTGTATATTAAGTGACTGTTGTGTGTTGGTGACGTACAGTTTGTATATGCAGGTTGTTCTCCATGGGCCTTTTAACCCCTATGAGCTGAAGTGTCATAGTCTGACCAGAATATCCAAATTCAGGTACGATTGAATTAATTTTCCTATGAAATATTTTATTTCTTTATCTGTAGACCTCATTAGAAACTAACTTGACCTTGTACGTAAGCTGCAAGAATGTTTTAGCCCGCTCCTGACATCCTCCTCCGTCAGATCTGAGGCATTGTTTCCCTTTGCAGTGAGAACAGTTCTACAGTGGACAGTTCCGAGTTTCTTCTATTCCGATTGATTATAGCTGTCACTGTCACTCAACGGGGGGGGGGGGGGGGGGGGGGGGATCCTCTGTGCTGGGACTGCTGAGTGACCTGTTGTCTGGAAGCAGTTTTGATCTGGGAAACAGTGGTAAACAGAATGCAGCTGTCATCTTTAATAACACTGTAGGCTGAATAGTGACAGAAAACTAGTGACACAGTGTATAGGGTGACAGGGGTCTTGTCAGGGACCTGGGATACATGGAAGCATCTGGGGTCCTGGCTACACTTTGCAGTCCATACTTGAGGTTTTCCAGAGCCTTTTGAATCCCAAAGGCCATAAGGCATTTGCTATGTATGGTGTAGGGGACAGAGGGACAGTTCTAGTGACAGTGCATAGGCCTACATTTGAGAGTTTGTATCTGTGAGAACTTTAAGTTAAGTACAGCTGGAGGATTGGGTGGAGGGAGAAGGGGCTGCAGACTGGGGACAGATAGGCAGGCTTCCTAAGTCTCATTTCAGAAGTATCCAGCATATTGCATTTTATAAGAGTGGTCTGGGTGAACACTGGCTTCTCTGAGCTCTTCTGAGGACTAGCAGTAGGCGTCCTGTTAGCAGGGCAGGTCCTCAGGCCCTGTCTCCAGGAAGCCTGCACACACAGTGATATCTGAAGAATACACTGAATTCTTGGTAAGAGCAGGCCTATGAGGCTGGTTCCCAGTGTAACCTGAAGCTGGAGAAGTGGTGTGAACACCAGCAGCCTCATGAGCTCTTTCAGAAACGGGACACAGTTAGATGCAGTGATGACAGACAAGAAACTTAACCATGTCTTGGAGCCGCTGCCCACGTCTGCTCAGAGGAGGTGGGGCGGATGGATGGGCCACACTGTGCCCACTCAGCTGGAAGGCAGGCAGTAGCTTCAGGGGCTGTGGGGCCTGATAGAGCAAGGGTACAAAAACAGGTTTGAGAGCTCTGGGATGGATGGCACCTAAAGGTGGGCTGTGGTGATAGTGTGTCCTCCAATATATTGTGTACCCTAATAAACTTATCTGAGGTCAGAGAACAGAACAGCCGCTAGGTAGACCTAGAGGCCAGAAATTGGAGTTAAAGCCTTAGAGAGATCAGAGGAATAGGAACAGCCACAGCTAACCTCACCTCACCAACTCTGAAGCTTCCAAAGACGAGATACTTCCTGTCTACCCATGCCTATATTCCTTGCTGTTCTGCCATCTGATTTGCTCTCTCTGTCCAGCTACATCACTTCCTCTTCCTGCCCAGCTCTGTCACTTCCTGTCTGTCTGTGTAGACCTCCAGACCTCCATGGTTAAGTAGTGTTGGAATTTAAGGCATGTGCCACCACACCTGGCTCTGTTTCCAGTGTGGCCTTGAACTCACATAGATCCAGACAGATCCCTGTCTGCCAAGTGATAGGATTAAAGGCGTGTGCTAACATTGCATGACTTTTGTGTTTACTTATAATGGCTGGCTTTTTCCTCTGATCTCTAGGCAAGCTTTATTTATTAGAGTACAAATAAAGTATCACCACAGTGGGGAAAGGAAGGGTGAGAACTGGCACAAGGAGGGGCCCGGGGCCTGTGTGGGGGTCATGGCATTTGCCTGTGCAACCATCTTTCTGAGATTCACTTACAGGCTGGCATGCTCCCTCACCTGGACAGTGGGGCAACAGCTTGTGCCCTGCTGCTTCTTCCCAGATGTGTGTGGATTGAGAAAGAGAGCATCAACTCTGTCGTCATCAGTGACAGCCCTGCCGACCTGCACCAGAGGATGCTGGTTGCAGCGTCACTCTCAGTTAATGAGACTGGTAACGAGATGACATCTGCTGTCTGTGTACTTTCTCCTTTTCCTTGACTTCATTACTTGGAGCAGTTTAACTTGTAATTAGTGGGGGGATTTATGCTTAGGTATTACACTGTTCAGCTATTTTCTTTTTTAAGAAAAATATTTAATTTTGTTTGCATGTGTCTGAGTGTGTACATGAACCACATGTGCACAGGAGCCTATGGAAGTCAGAAGAGGCATCAGATACCCTGGAACTGGAGTTATAGATGGTTGTGAGCCACCTTGTAGGTGCTGGGAAGTGAATCTGGGTCCTCTGCCAGAACAGTAAGCACTCTTAACCACTGAACCATATCTCCAAACTTCATTAAGCTATTTCCTGAGTGCAATGGCCAATGCAAATTTAAGAAATGAAATATTACTACTTTTTGTTTTATACAAGGATGTGGGAATTAAATGATTCTTATTCTTCCATGATTGTCTACAGCGTTCTTGGCTGTAGGAAATTCTGATAAGATAGCCTAACAAGAGAATAAAGAAAACAGTAACTAAATGAGTAACTCTTCAGGGATAAGTGCCTAAGCATGTCCACGAATCTATCTGTAGGATGTGTGGGAGCCAAAGACAGGACATACATTCCTTGGAGGGGACCCAAGAGGCCAGACTCGGCAGCAGATGAGCTGGCTGGATTAGGAGGGGTTAGTGGGGCTCTACCCTGTCACACTCTAAGCAGTGTGTGATGCAGGTCTGAAGCTGGCTGTCTCCTGTGTGGCAGGGTCTACCATGCTCCTGAGAGAGACCTCCCTGATGCCTCACATCCCGGGCCTCCCAGCTCTCCTCAGCATGCTGTTTGCACCAGTGATGGAGTTAAGGTTGGTGTGCATCTCCAGTTTGTCTGTGTGCAGGCTTCCACACAGTCAGAATCTAGGTGGGAAAGGAGAAGGAAACCTCCACAGAGGAGCTGGTCTGTGATCCGTCGTGTATTGGTTCAGTTTTCTCTGTGCTTCAGTGTGATTGTTCATGGCCCCGGACTTAGGAGAGTTTGACTTCTCAAGTTTTAGTTTTGTGGTGATACCAAAGTAACACTTGTTTAGGTTCTGTGGTTAGTGATGCCAGCAAGCTCCAGGCTACTTACTGTAGTAGCATGATGGTCCTGAGTGTCATGGCCAGCATGTCAGTGTGCTGTGGTACTCAGGAGGCCGAGTGTAAACAGTGCGTTTTCCACTTTGGGTATTTTTGACTTGGATGCTGTTGGGGCTTGAGTCTGGGGTGTGTCCCACATGCTGGAAGGCACTGTCAGGAGGCTGTGGAGCCTTTGGGCCTTGAGGCCTACATGGTAGAGGTAAGATCACAGGTCTGGGAAGACATACAAACTTCCTGTTCTTGCTTGCTTTCTCGACTTCCTGCCTGCTACAGTGTGAACCAGCAGCTATTGCTCTACCCTGTCTTCCCGTTATGGTGGACTAGCACTCCCCTGACACTGAACCAGAATAAACCCCATCACTTAGGGTGCTTCTGTTAGTGTTTGTCACAGCAACAAGAAGAGTGATTAACATAGACAGGCTTGTTGGGGTGTGGGTCTGCTGAAGGAGAGGGACATCTGTTGTTTTGACTGATTCAAAGAACAGCTCAAATGTTTGTAAAGGTGCAGGCAGCGTTACAGGGAACTCAATTAAAACTAGGCAAAAGAAATATGACATGAAGGTAGAAACATGGAATAGGAAATAAAAGGGGTATTCTGTTGTCTACGGGCTTTTTGGTGGCCGGTTGCCAGTGAGGAATCCTGTCAGCCTCTCTTCCTGTGGGAACTAAGAAGTAAAGATGTGAACTACTAAGTAGATTGTAGCTCTTATGCAAATATCCAACATGGATTTCCATACAGATTTGAGTCCAGAGACCTGTGTGATGAGAAAGTCTCTCTGTTAGGTTTCATGTCAGCATTGTGGGCTTCATAGCACCCTCTGTGTGGAGTGAGATGCTGGGTTAACTTCAGTCACTGTCTTAGGTTACACTTGATGTGCTGAAACACCATGAGCAAGACAACCTGGGGAGGAAAGGGCTTGTTCTGCTTACGCTCCCACATCACAGTTCATCATGAAAGTAAGTCAGGGCAGGAACCTGGAGGCGGGAGCTGATGCAGAGGCCATGGAGTGTGCTGCTTACCTGCTTGCTCCCCATGGCTTGCTCAGCCTGCTTTCTTATAGAAGCCAGGCCCACCCACCCAGGGATGGCCCCACACACATGTTACTACATGAGAACAACCAGAGTGAGGTGCTGTGATGAGCTAATAAAACTGGTTTCTTATAAAAAGGGTTTGTATAAATGGAAATAATAAAAAATTACATTAATAATGTAGAAGAATTTAGAATTTAAGAAAACATTATTTTTTAATTTTTATTGCATTTAAGAAAAATATTTTAGATTTATTTATTTTATATTATGTGTATGAGTGTTTTTGCCTGTTAATGTATATACACATGTACGTACACCGTGTGCTTGCCCAGTGCCAGATGAGGTCAGAAGAAGAGGTGAGTAAGATCTGGAGTTACAGATTGTTTTGAGCCACCATGTGAGTGACAGGAACTGGACTCTGGTCCTTGGCAAGGGCAGTGATACTCTTAACTGCTGAGCCACTCTCCAGCCCATTTTATTGCATGTATATGTATTTTGCATATGTGTGCCACAGTGTGCAAATGGAGGTCAGTGGAGAATGTATTGGAGTGTGTTCTCTCCTTCCGTCGTCGTGTGGGTCCCTGAGATTGAACTCAGCTTGTTAGGCTTGGAAGCAGGAGCCCTTATTCAGAGTCACCTGCTGGACCTAAAACATTTTCTGACTGTTTTACAAAGCAAATAACACCTAATCTATAAGTCTGAATTCTAGTTTTCAGCCTTAAGTTTACTTACATGCAGGAGTCCCTCTCTCTTTTATGAGTCTGATAAAGGAGGTTTCTTATTACCGCATCTGCTCCAGAGAGAATTACAAACCCAGCATTAAGGGCTGGAGAGATGGCTCAGTGGTTAAGAACACTCGCTGCTGCCCTTCCAGAGGACCCAGCACCCACATGGCGGCTCACAACCGTTTGCAACTCCAACACCCTCTTCTGGCTTCTGAGGGCACCAGACATGCATGTGGTATACATACACAGATGTGGACAAAACACTCATACACAACATAAAATTTTAAAAATGTGTGTAAGAAACCCAACATTGTGTTAATATGAATATTTAACTTATATCCTTATAGTGATATTTAGTCTGTATTTCTGTGTAAAAATCGAGGAATCACATAGTTTAGTTACGATGCTGGTGCTAGAAAAACACCAGGTAGCTTTATTAGTCACATATCTAACCCTGAAATAGTGGCTTAGCTTAACTCCTCTAAATGCCCTTCAGAGTTGACCGTGATGGAAAATGCTATACTGGGGTCCTTTGTGGTTTGGGATGGAATTCAACTACCGAGGCCCCTATACTGCCAGAGCACGACATTGAGCTGGCCTTTGATGTGTGCTTCGACGTGGAGGACATTGTTGAGGTAAGTGTGGCATACTCGTGGATAGCAATCCGCCTCCTTGCTTTTACACCCATGTTCTGCGCATCTGCCATAGTGCTTTCCGTGGAGACCTGCTTGCCTGCTTCCCAGGGTGGTCTGTGCCAGCGTGCAGACGGACTGCTCCTTATTTGGCCCTGCCCGCATCTCTCCAGCCCGCTGTGCGCTTCTTGATGGCCTCCCCTCCCCCCTCTCCTGGTGCAGACCTCAGTGAGATCCCTTCCTTGCTGGTACACACAGGGAGGTAAAGAAATGAACTTACCCTACCTGCTTGGCCTTGCTGTAGCAGACTGGGTGCCATTTCCCTGGGGAGAGGCCACCAGCAGGCCCATCGCGTCACCAGACCAGCTTGGGTGTACCTGTGCAGCCAGGTTCAGCTTTTAGAGTGTGTTAGGCAGGTGGGTAGATGCTAATGAAGAAGTTTGTTTTTTCTTTTTTGTTGTTTTCATATTTCCTTATTCTAGTAATTTGTCTTTTTGCATTTTACAAAAACCCTGGAAAATGACCCTTCTCTACTACCTTGAGAAATGCCACTCCAGAGTCCCTTTCCTTCTGGACATTCCCTGGTAGCTGACCAGCTGCATGAGGGCAGGGAAGGAAGGAGCCACTGAGTCACGCTGTCCTAACTCGTCGAGCAGCAGCAGAACACCGGCTGTTAAATGTCAGCTGTGCCTTCACACGAAGAGACTTGTGAGGACTGGAGGATGCTCGGTCGTAAAGAGCCCTTGCTGCTCCTAAAGTACTCCTCTGATCACAGACTTCATTGCAGAATGGAAAAGGAGCATTCTAGAAACAAATGGGGTCCATATGTGAATTCAGGTTTGGCACAAGTCGGCATGTATACCAGAGGTTCTGTCTATGAAGGAAAAGTCGGTTTTGCAGATCCTGGTAAGGCCATGAAGAAAAGCTGCATACTGGGGGAAGATATTTATTACGTGCCTGGTGGTATCCACAATACATTAGCAACTCTTATGTTTACTAATAAAACACGAAACCAAGTAAAAGATGATGGAAGTGAACACATGAGAAGCCATGCAGCTCACATATCATGAGGAAAATGCAGATGTGGATCCTCACAACCAGACTGCACACCCCAGTCCTCAGTGCTGACAGTGACTGTGGATCCTCACAACCAGACCGCACACCCCAGTCCTCAGTGCTGACAGTGACTGTGGATCCTCAACCAGACCGCACACCCCAGTCCTCAGTGCTGACAGTGACTGTGGGTCCTCACAACCAGACTGCACACCCCAGTCCTCAGTGCTGACAGTGACTGTGGATCCTCACAACCAGACCGCACACCCCAGTCCTCAGTGCTGACAGTGACTGTGGATCCTCAACCAGACCGCACACCCCAGTCCTCAGTGCTGACAGTGACTGTGGATCCTCAACCAGACTGCACACCCCAGTCCTCAGTGCTGACAGTGACTGTGGATCCTCACAACCAGACCGCACACCCCAGTCCTCAGTGCTGACAGTGACTGTGGATCCTCAACCAGACCGCACACCCCAGTCCTCAGTGCTGACAGTGACTGTGGATCCTCACAACCAGACCGCACACCCCAGTCCTCAGTGCTGACAGTGACTGTGGATCCTCACAACCAGACTGCACACCCCAGTCCTCAGTGCTGACAGTGACTGTGGATCCTCAACCAGACCGCACACCCCAGTCCTCAGTGCTGACAGTGACTGTGGATCCTCAACCAGACCGCACACCCCAGTCCTCAGTGCTGACAGTGACTGTGGATCCTCAACCAGACTGCACACCCCAGTCCTCAGTGCCGACAGTGACTGTGGGGAGGCAAGAGCCAGTGAGAAGCCTTGGTTCTCTATGTGTGCTGCAGAGGGGTTGCCCTTGGAGGACAGGTCTCCTTCTAGATTAAACCTATACCATATGACCCAGGAAGTCTGCCTGGGTCACTGACCAGCTGCTGTGCTCCTGCTCCAGGAGTTAGGACGCCCCGTGACTCAGCGGCTCCTTCCTTCCTTCCTTCCCTGCCTCACGTAGCTGGTCAGCTAACCAGGGAGCTTCTGAGTGGCATTTCTCAGGGTATTTTTAGAGAAGGATCAGTTTTGAAATTTTATAAACTGTACACAGACATGAATGACTAGAATAAGGAAATATGAAAACAAAAACAGAAAAAAACATTTTTTTATTTTTCAATTTGTATTTATTCAAAAGACAGCTGTAAGATGTGAGAATATATGTCCCCAGAGAGCTCATGTGTGAGTGTCAGCAGCTCATTCATAACTGCTGCTGTTAAGGATATCTCTTGACAAGGGAATGTGTATGTTAGCTGTGGTATTACAACAGAATGGTATTTGGCAGTAAAATGGAATGAATGATTCATACAAGAGTATGACTAAATCTTAGAAGCATTTACTACAGCAATTGGGGTGTGTCTGTGTGAACCTGCTAGGGAGACATTCTGTACAGGAAGCAGATAAGTGGTTGCCAGGAGATAGGGACGTGAATAAATGGGAGCACCTAGGAACTTGAAGTTGAAAGAGGTGAAGGTAGAGGACACAGCTATGCATTTGACCCCTCTAAGTGTCCTCAGTAGTGGGTTTAATGTATGACTTGCACACCATGCGGTATCAGGGCTCCCAGAAAGGGATACATGTGTGGAAAGGGACAGTAGACATAACTGTTGGGAATGCCACAATACTGTGTTGAAAGAGTAAAGAGAAAAAGAGCTTGGGGAAAAGAGAGAGGAAAAGGAAGCTCCACATGAACACTGTCCTGTAGTTGTAGTTTGGGGAGTTAGGAGGCATAAGTTAGTGGGTCTGAAGCCATTTTCCATATTACTGGGGTGACTGTATAAGGGAATGGATTTGGGAACCATGGTTGTTACTAAAGGGGGGAATTAAAAGTGAGCAAGGCTAGTATGACTCCTGTAGTGCTGGATTAGAGCCAGAGATGCCAGTGTGGACTCGTGATTAGTTCATACTTGAAGGGCAGCTAGGTGCAGAAGCAGTTACAGGTCTGTGTGAAAATGGCCTCCTGCCCATATGCAGTGTCCGGCTCTGGGAGGGCTGCTGAGAAGTAGCTCCTCTGGGGCAGAGAGCACAGTTGACGCTCAGCATGTGTTTTCTATGGGAGATCCCAGGTTGGGAGCCAGGTCTCCTTGAAGAAACTTTTTCCACAGGAAGGGCACAGGAAATGTAGGTACCCAGAGCATCTTATAGCCCCATAAAGGAAGGATGCATATGAAGCACACAGGGATAGGAGACATCCAAAGATACTTAGCCAACTAGAGGGAAAGCTGCCAGTTGGAAGAGCTGAAACAGTGTTGAGCAACAAAGTAAATACATTGGATTGTAACCCAGAATATAAAATACCCATGTGTCTAGGTAGAGAAATAAATGATTGAATAACTCAGTGGGAGAAAACCAGTTAGCTCTTAGAAAGCTACTGGGAGTTCAGGTGGGTCTTGTGGTCTCTGAGGACAAGTGAGACTTAAGGAACCAGGAGTAGGGAAGGAGGTATTTTACAACCAGGAAGCCCTGCAGAGTCGTCAGCCGAGCTGTCGTGGCCACATTCTGTGGTGCAGGCAGACCTATGGAATGTGAGGAGAAGACAGTGTCTCCCCTCTAGACAATGACAACCTCTAATCAGGGAGCATGCTACAAAATTCCCAACCAGAACACCTCCAAATTGCTAATGTCTTGTAAACCAAGAAAAGGCTGGGAAGCCATCCTATACCAGAGAAGGCATGATAAGTTCAATGTGGTTCTGGGGCCTGGGGCCTGAGGAGAAATGGGATGCTAATAGAAAATTGGTCTAATCTAAACATCCAGAGTTGGTAGCAGTGTTTCAGAGTTGTAACAAATGTAAGAGAAATTGGAGACGGGCTTGTGGGACCTGCTCATTCTTCAGTGTTATTTCTGTTGTTTTACTAATTCTGTAAACTGCTGACTGATGCTAGTCACAGAACACAGCTTTGAATGCTGTGACCTATTTACTGTGGAAATAGCCACATAGTCTGTCACTGTTCCTTTACAGATTAATATTCTCAGGGCTGCTATCAACAAACTAGTATGTGATGGGCCAAATGGATCCAAGTGTCTTGGGCCTGAAAGAATTGCGCAGTTACAGGAGAATGCACGTCAGAAACTTGTAGGGTAAGTTATATGGTGACATGCTGTAAAGGTGCCCTAGACAGTATACAGCGTGTGTGTGTGTGTGCGTGTGTGTGTTTAGTCATTTCTGATGTATGCATGTTCTAAATCACTTAGATGTGACAGATAAGTTACTCAAGTGTAACATGAATCTTTAAAAGTCTTATTAATAAAAAAAAAAAAACAAGCAAAAACCTGGAGCCAGTTATTGGGGTGAATGCTGGAAGATCAGAGCAGAACAAGCCACAGCCACCTCACCTTGCCAGTTCCTCAGGTGATCCTGTTTCCTCAGACTGGAAGCTTCTAAGTCCTCATCCAGAATGAATCTCAGCTGAACTGCTTCTCGAAAGCCTGAAGCTTAACCAGCCAGTTCCTGGTTTTCATGCCTTATATACCTTTCTGCTTTCTGCCCTCACTTCCTGGGATTAAAGGCTCACTTCGTGGGATTAAAGGCGTGAGTCACCATGCCTGGCTGTTTCCAGTGTGGCTTTGAACTCACAGAGATCCAGAGGATCTCTGCCTCTGGAATGCTAGGATTAAAGGCATGTGTGCCACCATTTTCTAGCCTTTATATCTAGTGGCTGTCCTGTTCTCTGACCCCAGATAAGTTTATTAGGGTGCACAATATTTTGGGGAACACTATCACCACACTCAAGTGGGATTGCAGTGCTGAGGCACCCCTGCAGGGCAGGGCACATGGACTGCAAAGTAGTGCTGTATCCCATCACTAGCTACACATGGGGCCCAGGGGAAAGAGTGGAGTCTGCGCCTTGAGACTGGCTGGTCCTTTGACCACCCTTCTCTTGCACCTTTCGTCTCTCACTGGCAGCTCCATTCCCAACCAGAGTTCAGAGGACAAAGGGTATCCATTGTGTCCTCAGTGGGCTGCCTCTGCCTCCCAAGTGCTGGGATTATAGAAATGTGTCACCATAGCATCTAGTTTTTGTCCCCCCCCAAGCTTGCTTGAATTGAGGTTTCATATACATAAATTGTGTGTGTGTGTGTGTGTGTGTGTGTGTGTGTGTGTGTGTGTGTATACGTGCTTTGTGGGGGCAGGATCCTGGTCATGAGCAATGAATATCAGTGACCTCCCTAGCCTCCTTATGGCACTGTCACCCCACCCCCAACATGCAGCCTCAGTCTCTGTGAGTTCATCTGACCTTTGCTCATGTTGATAGGTCTTTCTTAATGTCCTCCTTCCCCTCTGGCTCTTCCACTCTTTCCACCCCCTCTTCTGAGGGGTCTGTGAGCTCTGAGGGGAGGGACTTGATGGAGACATCCCATTTAGGGCTGAGTGTTCTCAGGTCTGTCACTCTCTGTGTAAAGTCTGGCTGTGGGTCTCTGTGTTTGTTCATCTGCTGCAGGAGGG
The DNA here is from genome assembly GCF_007827085.1 of Peromyscus californicus insignis. NCBI lineage: Eukaryota > Metazoa > Chordata > Mammalia > Rodentia > Cricetidae > Peromyscus > Peromyscus californicus. The sequence continues at coordinate 61,430,550 of NW_026294447.1, forward strand.
AGCTGCTCTGATGATGGCAGAGCAAGGCACTGATCTATGAGTGTAGCAGAATGTCACTAGGAGTCACTTTATCACTTCATTTCCCCCCTTTTTAGGCCAGTTTGATTTGGTTTTCCCCTAGGTCCCTGGGTTATCTAGTCTTAAGTGTTTGGTCACCCAAGCAGTGTTTGGTATGGATTACATCTCGTGGAGTGGGACTGAGTCAAGTAAGTTGATCTTCCCACAAGCTTTGTATCACCATTACCCTAGCATATCTTGCAGGCAGACATCATTGTAGATAAAGGATTTGTGACTGGCTTTGTGTTTGTTGCTCTTTTGATAGTGTGCAGAGAACCTTCCTGTACCAAAGATGCTGGAATCCAGGGGTGAAGGGTCTCTGTAGGCACCAGCTTGGCTTCTCCATAGTCAGTATAGGGTTGTGTTCCACAATGGGGACTTGTCAGTTTGTGGAGAGCAACCTATAGTTTTGGCAGTAGCCCAGGTTGTTTGGAGATTCCCATGGGGCCCCTTTGGCCAACAACTCAATTCGATGTCACCCAATCCTGGTCCTGGAAGCTTCTTTGCATGAAAAAAGATGGCCAGTTGGGAATCTGTCTCCCCCATTATTGCCCCATTTATATTGCCTTCATATATGTATATATTTTAAGAGTTTCTACTATATTAGGTTTCTTTACTACCCCTCAAATGCCCCTTAATTTGAGTTGCCTCTTTTCATAGTCCCTCCCACAACCCTTCTCCCTCCCCTCCCTGCTTGATCCTCCTATTCCATCTCCCTCTTCCATCCATATCTGTCAGTGTGTATTCCCCTTTCCTAACACGATGTGTCTGCTCCCTCCAGTCCCTTACTCTATACCTATCATCTGTGCTTCTATGGATTATAGCTTGGTTATCATTGACTTAACAGCTAATATCCACATATAAACAACTACATACCAGCTTATCTTTCTTGGCCTGGGATACTTCACTCAGGATGACTTTTTTTTCTACTTCCATCCATTTGCCTGTAAATTTCATGATGTCGGTTTTTTTTTTTCCAATAACTGAGTAATACTCCATTGTGTAAATGTACCACATTTTCTTTATACATTCTTCTGGTTGAGAGACATCTAGGCTATTTCTAGTTTCTGGTTTTTATGAATAGAGCAGCAATGAACATTGTTGAGCAAGTGTCTCTGTAGTACAATATAACATCCTATACCCAAGAGTGGTGTAGCTGAATCTTGAGATAGATTGATTCCCATCTTCCTGAGGAACCACCACACTGATTCCCATAGTGGCTGTACAAGTTTGCACTCCCACCAACAATGGATGAGTGTTCCTCTTACTCTACATCCTTGCCAGCTCGAGCTGTCATTTCCTTTATTGATCTTGGCCATTCTGACAGGTGTAAGAAGGAATCTCAAAGTAGTTTTGATTTGCATTTCCCTAATGACCAAGGATGTTGAACATTTCTTTTAGTGTTTCTCAGTCACTTGAGTTCCTTATATTGAGAATGCTCTGTTTAGATCTGTATCCCATTTTTAAAATGGGTTGTTGTCTTGTCACCTAGTTTCTTGAGCTCTTTTGAATATCAGTCCTCTATAGACTGTGTAGTTGGTGAACATCTCCCAATCTGTAGGCTTCTTCTTTGTCTGAATGATGGTGTTCTTTGCTGTGCAGGCATCTCAGTTTCATGAGGTCCCACTTATTGATTGTGCTAATGGTGTTCTGTTCAGAAAGTTTTCCTATGCCAGTGAAATTCAGTGAATTCAAGGCTATTGTCCACTTTTGTTTCTATCTACTTCAGTATATCTGTCTGGTTTTTGTTGAGGTCTTTGATCCATTTGGGTTTTGTTCAGGGTGATAAGTATGGATTCATTTGGATTCTTCTACATGCAGCCATCCAGTTTGACCAGCACCATGTGTTGAAGATGATGTCTTTTTTCCAGTGTGTATTTCTGGTTTCTTATCAAAGGTCAAGTGTCCGTAGGTATGTGGATATATATCTGGTTCTTCAATTTGATTCCTTTGATCAATTTGTCTGTTTTTATGCCAATACCATGCAGTTTTTATTATTGCAGTTTTGTAGCAAAACTTGAAATTAGGTAGGGATGGTGATATTTCCGTCAGTTCTTTGATTATTCAGGATTGTTTTAGCTATCCTGGTATTTTTTTGTGTTTCCACATGAAGCTGAAAATTGTCCTTTCAAGACGTGTGAAGAATTACGTTGTTTTTGATGGAGATTGTATTCGATCTGTAGATTACTTTTGGTAGGATGGCCATTTTTAGTTACTCTTACTGACCCACGAGCATGGGGACTCTTTCCATCTTCTGATATCTTCTTCAGTTTCTTTTGTCAGTGACTTGAAGTTCTTATCATACAGGTCTTTCACATGCTTGGTTAGAATTACCCAGACAGTTTATATTATTTGAGGCTATTGTGAAATGTCTTGTTTCCCTGATCTCTTTCTCAGTCCATTTGCCATTTGTCTATAGGAAAGCTACTGATTTTTGTGAGTTTATTTTGTATACAGCTACTTTGCTGAAAGTGTTTATCAGCTATAGGAGTTTCCCAATAGAATTTTTAGGGTTGTTTATGTATACTATTATATATCATCTGCAAATAATGATACTTTGACTTCTTTCTTTCCAATTTGTATCCTTTTGAATCCTTTAGTGGTCTTATTGCTCTAGCTAGAATTGCAGTACTATATAGAATTTCAGTACTATATTGAATAGATATGGGGAGAGTGGACAGCCTTGTCTTGTTCCTGATTTTAGTGGAGTTGCTTTGAGTTTCTTCTCTCCATTTAATTTGATGTTGGCTGTTGGCTTGCTGTAAACTGCTTTTATTACGTTGAGATATGTCCCTTGTATCCCTGATCTCTCCAAGACTTTTATCATGAAGGGGTGTTGGATTTTCTCAAAGGCCTTTTCTGCATCTAATGAGATGATCATGTAGTTTTGCTTTCAGTTTTATATGGTGGATTACATTTATCGATATAACTATGTTGATCTATCCCTGCTTCTCTGGGATGACACTTAATCATGATGAATGATCTTTTTGATGTGTTCTTGGATTTGGTTTGCAAGTATTTTATTGAATATTTTTACATCTATGTTCATAGGGAAAATTGGTCTGTAATTCCCTTTCTTTCTTGGGTCTTTAAGTGGTTAGGGTTCAGGGTAAGTGTGGCCTATAAAATGAAATGGGCAGTGCCCCTTCTGTTTTTATTTTGTGAAATAATCTGAGGAGTATTGGCATTAACTCTTTGAGAGTCTGATCGAATTCTGCTCTAAAACCCTATGGCCCTGGGCTTTTTTGGTTGGAGACTTTTAATGACTGCTTTTATCTCACTAGAGGTAAAATAGGTCTGTTTGTTTATCTGATCTTGATTTAACTTTGGTAAATGGTATGTATCGAAAAAATTATCCATTTCTTTTAGATTTTCCAATTTGGTGGAGTACAGGTTTTTAAACTATGTCCTAATGCTTCTCTGAATTTTCTCAGTGTCTGTTGTTACGTCCATTTTAATTTGAATACTCTTTCTCTGACTTTTAGTTGGATAAGGGTTTGTCAATCTTAATGAGTTTTTCTGAGAACCTACTCTGTTTTATTGAATTTTTGTATTTTGTTGTTGTTGTTGTTTGTTTCTATTTTATTGATTTTAGTCCTGAGTTTGATCATTTCTTGCCATCTACTCCTTTTGGTTGTGATTTTTTCTTTTTGTTCTAGAGCTTTCAGGTGTGCAGTTGAGTTGCTATTGTGAGACCACTCCAGTTGTTTTATGTCGACACTCAGAGCTGTGAACTCGTCTCTTAGCCCCGCTTTCATTGTGTTCCACAAGTTCGAGTTTGTTGTGCGTCCATTTTCATTCGATTCTAGAAAGTCTTATTTTCCTTAATTTCTGTCCTGACCCATTTGTCATTCAGGAGAGAGTTGTTCGGTTTCCATGAGTTTTGTAAGTTTTCTGTTGTTGATATCCAGTTTTTTTTTTTTTTTTTGATTATTGAATGTCTCTGGCGTATTTTTAAATTTATTCTGTGTGTCTTTTACATCCTGTATCTTGATCCCATTCATTTCCCCATCTCTTCGCAACCGCCCTCCACCCCTGCACCTCTCCCCCAATAAAACAAAATTTAAGAGAAAAAAGGAAAAATTAAAAAAGGAAAAAAATTAAAAACCTCCTCCTGGAAGCTGCAGTGCGACACAGTCAAGCTCCACGTGCGGGTATTTTAACCCGTGGTGAATCAGATCGGATCTTGTACCTGTTGAGACTTGCTTTGTGTTTGGGTATGTGGTCAATTTTGGATGAAGTTCCATGAGGTGCTAAGAAGAAGGTGTATTCTTTGGTGTTTGGTTGAACTTTTCTGTAGACATGTTAGGTCCTTTTGGTTTATAATTTCAATTAGCTCCAGTATTCTCTTTTAGTTTTGTGTAGATGACCAGTCTGTTGGTGAGAGGGGGTACTGAAGTCTCCTGTTATCAGTGTGTGAGGGTCGATATGTGATTCAAGCTGTTGAAGTGTTTACAAACTTGGGTTTATGGCATAGATGTTAAGAATTGCAATTTGCCTGCTTGCTTCCCTGACTGGAGTGGCCTGTGTCTCAGGCATCTTTCTTATTAAACACAAGACCAACAGCCCAGGGATGGCACCACCCACAGTGCCCCCCCCCCATCAATCACTACTTAAGAAAATGCCCTAAGCCAGATCTAATGGTGACATTTTCTGAATTGAGGCTCCCTCCTTTCAGAGACTCTAGCTTGTGTCACGTTGACATCAAAGCACCCAGCACACACACATAAACCTTCAGCACAGTCCCACAGTCTAGGTCTGTTAGTCCCCAGTGTCCGTTCTTTAACCTTGCTAGGGGGCCAGTGCTGGCCACAGTCTTCGCCAACTTGCTTATGCAAGAGTAGTATAGAGTCTGGCACACTTGTACACTGAAGGGTCCAGAATACGCCTGGACTATACCTAGCAAACCCCGTACTTCAAGGAGTATGCGTTCTTCCTGTGCCAGCTCTACAGGGGCATATGCAGGCCCAGTTACATGAGCTGCTAGAGGGACCCCTGGCCATGGGGTCCAACACCCGAAGCTGGTTTTTCCTCTTTCCATCGGTGTGAGGGAATCTTTGTTCTAGTCAATTCTTGTAGTTTCCTTAGTTACTCCAAGATGCAGTGTATGGGACTGGAGGGGAGCTCAGACTCGGGCTCCCCAGGTTAGGCTGCAGATGCTGCTTATGTGAGAAATACTTTACAGCTCCCCTGGGTTAGTATTTTCATGGTATATCTTTCTATTCTACTTGTAACCTAATTGCTTTTTAAAAACTTAAGTTTCTTCATTGACAGTTTCATACAAACGTATAGTATACTCTGTTTACTCGCACTCTTCCCTCTTCTGTACCACTACAGACACACACACACACACACACACACACACACACACACACACACACACACGCCGCCCCCTCAGCCCATATTTGTGCCTCTTGGTTTTGTGACCCAGTGGTTTTAACCAGGGCTGTTTGTGTGAGTGCACATTTGAAACTGTCCATTGGAGCTTGGTGGGCTCACCATTGAGCACACAGCTGAAAACAGCACCTGACCCAGAGAGGGAGGCCTAGTGACCCTCCACGATCACGAGTGACCCAGAGAGGGAGGCCTAGTGACCCCTCCACGATCACGAGTGACCCAGAGAGGGAGGCCTAGTGACCCTCCACGATCACGAGTGACCCAGAAAGGGAGGCCTAGTGACCCCTCCACGATCACGAGTGACCCAGAGAGGGAGGCCTAGTGACCCTCCACGATCACGAGTGACCCAGAGAGGGAGGCCTAGTGACCCTCCACGATCACGAGTGACCCAGAGAGGGAGGCCTAGTGACCCCTCCACGATCACGAGTGACCCAGAGAGGGAAGCCTAGTGACCCCTCCACGATCACAAGTGATTATTGACAGGCTCAGTACAGTCAGCTGCCACTGATAGCATTTCACAGCCCTTCTCCCTGTCTCCCCGCTGACGCATTCTTTCTCTTCCCTCTTCCAAAATGTTTTCTGAGCCCTAGAAGGTAGTGTTCGAGATGTCCTGTTTAGGGATGCGCCCTCAGCTCTACCCTGTTTCTGCTCACGAAGACATCACATTACACATCTGTTTTGTAAACATGCATTGCACACAGTCTTTGAGCAGGGGTCCATTCTTACAACTCATCACTTTCTTCAGGCTTTTCCTCTCTGTCCTTCAATATATTGTCAGATCATATTTGATCTTTAAAAAATAACGTCTGGAGAATTTCAGTTACTTTACTTACTGCTTATAGGATTTCTATTTTTATATAGTTTTCCATTTTAAGGTGAATTAATTTATGGTTTTCCTCTGATATTCTAGTTTTCTGTTTATTGCCATCATATTTGAAGTCTCTCAGTATAGTTGCTGTATGTAGCTCTGGGTGTGTCTCTGTCATGGCTGCTTTGATGTCTTGTGTACTGATCCCTCATCTGCGTCTGCTCACTGGGCCTCTGTCCCTGCTCCTTTTTCCTGAATAGAGTCACATGCTCTTGTCTCCTGATCGGCATGTCTTCTAATTCTTTTTGTTGAAAATTTGGAAATTTTAAGTAATAAATATAATAGTCTCCCTAAAGTCTGTTGTGTCCTATTTCTTCACTTTTAAATAAACTATATATTAAAGTATTGTCATAACTATATACATTTTGACACTTTGAAAGCCTATTCTAATTCTGGGATATTTGTAGACTTTAAACACACATACATGTTTTTAAAAAGATCACCCTGCTGTTTTGTAATGGCTAATGAATAGTTAAAATGATTTTCTGGATGTGGTGCGTGTCTCTAATCCCAGCTCAGCAGACTGAGGCAGGGGTCAGAAGTTGGAGACCAGCCTGGACTATGTAGTAAAGCTGAGACCAACCTCAGCTACAAAGCGAAACCAGCCAATGGCAAAACCTTTGATTTTCTTTTTTAAAATTGTAGCTTGTTCTGTCGGTTGAAGCCTCGAGAGAAGATTATTCCTAAATGGCATGAAAAACCCTATGAGTGGAACCAGGTATGTGGAGCTGGACGCCTGGAGGAGCAGCCTGCTGCTGGAGTAAGGGAAAGATAACTAGGTGGGCATGAGCACAGAGCAGGACAGCAGGAATCTCCAGGCAGAGTAGACAGTTGCTTCTGAGTGCCATCCTCTACGTAACCTTTGGAGGAGGCAGGCCCAAGCTTGTCAAGCAAGGCCCGTAAAGTTGGCAAAGTAATGGGAAACAATTGAAAGCAGAGTTGTATTTGAAAGTTAGTGTACTTTAGAAAACGTTTTAAATAAGTCACTGCTCCCACATATACAGAGAGTGTGGGAGATTTCTCAGTGAAGGTTACCTATTACCCTATTATTAAACATCAGTTTAAAAATGTTTGATCAGGACCAGCAAAATGGTTTAGCTTGAAGATCTTGGAACCATAGGGTGGAAGGAGAGAACCAACTGTTGTTCCAGGTTGTCCTCTGACCCTCACCCATATGCTGTGGCACATGCATGCATACCTGCACATTTGCATGCACATGCACACACAGGTAAATGAAATTGAAAACCCTCACGATGCCTATTAAAATGGATGATCAGATATGTAGTGTGAATTACGAAAGTGGAGGAACATCTGCAAATAGTTTCATAAAGTGGAAAAAACACTTTTCTGTCTTCCATGTCCACATCCAGGTGTGCATCATTCTATGAATTTGGTGTCTAGACAGGTCTCATCCGGAGTCTGACTTGGTCCTCTTCTCTGCCCACCCAGGTGGATCCAAAGCTGGTCATGGAGCAGGCTGACCGGGAAGGCAGCCATGGGAAGAACACTTTCCTGTACCAGCTTCACAGGCCTCTCGTGCTCAGCCCCTGACTGGCTGCTGCCCAGGCGCCCTGTGCGCAGTGGCAGAGGTCTGCTAGAGGCTCCCTTGCAGCTGTCTCCTGTTCCTGCCACACCCCAGGGGCGCTTCTCCATCTCACCTCCTCTGCTCAGAGTGGAGAGTGGTGTTTCTGTTTGGGTGGGAAAAATTGGAAAGTCTAGTCTTTTCTAGAAATGGGGTCATGGTATGTTAAATACTTTAGAAAAAGTTCTGAAAGAAGATTTTGTTTCGGAAAAAGCTGTATTCTGCTTTAAATGTATGAGGGTAAATGTAAGTAGCCAGTCCCCGGAGATAAAGTTCTAGAATGTGCTTGTATGCCTGTCCTGTCACAGGCTTAGCCTGGGGTACAGGAGAGAGTCAGACTGATGGCTTACCATGGGACACACATGGACCCGCCCCCCACCCCCAAATATGTGTATGTGCTTGTGTTTAAAAACCATGTGGCATTTTCTGATTATTTTTCTCATGGAAAATATGTGGTTTTGGTATAACTTCAGTTTTGTATATTTAGGACTCGTGTTAGCCTCTCAGGGGTGACCTGGCAGCTGGTATAGCTGGTGAAACAATAAAAGCATTAGACACTGTTTCTGTTTCTGATAGTTTTGGGTCAGAGGACAGTATTATTGTCTTAGTCAGTGTCCTGTTGCTGTGAAGAGACACCATGACCGTGGCAACTCTTAGAAGCATTTAATTGGGGCTGGCTTACAGTCAGAGGCTGAGTCCATCACCATCACGGTGGGAACATGGCAGCAGGCATGGCAGGATGGTGCTGGAGAAGGAGTTGAGAAAGCTACATCCTGATCCACAGGCAGAGAGAGAGAGAGAGACTGGGCCTAGTATGGGCTTTTGAAACCTCAGAGCCCACCCCCAGTGATACGTAGACGAATTTCTAAATGGTCTTATTAAATAAAAAAAACATGGAGCCAAGTATCGGGGTGAAAGCCTTAGAGATCAGGGAACTAGGAATAGCCGCCAGCCAGCCTCACCTCTCCAGCTCTGCGGCTCCCAAAAGTGAGTTACTTCCTGTTTACCCGCGCCTTTATTGCCTCGCTGTTCTGCCCTCTTATTGGCTTAGTCCAGCTACCTCACTTCCTTGTCATTGCCTGTCTGTACAGACCTCCAGGTCTCTATGGTTGGTACTGGGATTAAAGGTGTGTGTCACCACACTTGGCTCTGTTCCCTAGTGTGACCTGAACACACAGTGATTGGATTAAAGGCTTGTGCTACCACTGCCTGACTTTTGTGTTAATGTCTTGCTATTTCCTCTGATCTCCAGGAAAACCTTATTAACATATAAATAAAATACTACCACATTTCAGCACAAATAAAATATCACCACATTTCCCCTTTTTTGTCTAATAAAAATAATAAAAAATGATAATATAAGAAAAACTATATACAATAAGTACAATAACTATATATAATATATACAAGCAATAAATACTTCAGCAATGTCTAGTCCATTTGCATTTGACAAATTCAGAGAAAATATTCCATTATCTATTCTATTTTGGTGAGTTCAAAATGTACCTAATTCAGCCGGGCGGTGGTGGCCCTCGCCTTTAATCCCAGCACTCGGGAGGCAGAGGCAGGTGGATCTCTGTGAGTTCCAGGCCAGCCTGGTCTACAAAGCGAGTTCCAGGAAAGGCGCAAAGCTACACGGAGAAACCCTGTCTCGAAAAACCAAAAAAAAAAAAAACAAAAAACCTAATTCACTTTCTATCTTAACTTGTATTACCAACAGGAAACTATCTTATAATGTCTTTCAAATCTATATACTTTACACTTCCTTAGTTTCTTTTCTGAAATTTCTTAATAAGGAAAACTGTAACTACAACTATCTAATCTTCAACTCCCTCAGAGACCCAAGAAGGAAATATTACCTAATAAAGCAGGAAGTGCAAACAAGCGACTTCCAAAAAAATGTGAATTGACAGAAATAGCCAGCTGCCTGGACAGTCACCCAAGGTTTCTGTGCAACATCTGGGGCATCATCTTCAGCCTATGGGCTTAGCATATCTGACAGAATCGTTTGTTAAGTAGGATGTACACAAGGTCTACAGCTCGACCTCACATTCAGTGTGAGTATTCCATGTACCAGATAAACCTGAATTCCACCATTGTACTGCTATGATTTAGGATTTTAAATTCTGGAAATTGCTGGTGTTTTTGGAATTCAGCTGCCTATTCTTCTCGGCTTGTGGATGGCTCCATCTCAGCATCCCATTCTTCTCGGCTTGTGGGTGACTTCATTTCCTTTATTAAATGCAAGTGTACCATTGAGAGGTTAGACTTCCTCAGCCTAGTTACTCTTTCAAGAATAACAAGAATAGCTGTTTCAGCTACTGTTCCACTGCATACCAGAAGCCATCAGTCCACTGTCTGTTCAGCTGCCTTCAAAGAAAGGGGCACTGTACCTTTTCCAGATTGCAAAGCCACTTCAGCGATGGTGCCATATTGTCCTGGCCTCAGAGGACACCTGTTGCAAAGCCGAAACCACACTTGTCTTGGCAAGGATCAGTAGTAGTCCTTTGTTTTGTATCCTGTTTGTCCATTTTGGATAGCATACTGTCAGCAGTTGATGCGAGGGCACTTTGTTGCCCAGTGGCTAACTTTTGCCACAATGAAAGTTAACTCCATATGCAGTTTTCTTCAATGCCCATATCTTCTCTGAAGTAGATTGGTGCTGCCAGGAGCCGACATGTCTCATAGTCATAAAAAATAGAAAAAATTCTAAGTTATTAAAACATTCTAAATGCCATATTCTGTAGATCTCTGAAGGGTTTGAAGATGACCTGTCTAAAATATATCTCTACTTGACCTTGAAAACATACCTAATATGACTACAAGTTTGATTGTAATGTCTAACTACTAACTTTTCTTTCTTTATATCCTAATAGTTGGTAATAACAACATTCAAGGATTAGCAAATTGCATTACATTGTTAAATGAACTGTATAGGTACAATATCCTGAACAAGATTAGAAATATGCGCACAGCATTTTCTAACAATATCAATCTCGATATATATAATTTTTACACAATATATAAAAATCCAATCCAATGTAAAGTATTTAAAACTAGTCGTCTTTTAAAGGTAGATTCAATAATCTACCTTTTAATCTATATCATATCTATATACTCTTCTTTTTAGAGTATATTCAATAATCTACCCTTTATTCTATCATTAATACACTTTCTACAAGGACACACCTCCTAACCCTCTAATCCTTCCCAAATAGTACCACTCCCTGGTGACTAAGCATTCAAATACATGAGCCTATGGAGGACATTCTTATTCAAACCACCACAATTATGTATTCCATTCTGAAAAGATTTTCGTTTATAAAGCTGGTGAAGAGATCATAGATATCTTTAAAAACCTAACTCTTGAAGGATGCAAGTGTACATTAGAAGCATCTATTGCTGATGTGTAAATCTAATTTATCAATAAAAACCAAGAGTCAGATATTGGGGTAAAAACCTGAAAAATCAGGTTGGGGATTTAGCTCAGTGGTAGAGCACTTGCCTAGCAAGCACAAGGCCCTGGGTTCCATCCTCAGCTCAAAAAAAAAAAAAAAAAAACCTGAAAAATCAGAGAAACAGGAGTAGCCACAGTCGCTTCCAACCAAAAGGGCCAAGATCCTGTCTCAGCCCCACCTTACCACTTCCTGTCCCTCTCTACAGTCCTCCAAACCTCTATGGTTAACTAGTGGCTAGCTCTGCCCTCTGATCTCCAGGCAAGCTTTATTTGTTAGAACACAAAATATCACACATTTTTCCCTTTTTGTCTAAATAAAAAGCAAAGGATTTAACTAACATAGAAAAACTATATACAGTAAGTACAATAACTATATGCAAATATATACAGGCAATAATTATATTAACAACATCTAGTCCATAGCATTTGACAAATTCAGAGAAAATACTCCATTATCTATCCTAATTGGTGAGTCTAGAGTGTTGTACCTAATTCACTTTCTATCCTAACTTGCATTACCAAAACTATCTTTTATGTTTCTCAACCTTATACACTTTACACCTCTTTTGTGAGTTTCTTTTCTGAATTTGTTAATAAGGAAAACTTTAACTATCTAGTCTTCAACTCTATCAGAGACCTGAGAAAGGATATAATATTACCTGAGTAAACAGGAAATACAGAGCAAACAACTAAGAAATGACAGAAACATCTGGCTGCCTGGATAGTCACCCATTGTTCCTTTGTAATGTTGTGGCATCCATCTTCAGCCTGCCAGCCTAGAATATCTGACAGACTTTTCTGTGAAGCAGGATTTTTGAAGGACTGTCCCATCATGTTTTGGCAAGGTTCTGCAGTCACTTTTTTGTGTGTCCTGCTCGTCCAACTTGGACAGCATACTGTCAGCAGTCAAGACAAGGGCAGTTTCTTGTCTAGTGGCTAACTTTTGCCACAAAGAATGTAAATTCCATATGGAGTTTCTTCAATACCCATCATCTTCTCTGAGTAGATTGGTGCTGCCAGGGTCAGACATGTCTCGTTGTCATAAAAAATGAACCTTATGTTATAACATCTTATATTCATGTTATTAACATGCCATATTCTGTAGGTCACTGAAGTGTTTGAAGACCACCTGTCTATCTAAAATATATCTCTGGTTGACCTTGAAAACATATCTAATATGACTATAAGCTTGATTGCATTTTATTATTATCCTAAATAGTTTGTAATAATAACTTTTCAAATGTTTCAAATTGTTAAATGAGCTGTATAGGTACAATATCTTGAACAAGAGTAGAAATGTATGTACAGCATGTTCTAACAAAAATAACCTTAAATTTGTATCAATATACAAAAATCCATATCAATGTAAAGTATTTAAGACCTAGTAGTTGCTTTTTTAGTTTAAAAGCAGATTCAATCATCTACCCTTTTATCCTATTTCTATACCCCCCCCCCTTTTGCTTTTCAGAATGAGATCCCTGAATCTAATCTTCTTTGGTCAGCTGTTTTCCTGACCATTACCAATAACAACTTGTAACCAACCCCCCTAAACGATGGCAAATGTCCACAATTCACTGGATAACCAAAAACTACCCACCCCACCTCTTGGGAATGTGGGTGTTGCATTCTTAAAATTACTTCCTGCTGTCCAGGAGTGATGACATCTCTAAGGGACCCTGAAAAAAAGTTAGGATAATCGTCCAGTCTCTGTAATGGGAAAGTGCAAGGCTTATCTCATGTCCTGGTTAAGAGTAGTCTGGGAGGCTGGACTATTTCAGCTAGCCACCTTGAAATTGTCCTGAACAGTTTGTAGTCCAAAGCCAATCTTTAGGTGATGTGTGTCAGCTTAGTGGTGAGACCAGAGTCCAGGTGGAATCGTCGTCGTGGAGCCCAATCCTCCTTTTGGAGACTTCAGAGGTCACTGTTAGGCATGGTCATGGTTCACTGCAGAAAACTTAAACATTTTAAATGTCGCAGCAGATCTCAAGGAGGTTAAAGGACCATAATTTGTTATATATATCCAGAGTACAAAAACTTAATTCCTAGTTACCTGATAGAGACTCAAACCCAAAATCATGTACAGTAAGCTAGATGAAGCCTTTTTCTAGAAATTGGTACTCTATATGACCATTAATATGTGGGAACCCACAACTGACTCAGTTTCCCAGTTTGAATCTGAAGTCTGTTCTGAGTCAATAGAGTTCAGGCTTGCTTGCTCCAGGGCCGTGAGAAAGTCCTGATTAGCCCACGAGAAGGAACACACTAGCTAGCTAGACAAGGCTGCTGATGCCAGCTGGAGGTACATCGAGATAGAAAAAGAAACTGCCTGCTCCTTGACGCAAGGCAGGATAGATAGTGGCTGAATGCCTGTGCTGTGCATTGTTCTACCTCTGTCCTTCAGAAATGTATATAAGCTGGCTGTGAAATAAACTCGGGGCTGTCCAGCATTGACCAGCAGACCTCTTGACTCTTTTCTGTCTTCTTCATTGTCTCTTCAGTCCACATGCCTCTACCCAACTACCCAGCTGACTGTTGGCAGGCTCTGACAATATCATGACAAAAAGTTTATATATATATTAATTTTATAAATTTGGAGAAAATATTTATACCTTAAGGAAATTTTTAAAGAGTCAAAACCAAAGGATTATGAGATTAGTGGCAATAGAATAGTCCCTTAATTTTGTTTTTTCTTCTGTCCCATATCAGGTGGCTCTACTGACATGAGACAGAGATTTTGGTGTAAATCTAATCTTATCAATAAAAACCAGGAGTCAGATATTGGGGTAAAAACTTGAAAGATCAGAGGAGCAGGGGAACAGCCATCAGTGACTTCCTACCTCTTCCGTTCCTCTGACCAAAAGGGCTGAGATCCTGTCTCAGCCCCACCTTACTTACCACTTCCTGTCCCTCTCTCTACAGACCTCCAAATCTCTATGGTTAACTAGTGGCTGGCTCCACCCTCGGACTCCAAGCAAGCTTTATTTGTCAAAACACAAGAAAAACAAGTTGAAAGAAGCAGCTGTGGCGGTCCATGCTGTATTTATAGCACTTGAACTGAGGCAGAAGGCCTGAGGGAGTTCAAGGATAGCCTTAGCAAGTTCTTGCCTAAGAACAGAAAGCTAAAATCAATCCACCAAACTGCCAAGAACTACTCATGGAAGTGAGCAACTGGGGAAATGCTGGTGTTCAACTGTGCAGGGAGACTTGAGAAAGTGGTCTGGATGTGTAACAGGATAGTGAGATCGTGTGACCTGGTGCCAACTGCACTGTGGAGAACTGAGGGGAGGTAAAAGAGAGCTAGAGCTCAGCCAGCACAGGGTCCAGAAGTAGTCTGAACAGACTGGAGCCTGCAGAGTGCTCGTCAGGGGACCATCCTTACTTCCCAGCACACACTAGCAGTGATGGTGGCCTGCTGCCTTGGAAGTCAAGGTATTTTCCTGTCTCCAGGGAACCTACAGCAAGTGTCTGAGCCAGCCAGGTCTGTTGAGAAACAGTTTGTAGTTCCAGGAGAGACGGAAACAAAGCCTTGAGAACTTCATGCAGTAGAAGCCAGCCTGGAACACAGTAAATGAAAACTGCTTCCCTGTGAAGACGTCAACTTGGGAAGCTCAGTGCAGATGGTTACAACTCTGTGGCTGTCACACAGTGTGCCAGAGACTGTCCTGAGCTGCAGGACTGGTGTCAACCCTGCCTGGGGTGTGCAGTGCTCACACCCGAGTAAACCTGTCAGGAATGACTAGCACACTAACTTACACGGGTGAGCAGGCCCCCTGAGAAGTCGGGACTGTCCTTGGTTCCAGGCACTCATGGTCCTAACAAGCGCCACCAAGTAGAGAGGGAAAAGTGAATAAACTGTGACCTGGGTTCTCCCCAGCTAGTGTGTAGCTCAAATGGTCACACGAAGAAGACCTGGTGACCTGTCAGCCTCCTTGGCAAGGAAACTTTAAAATTAAGACCTTTTCGGTAATGCCTGTTTTGTTTGTATGTGTGTATAATTTATTTTTCCCTTTGCTATTTTTTACATTGTTCTGTGTACGTGTGCCATAGTGCATGTGGAGGTCAGCTCCTTCCACCATGTGGGCACTGGGACTGGAATTCGGGTTGTTGGGCTTGACAGCGGGTGCCTTTACCCACTGAGCGGTGGGTAAAGGCACCGCTCAGTGGGTAAAGGCCTTCTTTTTCCTCTATCCTAACACTTTTCCATTTCTCTTTTTCTTTTCTGTAACTGAGCCTTCCTCATTTTCCCCGCTTTACAATTTTCTACTTGTATTAACATTTCAGTTCATCCAGTTATTTTTGCCCCTGTTCTTTTGTTACATTGTGGTGATTGTATTTGGTGGCTAGTGTATTTATAGATCTGGTTTACTTAGTCATCATGGTTGTTGCTACTGTTTTCTTCCTGAGTAGTGCTGGGAGCAAGCCTTGGGCTCAGGTGTTTTGGATGCATGCTTTGCCACTGAGCTACACTTTCTGACATGTGGAGAGAAACTGCAGAGCCATAACCTGGTCCCGTTCAAACACTGATACTTCCACTTGAAGAAGAATGGAGATGAAAGCAGCCATCTCACAGCCTGGCCCCAAGAAGGCATGGTCGGGGGCCTGAAGTCCTGCTTCTCATCATTCACCCTCATTGCAACAGTATACTTGTGGTCTCTGCACCTAGACGGACCTTAGCATGCATAAGTTGCTTCCACACCCTTTCAGACCACACATGGCTGACAAGACTGGAAGAGTAGCCATAGATGGTACACCCCAAATAATCTAGCACCTAGAACCCACCTTTATGAATTTTCAGAGGTTCTCCACTTTGTGAGACCTATGGAGAAAGTACACCATGGAGGCTCTGACATGGTATAATTGTACCACAACCTAACCACAGTCACAGAAGCCATAGAGAAATCACAGTAAGATGAGTGCACCCTCAAGAGAAGATGGCTCCCCAAGAAGGCCTTTCCATACCACTGAGGGAGATTGTCATCCTGGACATGCACAGATCTCAACATGATTCCTTTGGACATTCATAATTCTCTAGTATGTGATTACAAAGACATCAATGTGAAATGCTGGACAAGATTTCAGAAGAAAGATTTTATTATTTATTTTTGAAGATGATAAAAATAGCTAAATGAGCCAGGTGGTGGCACATGTCTTTAATCCCAGCACTCGGGATTAAATCCCAGCAGAGGCAGGTGGATCTCTGTGAGTTCAAGGCCAGCCTAGTCTACAAAGCTGTAGGAAGGTAAGGCTCAAACCATTTGCCAAAGCATGCACATAACATACTTCCTTATGAACCAACCTGGAGTCTGCTTGAGGACCTAGCAATAGGCACTGTCAGAGGTCCTGATGGTGCCCAGCCAATGAGGGGCGACCATGCAACATCAGTGGATCAGGCGCTGTCAGAGGTCCTGATGGTGCCCAACCAATGAAGGGCAACCATGCAACATCAGTGGATCAGGCGCTGTCAGAGGTCCTGATGGTGCCCAACCAATGAGGGGCGACCATGCAACATCAGTGGATCAGGTGCTATCAGAGGTCCTGATAGTGCCTAGCCAATGAGGGGTGACCACGTAATGTCACCAGGTTGGGGGACAGCCTGGGTGCTGGGAGGAGGGTGTATAAGGCTTTCCCTGTTATTAAGGAGTCTGCTGTTTGCCTTTCACCTGACTGTGGTGTTTGTGTCATTGACACCACACCTTCTCACCCCCTCCCCTAAGGGTGCTGTTAGGACCCAGCAACACAAAGCTAGTTCCAGGACAGCCATATCTGTTACACAGACAAATCCTGTCTCAAAAAAATCAAAAAACAAAATAGCTAAATGAATTAGGAAGTGCAGGATATGAGAGAGCAATTAAAAGACTGGAAAAAGAGTCAAGTAAATGTTTGGACATGAAAAGCTTAGTCAGTGAGAAGTCTGTGGAAAGCCTTACCAACAGACCAGAGCAAACAGAAGAATGGATGTCAAGGCTTGAAGAAAAGGCTGATGGGACCTCAACAGTGAGATTATAATAAGAATGAACAGCATGCATGACCCTTGACATCACCGAAAGACTCGGCATGCATAGAATAGGAGGGGCAAGGAGCTATAGGCTTAAAGGAGTTAGAAAACCCATTTGGTAAAATAAGAGAAATTTTCCTAAATGTTAGGGAAGATGTAGACATCCAGGTAATGGGGCGTTTAGAACCTCAAATAGACGTGGCAAGAAAAAAAGAACAATACATCATAGTTAAACTTTCAAAAATATAAAAGAATACTTAGAAATACAAGAGAAATACTGAGTTGCATATAAAGGCAAACCCAGTGGAATAACAATAGGTTTCTTAGCAGAAACTGCAAAGATTGGGAAAGCATGGAGCAATGTATTTTAAGCCCTGAAAACCACTGCCAACACATAGGCTACTGTATCCAGTAGGACTATCCTTCAAGATCAAAGGATAAAGACCTTCCAAGAAAAATATAAACCAGTGGAATTCATAGTCACTAAACGAGCATTACAATAGAAATTAAAGGAATTTTACACCTAGAAGAGAGAGCAAGGTAAGTATAATCATGAGATTATAAGAAAGAAAACCACTAGAAGAGTAGGCAAGTGTGGATTAGGAAACCACTAACTCAGTAAGTAAGCTATCAGACCTCTGGTGAATGAAGGAGAAAGAAACAGATGACTGAAAGTAGCCTAGGTAGTAAAATGTCAGGATGCACCTTAACCCCAATGTGAATGTTCTGAATTCTCCACTTAAAAGATAACAGAACCAATAATGTGCTATTTAGAAGACGCTCAACTGTCAAGTGGATGAGATGGCTCCGGGGTAGGTTGGGGGGGTGTAAGAGTACTTGGCCTTATAAACCTGACAACCTGAGTTTAATCCCTGGAATCTATGATAGAGGGAGAAAACTGACTCCTGAAAGTTGGCCTCTGACCTCCACATGGGCCACAATATATATGCAACTTCACTCACATGTCACACACACAAAATAAGGTTTTTAAAAGAAACCTCACTTTGAAACCACAGACAGACTGAAAGTGAAAAGGTATAAAATGATACCAAGCAAATAGAATTTGAAAGCAAGCACTCATATCCTGTAGACATAAAGGAAATTAGAAGAGACAAAAGTCACATAATAATAAGCATCCACCAAGAATGCACAACAGGTGTAAATATATTTGCACTGAACCTCTGCTTCGTTGAATCTGGTTCTCAAACTACTAGCCATAAAGGAAGAGATAGCCCCGAACAGTAACAGCAGGTGACTTCACTAGCCCACGCTCACTAATAATGTTATGCACACAATAAAATTTCAGAGGTCAGGGTTATACTGTAGACGTCTACAGACTGTTCCATCTAAGAGTTACAGAATATGCATTCTTTTCATCATATCATGGACATTTTTTCCAATGATATAAAACTAGCATTTAACAACAACAAATTAGAAGTTTCTTGCTGTCATGGGGCTGGAAAGATGACTCAGTGGTTAAGAGCATGCACTGCTGCAGATGGCCAGGGTTTGGTTTCCAGCACCCACATTGGATAACACAACTAACTGTAACTCCAGCTCCAGGGCATCTGACATCTCCTTGTGGACATTCCCCCTACAGACACACATTGGTTAAAAAAAAATCTAAAGTTTTTTGTATCTTACCAGATCTAATGGGATTAAGTTGGAAATCAACAGGAAGAGAACCTACAAAATTTACAAATACATGGAGATTGAATAGTATTCAATTCAGTATTTTGAAAACAGTATGTCATTGAAGAAATTGGGTATGGAGTTGAAAAATTACTAGAATCAAATGAAAATAGAAACATAATATTCCAGAAACCTGTGGGATACAGCAAAATTAGTACTAAGAGGAAAGGTTATAGTTTTGCAAGTCTACATTTAAAAAATAAATCTTGGGGGCCTGGAAAGATAGCTCAGTGTATAAAGGCTCTGGCTACCAAGTCTGATGAGCTGAGTTCAGTTCCCAGGATCCACAAGGGGAGAACTCCTAGTTGTCCTTCAACCTCCTCATGTGTTCCATGGCACGTTGTGTACACACACACATGTAACAAAAATCCTCAGGCTGGAGAGGTCGCTCAAGTAATTAGCACTGGTTGCTCTTGCAAAGGACCTTGGTTTGGTTCTCAACATCGTCATGGTAGCTCACAACTGTCTGTAACCCCAGTTCCAGAGGATCTGATGCCCTCTTCTGGCCTCTGTGAGCACCAGGCACGAAAGTGGTGTACAGACATACATGTAGGCAAAACACTCTACACGTACATCTTTTCTAAAAGGACAAAATTGGAAACGAGAGGACATCACAACAGGTAGTACAGATGAATCCAGATGAATATTACGGAACATTTGAAAAATTCTTTCCAGCAAACTGAAAAATATAGAAGAAATACAAATTTCTAGACACATAGGACCTACCCAAACCTAAGCAGATCGCTAACAAGTCATGAGTTTGAAGCTGTGTAGGGAATGGGTGAAGTTGTGTGAATGTGTGTTATTAACGTGGGCACAGCCATGTCAAGGACCCCAATGCCTAAGACCATGGGAATGGTGAAGCTCAGAGAAATGGCAAAGCCTTCCCCGGGTCCAACTGGGAGAGACCTTTGGCTATTAACCATAGCTTCCTCTGGATCTTTATAGCTGGAGAATGTGCCCCCATAGAGACTGCCCACTGAGACTAGCTGCCCCTTGCCCCTGTGTACAACATGCTATCAGAGCTAGCACAGCCCACCTGAGCTGTCCTGGGTCCATGCCGTGCAGGATATGGCAAACCAGTATTAAAGTCTCCAACAAAATCTGGGGTTCACCGGTGAATCTCACACCAAGTGTGAAGAACTAATACCAGTACTCCTCAGATTTCTTTTTTCTATAAAATTCAAGGGAAGAACAGAGTCAGGAAAGGAAAAACTATTCCTGTGTTCAGATGATTCTATTTGAAAGATCCTACCAAGATACTTAGAACTAATGAGTTCAGCAAAAGGGCAGTGTACAACATACAATGATAGCTTTTTCAGATCAGTTATCAGCCTGAGGAGAAAAAAGGAATGAAAAACCCTATTCACAATAGTTTGAAGACAAAAAGCAAAAGACCAAAAAAACCTAGGCCTCTAATCCCAGCATTCAGGAGTCTGAGGACAAGGGGATCCTGAGATCAAGGCTAGCCTGGTCTACACAGTGAGACACTCAAAAAATACCCACCAAAAATAAAACCTTAGGGATACACCTCATCTTTATCTTAATGAAAATTATAAAACAGTGACTAAAACTGTAGGCACAAGAAGATGGAAAGATGTCCATCTCCCATGTTCATGGGTTAAGAAAATAAAAATTGTTAACATATTTCCAAAATTTACTAGAGTGGATTTAAGCCCCAATCAATATACCAAAAGCATTTGCAGAACTAAGAAAAACATAAAATTAACTTGGAAGCACAGAAGACTCCTAATAACCAAGCAAAACAGAAGAAGCAGTGCTGTAGGTGTGTCACCATACGGTTTTAAAATAAACTGCGGAGGCATAGTTAACAAAACAGCATGGTATTGACATAATAGCAGATACACAGACCATCGGAAGAAAACGGAGGACTCAGAAACCTCCTTTTTCGTCACTCAAGTTTTTGACAAGGATACCAAAAAATACACAATGGAGAAAAGATCACTTTTTCAATAACTGTGGCTGGGAACACTGAATATCAACACAAAAAGATTGAAAATACCCACCTCTCACCTGCACATAGATCAAGTGGTTTAAAGACGTTAAAGGAAGCCCTGGAATTGAGAGAACTAGAGGAAACATTCCAAGATAATGTTGTAGATGGACTGATGAGGATCCCACACTTGAGAACATAAGAGTGGGAACTGACTGAGAGTGCCATCTAGCAAAGGACAGGGAGCCCTGGCAACAGCTATTTACCTGACAGCCAATATGCAGGATATACAAAGAACTCAGTGAGCAAAATAGCCTAACATGTGGCCTAAGGGCCTGGACAGACAAAAGAGGAAATACAAATAATCCCCCACTACATAAAAATGTCCATCTTTTGCCATCAGCCAAGACTGCACTGAAGCAGGATATGCTATGTGTGTTAGAATTCCTAGCCACTCTCCCAGCTACATGACCGCGCATGTGCTGTCCAGTAGCCAGGCAGTAGCCATCCTAGGGCCTTATGTCCACTGCATGATCACGTAATCTATGCGAATGCATGGTATAGCTACATAAACCCATATGTGCATGTGCAGGGGAAGGGGGCACCTATAAAAGTGGGTTCCACCTATTCCTCTCTTCCTGCAAGGTCATTTCATGGGCCTATGCACACCCCTTCTATTCCCTTCCCTTAATAAACTCTTATAGTGGGTTTTGTTGTACCTTGTGGCTTCTCTTGCATGGTAAACAGTGCCGCTTAATAAATAACAATGTGTACAAACTGATCCCATGGACACTCCATGATGTGATTAAGGGGAAGGTTTTTATTGTAGGTGTGAGAAAGAGAACAGCCAGAGGCATCTGGGAGAGTCCAGAGCAGAGAGAGAAAGTAGTAGACTGGACATGGCCAGCAGACTGGACCTGGCCACGAGAGAAGCAGGAGAGATTTATAAAGGGAGACGAAGAAAGTGAGCATTGCCAAAATAGGGTTATAAGGAGTATGAATATCTGGGAGAGGAGCAGGAAGCTCCTGAGCTAGAAAAGTTCAGGGTAGGAGAGGAGGTGAGAAGGGCTAGGAAGCTAACGTGAACTCAGAAATGTGTGACATCTGCTTGTGATACTGAGGGAGCTTGGTATGCTAACAGGCACCACAGGTAGCCATTTGTCCCTCTGCCAGTGAGAAGGGAAATGGCTCCTTTTGGTAGAGAGGAAGTGGCTTCACAAGTTCCCAAGGAATGCTGGCTTTTGTCTAATCACCAGAATTCATGGAAATGGAGTTTCAGACTTTAGGACCCAGCACTGTGTAACTCCAGTCCATGGAAGAGTGAGGGGGGAGGAAAGCAATCAGGCCTCCCAGGTCTACACAGTGAGACCCTTACAGGCATGGTGGCTCACTCCTGGAAGCCCAGCGCATGAGAGGCTGAGGCAGGAGGATTGCAGCAAGTTCATGGCTAGCCTGGGCTACAGAGTGAAATTCTATCTCCAACAAAAACCATAAAACCAAACAACTACACTGAGATTCCATCTCTATCCAGATTAGCTTTTTTTTTTTTTAAATGATGGTGAGGTTATTGAGGAAAAGGAACCCTTATATACGGTTAGGAATGTGAAGTAGTAAGACCACTATGAAAACAGATGAACATTCCTCAAAAAGCTCAATGTTGAACTGTCAAATGACCCAGTAATACCTCCTGGGCATATCCCTGAAGGAACTTCACACTCCACACCACAGAGAAAGCTGCTCTTGTTTACTGTGACACCATTCGTAATAGTCAAGACAAGGACTCAACCAGGCACCTACCTGTCACCAGTGAATGATAAGAAAACATGGTATGTATACCCGGCAGAGTTCTAGTCATAAGACTGAAATCATGTCATCTGCAGGAAGTGAACGGAACGGGATCATTATGTTAAGCAAAACAAGCCAGATACGGAAGACAAGCATTGCATGTTCCCACATGCAGAGACTTGGAGTTGGGGGCAAAGGCCTGAAAGTGGAAAAGAAATTCAAAGCAGGTAGAAGTGTGGGGGCGGGGGGGGAGGGCAAGAACGTATTAGGGAGACTGGATTGGATACAAGCATGAGAAATGCCACTAGAACCCATTAATATGTTGATTTAAACATTACGATTATTTTTTCCAAGCTGGGGGGGGGAGGGTCGGGGGCATATGCCTTTAATCCTAGACCTTAGGAGGCAGAGGCAGGCGGATCTCTGTGAGCTCCAGGACAGCCAGGTCTACACAAAAACCAATCACTGAGCATCAGGCCTCAGGGTTAGTGCTCCTGTGCTCTGCTGACTCTTACTCTGAGGTGGACATCAGGTGGAGGAGCAGATGCCTGTCTGGGTGGACAGTAAGAGCTTGTGAGAAGAGGTGAGAAAGAGGCCTGTGTGCTCTGGCATCTGCTGAGTCAGAAATGCTGTATCTAGGGGAGTGACCATAACACTGGTAGCTCAGTCAGGGGCTTGCACCAGGATGGGCCCCACTTGTTTTCAGAGTCACCCAGATGCACACCATCTCCCAGGGCTGATTAGACTGTGCACAGCATCTGCCGCATTCCTCTGTCCATCAGGGTCCTGGGGTTGTGCTTCCCAGCCACTGGCAGCAGGTGGCAGTCCTGAGCTAGCAATGCACAGTCCTTTGCAGCCCTGACCAGCTTTGTTCAACCTCGAAGAGGGGGACTCCAGAGACATGGTTGTGAAGGAGCACAGGGCCACTGCTGCCTGTCTGGGTTGGATGGTTGAGTGGTGTGCACACTGGCTACCAGGTCTGCAGCACAGCACACAGCAGGCATGAATACCTGCTTCCTTCCCAGTCATGCTTAGGAAATGGGTCAATCTCTAGTGGTACCAACAGGCGACAAACAGACAAGTGTCCATGTTTCCATCTTGAAGATGTTCTGCAATTGCCACCATCCCAAGGAGCCTGATCATTCTCTCATTCCTGGTTTCCTTTGGTCATTGCTGGGTAGTGGATGTGGCTCCGCACCTCTACACACTCTGCACCCTTCCCACCCACCGACATTTTAGACTGAAAATGACTCATCCTACCCAAGACCTTGATTTTGTAAATACCAATTCATTTTCTGTTAAAAACCAAGTAATACCATTGAATTGCATAGTGCACTTATAACTTTAATGTAGAAGGTAATTGCTTTTGTTTCACTTGTAAAATTCCCTATTCACACATTTTAAAACAGTTGAGATCTTAGTAGTACATTTACATGATAAAAAGAACCTTGAAAAGTGGCATATGGCTCAAGCTTGGCTTTCTTTCTCTGCCTCTAGCCCAGAGCTCTTCAGAGGTGGCTGGCCACTGCCTCTGCCTGCACATCCCTCCAGCAAGCACTCATCGGCCACTTGCTGTGTTCCAGGCAGTACTGGGGACCCCGGAGACAAGTGGTGAGCAGAGTGCCTCCTGTTTCTGTGTCCTGGGGGAGCTCATCGTGCTGTGTGCAGCCCCATGGCAGATGAATTAGGCAATGTTGAGGTCATCAACCCAGATTGCAGAAGACGGGAAAGTGGACAGCACTCTAACTCAGGCTTTGGGTCACGTAGCCCACATTGAGCAGTCCTGCACATGTGACTTCTTAGAGACAGCCAGAAGCATAGAGTGAGGAAGGAGTCAGGCTGCAACACAGAACTCAATCAAATGAACAAAGTGCAGACTGGAGCCTGGCCTGGCATGGAGGGAGTCACAGGAAAGCCCTTCTGAGGGGACAGAGCCCTCTTCTGGGTCATGTGCAGATGGTCCGAATGACCTATTGAGAATGCAGCTGCTGTGTGGGATATGGAGTGCTGTATCTGCACAACACCCAAGAGGAGCTGCTGGTCCCCAGCAGGAGTGACCAGGTAGGGCAGCAGGATGTCTGGAGTAGGCAGCTTCAAGAAGTCAGGAGAGTCCTCAGTGACACTGGTGCAGTGAGCTAAACAGTGTCCCCATGCATCGCCGTGCCCTACAATCCCACTGTCCTCTGTAAAAGTGATGTTTTAGGAAAGGGTGTATGATGTGATTCAGTTAAGGACCTCTAGGTCATCCTGGGTTTATGGTTTAGCTGATGACTAAGTGTCCTTATAAGAGACCCATGAAGATGGAGGTGGACATGAGCTCTGTGAGCCACTGGAGGCTGTCATAGGCCTAGCTCTATGACACCTTAGGGGGGACTTTGGGCCCCTGGAACCACAAGAATTGGCTTCAGTTGTGTGAGCCCCACAATTGTAGTGATATGTTAGGGTCCTACTTTTCCTTTTGTGATACTGTGGTAAAATACTTTGACAAAAGCATCTTGCGGGGAAAAGGGTTTATTTTAGCTCACAGTTCAAGGGACTGGTAGTCCATCATGGCTGGAAAACCAAAGTGGTGAGACCCTGAAGCAGCTGGTCACAGTGTATCCACTATCAGGAAGCAAAAAGGGGATGGATGTGCGTGGCTTAGTTCTCTTTCTCCACTTCCACAGTCTAGGATCCCCTGCCCAGGGAATGAATGGTACACCCACCATTAAGAGCGATCTTCCCACATCGGTCACCAAAATCAAGATAGCCCCCACAGCATGTGCAGAAGCCCATCACCCAGGTGATTCTAGTCTCCCTGGAGCTGACAACGTTCATCACAGTGTTCATTACCCTCATCCCAAAAGAATCTAGCCAGCATCTTTGTATCCCCATTGACAGATGGACATAGGTTGAGCTTATGTTCAAGTGTAGTTGGCTGCGTACCATGGTCTCTGCCTTAGTTCTTCCCCTTAACATGTGAGCATGTCATACTTGTAGATCTCTACATACAACTGCTTGTAGTTGTCTTGTCTTTTTTAAGGACATCATTATTGGGCGGTGCCTCACTGTCATATAGTGCTGCAGAGGAGAGCCTTGTAGGTCTGTCACTCTGTATGTACATAATTATCATAGAGTTGGATTCACCAAACTCCGTATGCACATAATTATCATAGAGTCGGATTCACCAAACTCCGTATGCACATAATTATCATAGAGTCGGATTCACCAAACCCCATATGTACATAATTATCATAGAGTTAGATTCACCAAACTCCGTATGTACATAATTATCATAGAGTTGGAATCACCAAGCTCAAGTGTGAGTTGTTGGGAACAAGCAACAGAAACTTGTCCTAAGTGCTGCCATTTTGTTATCGGACTCCATTTTAAATGTAGGGTGAAACAAAGTTCAAGTTCCCAGGCCCTGGGGCAGCTGGGGACTTTCCAATAGTCGACCAACTTCCTCCTTAAACAATATCTTTGGTTCCCTAAAACATAATGGCTGTTCCTAACCACAAAGAACTACTAGATCTGATTGGTTATACTGTAAAACTTACATTCTGTATCGGTTCACAAAGACGAACCACACAGGGAAGTTCCTAATCCCTAAGTCCTGATTGGCACAGATGTTTGTGGGTTTTCTGCTTAAATACTTGCTGAAATGAAGGTTGGGGACACAGTCAGCTCCTGCGTCTGTGCTGCTGTCGCGGACCTGTCACGTTCTGCTTGTCCAAGTCAATGAAATCTTGCTTTGTGTGAGCTCTTGTGCCTGCCTGGGTTGTTTCGGAATCTCGGACCCCGCAACCTTATAATGAAGTAAAGCTGGTGGGGCTGCCAGCCCCACAGAGGTCAGGGTGGTTCCTACAGACTCCCACTAGCGGCAGCCAAAGACCTGTCTGCGCGGTTAGGAAAGGGGTTTCTTTGTAGAACTTTATTTTTTTCATGTAGCTAGACTTCTGCAGCCTTTATTTCTTCTCAAAGAGTGTGCCCTGGTTTGCGTTTACAAGAAATCTCTCTTGCTTATTTCTTTCTAGTGCTCTTCTGGTCTCCAACTTATGGACTCTGAAGACCCTCCTGCTTCAGCCTCCCGAGTCCGGGGACTGCGGGCACACCACCACACTCTCATTTCATTTATCGTTTTGTTCTTGTGAGCCATGGTGTGAGTGATTGAACCCTAGTCCTCTGGAAGGGCAGCTGGTGTTCCTAACCACTGAGCAATCTCTCCAGCACCATGTAAACTGAGGTTATTCAGACAAAATTTTCGTATGACAAATGAGACCCTTTTTAAATATTACAGCTTGAGTTTTGGCAAATATCAACTCTTTGAAACCACTACTATGGCTAAGGATAGCAAATATTCCCATCACGGAGGAAGTTTTCTTGTGCGGCTTTGTGGTCACCCACCACCTCTGCCTGGGGGACCTGCTGTTTAGAGCTGGGACTTTGGGGAGGTGACTAGGATTAGATATGATCGTCATTCCATTGTTGAATCCTTGTGTGCTTTATAAGAAAAGGAAGAGCCCAGGATGCAGGTATGTCCACATACACATGCGCACACACTTGGTCTCACTATGGGATAACCTGAACCACCCAAGACACTGTCAGCAAGCCGAGCACCAGACAGGCCCTCTGTTCTGACCTCGGACCAGGACAGTGAGCCCAAATAAAGCTCTTTTCTTTATCACATAGCCAGCTTGAAGTACTATGTTATCTGCAACTAAAACCAGATTGAGATGGGGCCATGCTGCGCTCCAGAGTGTTCGGCAACAGTCTTCTCCAGCTGCAACAACCAAAGCTATTAGGGTCACATTCGTAAAGCACCCCTGCTACAAAAACAAGTCTTGTCTGCATGCCCCTAGTCCTGGACTCTGTCTGGATGTCCGTATCCAGCAAGGTTTCAAAATCCATCCTTGCTGTGCCTAGTTGCTCTGGGCAGAGCTGGGCACTCCGCTGAGTGCACGCGCCCACACTCTCCATGGCTACTTAAGTGGCTTTCAGGTTTTAGTTAGTAGTTAGAAGAAATTGCTAAGCTTTGTACATACTAATCTTTGTAGAGGTATATTTTACTCCTCTTGGGTGAATACCATAGGACAGGATTGCTGGCTCATGAGGTAAGTATGCATTTTACCTTTTACTGAAATATCTTAGGTGCTTCCCAAAGTGGCAATGCCATGTTCATTTCTTCTTGTAGTCTGTGGGCTTTTCACAGCTCCAAATCCCCTGCAATAGTTGGTACTGGAAGTCTTGGAGTTTTAGTCCTTGGTAAAAACCCTGAGTGGCAGTGTGCCACCGTGATTTCAGGTAACATTTTCCTGGTGAGCACTGGTGGTGTCCATCTTTTTATGTGTTTTGTTGTTGTTGTTTTGTGGGTATTTTTTCCTTGTCAAGTATCAGTTTCAAGCCTTCCCCTATTTTTAGAATAGGATTGGCTTATATGAGTTTGAGTTTGTTAGATATGCTAGGTGCAAGTTCTTTGCGAGGGATGTGTGTGTGTGTGTGTGTGTGTGTGTGTGTGTGTGTGTGTGTGTGTGTGTATGTGTGTGTGTTGCATGTGTGACTTGCCTTTGTATTTTTTTTTTTTTTTTTTTGGTTTTTCGAGGCAGGGTTTCTCTGTGTAACTTTGCACCTTTCCTGGAACTCACTTGGTAGTCCAGGCTGGCCTCAAACTCACAGAGATCCGCCTGGCTCTGCCTCCCGAGTGCTGGGGTTAAAGGCGTGCGCCACCACCGCCCGGCGCCTTTGTATTTTTAATGGTGTATTTTTTGGGGAAAAAAATCTTTCCCTACCCGTTGCTGAAGTTTTTACAGAGTTAGCGGTTGATGAGAGGGCGGGATGGAGAGATAGTTCTTCAGTGGTGTACCCACTGGTACTCAGGCCCCGTGCTCAGGCCCCGTGCTCCTCCTGTCAACAACTCTAATGCAGCTCACTGGGTCAAAACACAAACAAAAACCATGGCAGCAGAAGGGGGCCTGGTTGGGAAGGAGCGGACTAGTGGGAGAAAGAGGGGCACGAGAGAGAGTAACGGGGTGACTGTGATCCAAACGCATCATGTACATGTATGAAAAGGCCAGTATGAAACCTGTTTATAGGTGTAATTAATATGTGCTAATAAAATGTTGGCTTTATTCTGCTGATGTTTGCTATCCTCATTTTATGGCTTTTTCCTTTTGTGTCCTGTATGAGAAGTCCTTGGCTGAGCCAAGACTACAAAGTGTCCTCTCTAGTCTGGAGAATGTGCAGCTGTAGTTTTTCCTTCCGGGTCCATGATCCATTTCAAGTTAATTTCTTTTTCTATGTGTCTTTGGGGATATCAGGTGGGAAGCTTTGTTTGTGTATATTCGTGCATTTGTTCTAAAGAATATATTTTCCCTACTGATTGTCTGCAGGGTTCCACAGCAGCTGCACACATAAACACATGGAAATACAAAGAAATACATACAAAAACAAAACAAAAAGCCTTGGAATTGTTTTCCTAATGCCCACAAAATAACTTTCTGGGAATGTACAGACTCTACAGGTATCGGGGACTATGGGGGTCCAGCCCCTCGATAGTCCCCTCCCAGGGTCCAGGAAGAATCCACAACCAGCTGATAATTAATCTTTGATGAGAAGAAATGAATCTATGTACACGAAACTCCTTAGTCCATATACTTTATTATTCTGTGTCAGTTACAAGCTTATAGTCTGCTCTCGTATTTAGCTCATTTCTAGCCTGATTTCTCTCTACACTTGTCTGCGGTCCCCTCTAGGGTCTATCTTAATCCCTTCATCTCGTTCTGCCCCTTCTAGGTTCTCATCCATCTTGTTCCTTCCTATATCATCTCCTTTCCCATCTCCTTCTCTCTCCTTATCTCGTTCCTCCTCATCTTGTTCTTCCCCATCTGGCTCTTCCTCATCTTCCATCTCGTTCCTCTAGTCCTCTCTTCTAGCCTTCAATCTAGTTCTTCCCCATCTCAGTTTGTTCCTCTCAAGTTCTTACCCGTCTAGTTCTTCCATTCTCTTTTCTCTTCTCTGACTCTCCGTGCCCTGGAAGTCCTGGTATATAAAGCCGGGCTTCCAGGGTCAAACGGAGGGGTGATAAGAATCACACTAAGAGGCAATAACTGTTAATTATCATTTGCAACCCCAAAGGGAAGTGACCAATGGGGAAATGAATTAACTAAAGGCTAGATTCAGGTAATATCTAAGAAGAGGGCTCTTATGTGCTCAACTATAGTCTTAAACGTGATTGGTAGAAAATGTTAAGAATCTATAAGTTGCTAGGTCAATGGGAGAAAATAAAACTGTCTTCTTTTTTCCTGTGGCTCCTATCTGTCCAAGCTATCTGCCGTTTTTCTACAGGGTGGGGGAAAGTGTGCTCAGTTGCTAGGCAACCTGTGTACAGCTAGATGCCTCTGGTGATAGTTAAAGGGAGATCTGGAACTGGAGGTAAGGTTTGGGAAAGGAGGAAGTAAAGCTTAATTGGCACATCCGCCAGGCCTTCTCAAACAGGTAGCCTGGATGGTTAAGTCTGTTCTTAGAGAATACAGAGGTATCTCTGATAAAGTACTCTCCTCCATCTGGAGATGGACCTGGCCGGATGCTGCTAATGACGATAATTACAGGGAGGCTTGAACTGGGGTTCTGGCTGAGCATAGCTGTCAGCGCAGAAGGTTATCCAAATATTCCTAGAAGTAGTTAGATAAGGAGTTAGAGGTCTATAAAGTTAGTAAGGCTGTAAGAAAGGAGGGTCCGAGCTAAATTGTGTAAAGCTATTACTGAACATCCACCTGACCTAGGCAGTGTCTCCTTGTGGAATTTGTCTTAAATCAGGAGACTTGCATGTGGACTGTTATTAGTGCTAGTCCTTGAAAGTGGCCAAGGGAGATATCTGATTCCAGAGAAAGCCTTTCCTGAGGCTGTTTTCCAAATACCTGGAATGCATATGTCCAGAGAGTGATCAGTCCACACTGTTAGCCCTTCTTAGAGAAAAGTCAATTGGGAAAACTATGAAGGCACACATGATTTTCATAACAGAATACAGCTGATATATAACAAGCCAAGTAACACCAAAAACTCCTTGGGATTTGGCTTCCTCTGGAGGAATTCCCTGATTCCTCCAGGTAGTGACTTTGCCATAACCAGCTGAGTTCTTATGATATTCCTGCGGCCTGCAGCATACAGGTTGATAGGCTTCCCACCATATGCACACAGGGTCTGGTTGTTCCTTCAGCTCCTCGGCTTTCATTAGACATGATCTTCCTTACAGAGATCATATGCACATTTGATCTTAAATATGTTTTGGTGGGGAGGTACTCTTTTATTGTATTTTAAATTTCGATTGTTCAGGCCAGCCAAAGTAGTGCACACCTTTAATCCAAGCACTCACAGGGCAGAGACAGACAGGTGTCTGTGTTGGAGGCCAGCCTGGTCTACAAGCAAGTTCCTACTGTAGCCGGGGCTACACAGTGAGACAGTGAGACTTCATCTTAGAAGAAGAAGAAGAAGAAGAAGAAGAAGAAGAAGAAGAAGAAGAAGAAGAAGAAGAAGAAGAAGAAGAAGAAGAAGGAAGAAGAAGAAGAAAGGAAAGGAAGAAGGAAGAAGGAAGAAAGAAAACCCCATGGTTCCTTGTTGGAATGTAGGAAAGCAACTGGCTTGTTTTAACCTTGTCTGCAGACTGCTGTAATTGCTAGTTTGTTCCAGACCCCTCACTTCTTGAGGAAGATTCTTTGATTTTCTACATAAAAATTACATGTGAATGAAGGCAGTTTTGCTTCTTTTTGTCTAGGCTGTATAGCTATTATTTCCTTTAAAATTTTTCATTAACAAGCTAAATGTACAAAATAGTGAGTTTTATATTTGGCATTTGTATGTGTGTGTGTGTGTGTGTGTGTGTGTAAGTGCACTGCTGATATTCATCCTCCATCTTCCTGTCCCTTCCACTGACCTCATCCTCTTCTGAAATGGTCACCCATCTACCTTCATAGAAACCTAGACTGTGTATATGAGAGAAAACCTGGTATCTGCCTTTTTAGGTCTGACTCATTTCGCTTGAACATGGTGACCTCCAGCTCTGCCTGTCTTCCTGGGAATGATGATTTCATTCTTCTGTGTGACACCCCATGTGTATACTTTCAGATATTAGTACAGCTACTTCTGACTATTTTCAGATTCTATTTGCTTGGAATATCATTTTTTTATCCTTTTCCTCCAATCTGGGTATGATTTGTCAGTGAGGTGAGTTTCCTACAGACAAGAAAGAGTTAGCTCTCATTTTTTTTTTTTTTTTTTTTGGTTTTTCTTTTTTTTTTTTTTTTTTTTTTTTTGGTTTTTCGAGACAGGGTTTCTCTTGTGTAGCTTTGCGCCTTTTCCTGGAACTCACTTGGTAGCCCAGGCTGGCCTCGAACTCACAGAGATCCGCCTGGCTCTGCCTCCCGAGTGCTGGGATTAAAGGCGTGCGCCACCACCGCCCGGCTAGCTCTCATTTTTTGATCCATTCAATCAGCTTGTGACTTGTAATTGGAGAATAAATACTATTTGTGTTTAAAGTTATTATTGAAATGTGTGTGCTTATTTATTCCCCCCTTCTTCATCTTGGGTTTCCTGGTTTGGTAAGTTAATAATGTTCATTTTCCCCCCTCTGATTCTCACTTGCTTGTATACTCTACTAGTGAGCTCTTTTCCCTGGGTGCTGTGGTTGTGTATCTGTCTTCCTGTCCTGTGAGTAGTATTCCTTTAAATGTCTTCTGTGGTGTAGGCTGCAGAACTGGTCATGATGTCTTCAGTCTGTGAGAATCGTGGAAAGTCTTTATTTCTCCTCTGGTATTACTAAAGTACGACTTTGCTGGACAACTTCTCTGTCCAGCTTCACGTCCAGGCTCGAACGCATCTTTCCCTGCTTTCTTTGCCTTAGGGTTTCAGCTGGCTCTGCTAGGTCTGCTTTAGAGGTAACTCGGTAATTCTCTCTTGCAGCTTTCAGTAATCCCCTTCTGATATGCACTCTTGACATTTTAGCTGTGACATGTCATGGGGAGTTCTTTTCTGGTCATGTCTGTTTGGGGTTCTCCTGTCTTGGGTGTCTACCTCTTCCCCCACTTCCTTCTTTAGTTTTGTTGACTAGATTTCTATGCCTTTAACTTGCGTCTCGTTTCCTTTGTTTCTACCACAGATTCATAGGTTCAGGTTCTTGGATCCAGAGGTCTTGGATGTTGTGGTCATGACTGCTTTTCCCCTTGCTGTTTGAGTGACAGTTCCCTTACCTGCCTTTAGCACCTGGGATTCTCCTGACCAGTCTGCTGACCGTGCTGCCCATGGACTTTTCATGGGATTTATTGAGGTTTCTGTTTCTAAGATTTTTATTTTTTCAGAATCTCAGTTTCCAGCTGAATTTCTCAGCCAAGTCTTGAAATGACTTCTTTGACTGTATTCATCTGTTTATTTTAACCCTTTTTGACCACTAATGATTTTTAAAACCAGACTTTTGATTTCTCTGTCTGGCCTTTTAACTATTGTCACACTTGGACTCAGTTACTGAAGGAGTATGAACTTGGAGGCAAGTTGGTCTTCTCATATTTCTTGTTTCTTTCTTAGTTTGTTGTCTGTTGGGATGGATCTCCCTCGGTTTTATATGAAAACCCTCTTAGCAGCCGGCCCCATCTGGAGGCTCAGGCTACCCCTAAAGAGGAAAACCAGCTCCTGCTAGAGCGGCACCACCCAATAGACCAGAAGAAAATGCAGTAAAAGCCAATTAAGCCTGGCGGTGATGGCGGCCCCTTTAATCCCAGCACTAGGGAAGCAGAGGCAGGTGCATCTCTGAGTTGGAGGACAGCCTGGTCTACAGAAAGGGGTCGAACCCCCGCCACAAAAAGACAACTGCTACATTACCAATGACTGTAAAAAATAAAATAGCAAAATCAGTGTAGAATAAGTGATGAAGTTAAGAAATAATAAAGATAAACATAACAATAGTAAAAGAATGAGATTTTACAAAGGATCCAGAGGGAGGCAGGAGAGATGGCTCAGCAGTTAGAAGTACTTACTGTTCTCCAGAGGACCCAGGTTCATATCAACACCCATGTTGGGTAGCTCACAACTGTGGAATAATCCTCTTGTGCACTGTAAAGCTTTGTCACTCGAATTGGTTTAATAAAATGATGATTGGCCAGTAGCCAGGCAGGAAGTATAGGTGGGGCAAGCAGACAAGAAGAATGCTGGGAAGAGGAAGGGCAGAGTCAGGAGTCGCCAGCCAGACGCAGAGGGAGCAGGAGAAGAATGTGCCATGCTAATAAAGGTACCACCACGTGGCAGAGTGTAAAAAGGGAATATGGGTTAATTTAAGTGTAAGAGTTAGCTAGTAATAAGCCTGAACTATTGGCTGAGCATTTATAAGTAATATTAAGCCTCTGAGTCAATTATTTGTGAGGCAGCTGCCAGGCATTTGGGAGCAGGTGGGTGGGAGAGAAACATCTGATTACATATGGCACTCAAACGTGTGGCCAAAATTTTCATATACAACCTGACAAAGCTTAAAAAAGGATTCTAGACACGCAAGAACGGAGTCAAGCACGGCTTCTTGGTAGCTGCATTTTATCGGGTGGGCTCTGTTTGCTGTCAGCAAGCAGAGACGTGGCTCCTTTAAGAAACGGCTTCTGGGCTCAATGCTAGCAACAGAAACAGGTGAGTCCTTTAAGAGGTCCTGCTACCAAACACTTAATGTTTATGAACAGCAGGCGGCACACCACTCAGTGGCAGTGTGGACCTAGAAAGTTCCCAGAGTTGGAGCAGCAAACCTGGCTCCCAGAGCTGGCGGCAAATGTGCCTCGTCCGTGAGACTAGCCTGGCAGGGAACCGAGCAGGAGGAGCCAGCACCAGTGTGCTGTGATCTAAGATACACAGCAGTTTTTTGTTCATGCAGACAGAAAAGGTTACAGGTGTGTAGTAAGGACAGAGTCAGACAAAAAGAGCCTCTAAACAGGCCACAGTGTGTTTAAAAAGTTATATGTAGGCCTGGGAGAGAAAAGAAAAAAGGTAGATAAAGTCCTTAAAAGAGGAATAGAGTAATAAAAAATATAATAAGCCACGTAAAGATGGAAAATATACAGACAGTCTGGATACTGTATGTTATTGTGTTGTCTTTACATTTTTTGACTGCTAATGAACAGACTATAACTGCTGAGAGACAGTTGATTATGAAAGCTGCTAGATTAATTAAACCTACTTATATATTTTAAAAATATCTTGACTTCAAAATTTAAGTCAGAGGATATGTTACTTTGGGAAAGAGATTCTGCTTTTATTTCCACCGGAAATGAGAGGCTGTGGATTCATTCTGGGTTAAGAAAAGTCAGGTTTGATTGAGAAAGACCCCCTGAAAAATCTTCAATGGGAACAGATGGTCCAAATGATCCAGTGTTCCAGAGCACCTCTGCTGCAGTGTCCTCTGAGTTCTGCATCCAGAACGGCTTCAAGGCTGCTGGCTGAAATGATCCAGCCTCACAGACTACTCTAGTCAGGACCTAACCATAATCCTAAATTTTCTCAGGGTCCCCCAAAGATTGCCAGAGCCCCCAGTCAGCAGAAAGTAGTCTAGAAAACTACTTTCCCACATTCCCAGAAATAATTATGGATATTTGTCATTGTTTAGGGAGTTGGTTACAAGTTTTTTGTGGTCAGGAAAAAAGCTTAAAAGAAGATTAGATTCAGGGGTCTTGTTCTAAAAAGGAAAAGGGGGATATAGAAATGATAGGATAAAAGGATAGACTATTGAATCTACTTTAATCCAAAAAACAACTATTGATCTTAAATATTTTACATTGGTATGGATTTTGTTTTATTGATACAAATTTAAAATTAATTTTGTTATACTGTATGTATATTTCTACTCTTGTTTAGGTATTGTATTTATTCAGCTCATTTAAAAATGTAATGTATTATTAGGAAATACAGATTAATAGTCATCTATAGTAGTCAAACTTATAGTCATGTTAGGTATGTTTTTAAGGTCATAGATATATTTAGGTAGATAGATGGATAGATAGATAGATGGTCTTCAAACACTCCAAAGATTAAATGCCATACAGAATATGGCATTTAATATGTCTAATAAGCTAAGGCTTTTCATGGCAGTGAGACACATTTGCTCCTGGCAGCACCGATCTACTTCAAAGGAGGAAATGGGCATGGAAGAAATTCCATATGGAGTTTGTTTTCCTTATGGCAAAAGCTAGCCATATGGACAAAGAAACTGCCCTTGCCTCAACTGCTGACAGTTACTGCCCAAACTGGACCACCAGGACACAAGAAAGGTAACTGCTGAACTTTGCCAAGACAAGGTAGGACAGCCCTTCAAAATTCCCTGCTTCACAGGAAAGTCTGTCAGATATGCTAGGTCTGTAGGCCAAACATGGATGCCCTAATGTTGCAGAGAAATTGTGGGTGACTGTCCAGGCAGCCTGATGTCCATATCATTAGGTAACATTTCATCCATCTGGAGTCTTTGATGGAGTTGAAGACTAGATAGTCATAGTTATAATTTTCTTAGTTATAATAAAAGGATAAATTAGATATAAAATTTTGGACTCATCAAGATAGGATGAATAATTAAATGTTTTCTCTGATTTTGTCAAATACAAATAGACTGGATACTGTAATTCTTACCTGTTAACTGTTTTTGTTGTATATAATCTTAATATGTTAAAGTTAAAACCTTCCTTTTTAATTAGACAAAAAAGGGGAAATGCTGTGGAATAATCCTCTT
Source organism: Peromyscus californicus insignis (assembly GCF_007827085.1). NCBI lineage: Eukaryota > Metazoa > Chordata > Mammalia > Rodentia > Cricetidae > Peromyscus > Peromyscus californicus. Next base: position 61,467,054 of record NW_026294447.1, read on the forward strand.
GTATACTGTAAACATTTGTCACTTGAATTGGTTTAATAAAACACTGATTGGCCAGTAGCCAGGCTTGGCCAGTAGCCAGGCAGGAAGTATAGGTGGGTCGACCAAACTAAGGATGATGGGAAAGAGTCAGGAGTCGCCAGCCAGATGCAGGGGGAGCAGGAGATGAATGTGTCATGCAGAGCCATTTGGCAGAGCATAAATAAGGAATATGGGTTAATTTAAGGGTAAGTAATAAGTGAGCTATTGGTTGAGAATTTATAAGTAATATTAAGCCTCCATGTCAGTTATTTGGGAAGTAGCTGCAAGGTATTTGGGGGCAGGTGGGTGGGAGAGAAACGTCCGATTACACACAGCCACCTGTATGTAACTTCAGTTTCAGGGGATCTGACACCACCTTCTGGCATCTCTGGGCTCTTGCACACACACACACACACACACACACACACACACACACACACACACACACTTTAAAATAATTAAAGGTGCAGAGAAAGGAGGGTAAATTAAAAGAAAAGAATGTGAGAAAGAGGATTAGAAAAGAGTGAGAGAAAACATCTGAAAAGTCGGGGCTAAGGAAATGACTCGGTGGCTGAGGACCCACACTTCATACAAGTCGGTTCTCAGCGCCCATGTCAGGTGGCTCACAACCACCTGTAGATCCAGCCCCAGGACACCTGACACTTTTCCCGGCCTTTGTAGGTGCATGCACGGATGCACACATACCTACATACATATACATAATTAAAAATAAAGTAACTCTAAAATATGTGAAATAAAAATGACTAACAAAGTTAGATAAAAGTAGGAAGGACAACAAAACAGCTTCCAGTTTTCACTCTGATAGTTTTATAGTTTAAGCTTTTATTTGAGGTGTTGGTCCACCTTGTACTAATATTTGTACAGGGAGTAAGGCAGATATTCTGACCGGCTGGTCTAAAAAAGACACAAATAATTAAAGTTAGAAATGGAAGTGCAGACTTTAGCACTCCTTACACAAGTGTAGAAAGAACTCTAAGAGAATGCCAGGAACAGCTACACACCAGCAAATCAGAGAATCGAGATGAGGAGGGCGGGGCATCATAGCGGCAGGGTCTGCGTCAGGAGGCTAGTCACCTGACAGCGCTGAGAAAGCAGAAAGGGAGGGAGAGAGGGGCAGGGAGGAGGCTGAGGCCAAGGTAGAATGCCTTAGGATGTGCTTTTAGTGACCTGCTTCTTCCAGTGAGGCCTCACCTTCAGAAGTTTCCATCGCCTCCTAGTAATGTCCATTTTCTGTCCATCGGAAGTTTAGTAACTGATGGTGTCAGAGCTCTTGGGATTCATGCCTTTAGCACATGACCCATTGGGGGGCATTTCAGATTTTAACCCTGTCAGAATTACATGTCTCTGTTTCAGAAAATACTTGCTCTGTAAAAACTCATCTCTTGATAAAATTCCAATTGATACACCTGGAATTACTAACACATGTCACAACGACAAGGTGGAAGTTGTGGAGTGCCTTGAAGCTGATGTCTCACCATCCGCCACCTGGCCTCAGATCTGTCGGCAGCTGCTCCTCAGGTCAGCACAGGGCTGCTTCTGCTGAAGCAGGAACAAGGTCCATGCAGTCTGCACGGTGACCGTGGCTGTCCCGATGCCTCCCTCACAGCCTGGCCCATTCCTGCTTCTGAAGTCCACACTCTCACCCTGTACTCAGACTGGTCCTTCTGCTCCTCAGTGAACCCTCCTCTTTCTCCTCAAGCTTCCAGCAGTGTTACTTCTGCCAAACTATCCTTACCCTCTGGATAGACAAGCGCACTCTCTCCTGGGCTCCAGGATGTGTATATGCTGAATTAAGCAACACATTGACTTAACACCCATTTTTATTGCTGGGGAGGAACTCTGTTGAATGCCGTAGCCGTTGGCTGGTGCTGGGCTCCCGGAGACAGGGATGCCCATGTTGAACTGGGAATAATGAAGTCCCTGATTCAGACATGGTTTGGATAGAATGTGTGTAGCCCAGGAATGAATCTCTGGCATGTGTGGGTGTCTGTCAGGACAGAGGAGGCAGCAGACCTGTGTCTAGGAATGATTGAGATGTAGCACTTCCCGTGAGGAGTAGGGAAATGGTACAACTACCACGGAGGCAACACAGGCCTCTTCCTCAGACCTGGACCCTGAAATCCACCCCAGCAACAGCGTCCTGGGGCTGGTTGCTATGGAGATGTCAGACATGAGAACGACCTGTTAATGTAAAAATGGATTGTGGAGTTGGAATGACAGTTCACAGTGACTAGCAAGTACAGAAATAAATTACTTCAAATGCAAATACTTTTAGGGGAAAATAACAACAAACAGCTTTGTGTTTGGAGTGGAATGCTCAGGGTAGCAGACTGCTGAAAACAAGAGCCTTCAGCCTGGGGAGACTCGGGGTTCAGCTAGGAGACAAGACACTGAGCACATCCATGGGTCTGTGCACTCAGGTCAACAGCACAACAGAGCTTTCCACCCGGCCTTGACCTCGTTTCTGATTGGTGAGTGTCAGCACCTTGAAGGAAGGTTGATGGCCAGGTGGGAGAAGTAAGTGGGGATGGGGCGGGCTGAAGGCATTCTGGAAATGTGTGTGGAGACTCTCAGCCTGCCATGTACTGGGCCAAACAGGGTGTCTGGGCTGTGGGCCAAAGGGAGGGACAGTTGGTGAGGCACAGAGCACATGAGGACACCCCCACCTTCCTTCTGGGAGTGTCTGATCCTGGACATTCCAACCCTGAATACTGCCTTTCCTCCTGTGTGAGGAATGCATCTATACGGGAGGAGGCCTTTGAATTGCCAGGAGAGTGTCCTAAAAACAGATGATGGCCAGGGCTGGTGGTGCAGGCCTGTAACCTCAGCTACTCGGGAGGCAGGGGCAGGAGGATCGCAAGTCCCAGGTCAGCTTGGCCTGCAGTTGTTTTTCTTGCGTTTGTGAGAGATTTACGTAAAGTGATGATGTCTGCCTACAAAGAGACACATTTTTAATGAGAGGAATCTGGAAGCCACATTTTCATCATAAATCATTAAAATTATACAGATACATAATAAATATGTAGCCTCCCTCTTTCAACTGTTTGGAAGTTAAATGCAAAAAAAACCATGCTTCTAGAGCACTCTTGGATCAAAGAGGAGACAGCAGAGTATAATTACAGCCAGGCAGAAGGCAAGAAGATCTTATACTCACACCCGTGAAATGCCCCAGACTAAAAGATATCCGCCAAATGCACTTTAAAACTCAGAAAAAAAAAAAAAAATGCCCGGGGGGGGGGGGGGGAAGATATTTTAAAGAATCAGGATCCAGCAGTTGATGGGGAGATTTACATAGGAGCCAGAGCCACAAAGAGAAAACTGATAAGCCCCTCCCTGGTCTGACTGAAAACCGAGGTGCTCAGACTACACTAATGTGTCACGGTCCCAGTGCTGCAGCTCAGCCAGTGCTGCCAGGAGAGCCCCATCAGCAGGCAGTGCCCACTGCAGCTGCTGTCCACCAGGAAGCTATCAGAGTGGTCACTGGTGGTCACACCGCGGCACCTGCCTCACCAGAACCCCACTTCCAGTCTCCCAGTCCCACACAATCCACCATGTCTGTCCCATAGCACAAGCATCCACGTGTATGTGGAAAGAGCACGTCTTACTGAAAGCAACGAGTCAGATCTGAATAGGAACAGTGAACCATCGGGTCCCCAGTTAGTAAGGAAATGCAATGCAGTTCTGACTAGAATACCAATGTGTTGGTGTTTTTCTTAGAATTAAATAAAATTATCTTGAAGTATATATGGATGTGAGCTGCCTTCAGCAGTCGGAGAATGGTGGAAGTCTCCTGAAAGTCAAATTTTCAGATCCTCGGACCCTGCCTTCCCAGTAATTTTCTATGGCACGGCCCTGCAGGCTTTTGTTGGTTTCGGTGTGTGTTGCAAGCAGCCAAACATATCTCTATTTGTTATGGTAGATACAAAGAAAAGGATGCACATCCAGCGAACAAATGATGACCGCATGGGCATCAGTCGGGGTCAGAGGCCAACAACGCACACCTCGACAAGCGCAGCCGTGAGCCTTTGTTTGCTGTTTATTCCGATGTGCTGAATCTCAAGATCAGCCTTGACTCAGACCAGCTCTGCTGTCCAGAAAGAGAGCTGGGCCTGGAGGCACATGCCTGTGCTCTCAGAACTCAGGAGGCTGCAGCAGGAGGAGCCCAAATTTGAGGCCAGCCTCTGGGATGCAGCAAAGCTATTCATTCAGAGAGAGGAGCTATGGATGTTTACGGTAAAAAAAAACAGAACTTGGGTTGGGGCTGCCACTCAGTTGGTAGAGTGCTTGCCTAGCATGAAAAACCAAACCCAATCAAGCCTGAGTCTGATCCCTGGCACCACATAAACTGTGGGGCACACCTGTACTCAAAGCACTAGGGAGGCAGAGGCAGGAGGATCAGAGAAGTTCAAGGTCATCCTCAGTTACTAGAAAGCGGACAGGGCTACGTGAGACCTTGTCTAAAAAAAGAAAAGAAAAATCAGAACTGGGTTACGCAACTCAAGGGCTTAGAAAACCACGAACCAGCCGACCCCAAGCCTCTAGGGAGAACGAAGTGCTGAAGATGGAGGCAGAGACTGATGAAAGAGACTATGGGGACCATGCAAAGGGTCTGGGAAACAGAGCGGACTCTTTGAGAATACAAACAAGATCGCCAGGCCATTAGCTCAACTAGTCAAAAGGCAGAGAAGACCCAAACAATATGAAAAGGGGGCGTTAGAACATATCCATGAAATATGGAAGCTCTTTAAGGGTTATGTTTTAAATGTGTATATATATATATTTTTTTTTTCGAGACAGGGTTTCTCTGTGTAGCTTTGCGCCTTTCCTGGAACTCACTTGGTAGTCCAGGCTGGCCTCGAACTCACAGAGATCCGCCTGGCTCTGCCTCCCGAGTGCTGGGATTAAAGGCGTGCGCCACCACCGCCCGGCAAATGTGTATATTTAAAATCTGGGAAATCTAAAAGAAATGGAGAAAGCCTTGGGTATGTATGACTTACCAAAATTCAATGAAAAAATTATAAACAACTTCAGCAGATTTAAAATGAATGATATTGACACAGTAGTAAAAACTCTCCTGGTCTAGAAGAGGCTGGGACCAGACAGATCACTGCTAACTTCTGTCGGGTTTTAAAGAATTGTCACCTGAACCTCACAAACCAGTCCATTAAATAGAAAAGCACTACCAACCCACTCCACAAAGCCAGTGTCATCCCCAAACCAGTATGTAGCTAGAGTTTTCTTGCCTGGCCCACAGTCAGGACAAATCTCTGATACCCGCCAGTCCCACAGCCGCTCAGACCCAACCAAGTAAACACAGAGACTTATATTGCTTACAAACTGTATGGCCGTGGCAGGCTTCTTGCTAACTGTTCTTATAGCTTCAATTAATCCATTTCCATCAATCTATACCTTGCCACGTGGCTCGTGGCTTTCCGGCATCTTCACATGCTGTTTCTCATCATGGTGGCTGACAGTGTCTCTCTCACTCAGCCTTCCACTTCCCAGCTTTATTCTCCTCCTTGTCCCGCCTACACTTCTTGGCCAATGGCCAATCAGTGTTTTATTTATTGACCAATCAGAGCAACACATTTGCCATACAGAACATCCCACAGCACCAGTACAACAACAACAACAAAAAAAGGAAGCTGCAGACTAATTTCCGTGATAAACACACAGACATTTTCAACAAGGGGCTGGAGAGATGGCTCAGAGGTTAAGAGCACTGACTGCTCTTCCATGAGGCCTCGGGTTCAATTCCCAGCACCCACACCTGTTATACACATGTAACCCACACAAGTTATAACTATCTGGAACTTCAGTTTCTGGGAATCTGATGCCCTCTCTGGCCTCTTCAGGCACAAGCACACACGATACTCAGACATATCTGCAGGCAAAACACCTATACACATAAAAATAAATAAATCTTTTTTAAAAATAGAAAAAAATCAGCAAAATATTTTGAATCTAAATTTAATGGCACATTAAAAAAATATACACCACAATTTGTCTTCATTCTATGTGGGAGCCCATTTTTAGGTTCCTCATGGCTTTACCCAGCAGGTCCGCATAGAGAGGATAATTGGACCACGGGCCTGAGTGCAGGGGTCTGAGATGGTCTGCACTTGGCTGTGCTGCGGGGGTGTGGGGGTGGGGTGTGGGGTGGGATGGGGTGTCTTTTGCTCCACACCCTTGGCGTTTCTATAAATATCTTAGGGCAGAGACAGTCAAGGTCCGTTGGAATAGGTTCCAAGCCCTCTAAAGGCTATCCTGTATTTTCTATCTGTTAATCTCTACACTCTAAATCCTTCTATCTAATATTTCCTGCTGCTCAAACTCATCAAAACTCTGGGGGAACTGTGGGGTTGGTGGGTAAACGCCCCGAAATTCTGGGGATGCAAGGATGGTTCAACAACACACATCAATAAATGTAATTCAACACAGATGAGCTAGGGACAGAACTCATCACACGGTTATTTCAGAAAACACAGAGGAGACCTTTAACAAAGCTCAACATCCTTCATGACAAGGACCCCGAGGAAACTAGAAATAAAAGCATGACACCTCAACACAATAAAGGCTGTGTACAGCAAACCTGCAGTTATCATATTAAACAGGGGGAGAAGGAAAGCGTTTCCTACAGTCAGGAATGAGACAGGGTGCCCACGCTCCCCACTCTTACTCAATATAAACTTTTTCTCGTAACCAGGGAAATAAAGCAAGAGGAAGAAATCAGGAGGCCAAAAAAGGAGAGAAGTCAAATTGTGCCTCTGTGAGGATGCTATGATTCTGTACTTAAAAGACCTTTACAGAAGCCAAAAGATGGCCATGTTACCAAAACAATCTGCATATTCAGTGCAACTCTGTCAAGGCCCCAGTGCCTTTCTCCACAGGAATAGAGCCAAGAGCGTGCAGAAGACCCTGGACGGCCAGAGCAGTCTGGACAGAAGAGTGATGTGGGGAGTGGCATCCATCTCATCTCAGATTATATCACAGAGCCGTGGTACGGAAGCCAGCACCACGCTGGCAGGAAAACCAGACAGACTGAGAGACAGAAGAGAGGACGTGAAGCCCACACAGCTGCGGCCACCTGTGGTCAACAGGTGCCCCAAACCTGCTTTCGAGCAAAGACGGCCTCTTCATCAAATGGTGCTGAGGAGACTGAGCATTCCCGTATGCAAGAATGAATTAGACCCTCTCTCATTCTCTACAAAAGTCAATATTCAAAATGGATCAAAGACCTTAGCGTAAGACCTGAAATTCTGAAACTGACAGGAGAAAACACTAGAACACTTAGGCATAGGTTAAGACTTCTGACAGGGACTCCATGTCTCAGGAATAACAGCAAGGACTGGAAACTGGGATTAGATAAAAACTAAAATTCGTTTGCACAGCAAAGCAACCAAGAACAAGGAGACAGATCGGGAGAAAACCTTTCCCAGCTAAACAGCTAACAATCTGGGCCACATAGAGAACTGAAAACACACACACACACACACACACACACACACACACACCAGTCAGATGGGCAAATGAACAGACAGTTGTCAAAGAAGTACAAGAAGTCAATAAATATATGACGTGGCAACATCCTGAGCCCTCGGGGACATGCAGACTGAAATGACTTTGCCGTGCTCGTCCCTGGGAAAAGACATTTCTCCTGCTCTCAGCACTCCTGAGTGGTCTGTAGTTCTTCTAGGTTGAGGCCTCGCGAGCTTCCCCTCTTCCACGTTAGCACGTCTGTTTGTTTTGTCCTTATTTAGGGAAGAGCACAACTGGTTATCCAATACCACATGGCAAACCCTGAAAACATACAGCTGAGCAGGTTGTGCTTGTGTATTTAGGAATACATGCATGCATGCATACATACATACATACATACATACATATGTATTTGTAGCATCAACTAAAGAAAAAAGAAGCCAAAGATTTGGAAGCGAGTGAAGAAGGTGTGTGGGAAGGACTGGAGGGAGGAAAGGGAGTGGGGGAAATGGTAATGATCATTTATCTATTTCTCTTTACATATTACATATGATATATAATATATATTATATAAAGTGACATTGAGATTCCCCAGGCACAGTGGTAACACCTATAATCCCAGCATTCAAGAGGCAAAGGCAGGTGGCTCTCTGTGCATTCAAGGCCAACCTGGTCTACATAGAGAGAGTCTGTCTCAAAAATAAAATTAAATAAAAAAAAACTACCTTGAGTTTCCATCGCACCCCAGGAATTTCAAGTTAGCATAACATAGATACCTTCACGAAGTTTGTCGTGATACTATTCATGACAACCGAGATACTGGATCAGCCCAGATGCTGGTCCCCACGAGCTGATGAAGGACATTTCGTGTACACACACAATGGGGATTTCCTCAGTTGTAAAGAATAAATTTGAGCTTCTTTCTCCCCTGGAAAAATGGATGAACTGGAAAATCCTCCTCCTGAGGAAAACATGCAGGATCAGAAAGACAAGTGTCTGCCTTCCCCAGTGCGCAGAATCTGCGGTTTTAAAACACAGACATACCTGGAAGGCATGAGAGCGGAGCGGGTGCTGCTTATTTGCAGGGAGGAAGTGGTTCTCAGGAGTCGGGGCAGGGGCGACAAGAGAGCAGCTGGGGGTGAATATGAGCAGAGAACAGGACGCACACACGCTGTTCTGTGCTACATCTCGGCCTTTAAGGCACAGAAGGGCAGGACAGGCAGGCGGGCAGACAGCAGAGTCCCTGCGGGCAAGCATGGATTAGGCATTTGTCTCTCCAGAGTGGGCTACCAAAGCCAGACAGGACCTGCGCCCATCTGGAACCTGGCTGCAGAGACCAGACGGTCACACTCCGCGGGGAGGAAGGGGCAGGAGACAGCGCCTGCCTTTAGGTGCGCTATTTGCTATCTTATTATCTGAATTCACAGAAGAAAAATGCCATGTTGACTTAAATAGTGCAACATTAAAAGGCTTCCGAGGAGTCTGAAATTACACTGTGCTCTTGAAGACCTGCAATTAGGAAGTGGCGTGCCACTGGCATACACGATGTTCTCCCCTGAAAGAGTGTTTTCCAGTGAGCTGCTTCTGAGTACAGGAAGGACTCCCTGTCACTCGGCTGGGTCAGCACTGCCACCTTGTGCATGCCTCCCAGTACTGCAGGCAGCCAGCACCTCAGACACCAATTGTCAGGGACATCCCTTGAGTGTGGGGGCAGACATGCAACCTCATGGGAGCATGACTTTTGTTTGGTTGTTTTATGTGTATTTTGCCGGCAGGTATATCTGTGCAGCACGTGTACATCTGGTGCCCTCAGAGATCAGGAGAGGGCTTTGAATCCCCTGGCTATGGGCTTACAGACAGCTGTGAGGTGCCATGTGGGTGCTGGAAATTGAACCTGGGTCCTTTGGAAGAGCAGCCAGTGCTCTTAACTGATGAGCATTGTCTCCAGTCTTGGCAGCATGTTTATACAGAACTCAGGGTGTCTGGCTGCTTTTGTTTGATATTATTGCTTGCTTAGTGGCTTCATTTCTGTTTCTGTGATAAATATACTGACAAAAAGCAACTTGCAGGAGAAAGGGGATTATTTCAGTTTGCAATTCCAGATCCGAGTCCGTGATTGTGGGGAAGTCAAGGCAGGAGCTTCAAGTCGCGAGTCACACATTGTGTCCACAGTGAAGAGCAGAGAGGAGTGAGTGCAGGCATGCTCCCCGGCTTACTTACTGTGCTCAGCCTGGTGTCTCCACTCTATCGCCTAGAGAATGGTGCCGCCCACAGTGGGCTGGGTCTTCTCACATCAGTCAATTAATGCCCAGACATGCTCACAAACCAACCCAGTGTGGACAGCCCCTCACTGAGTCTCTCTTCCCAGGTCGTGTCAAGTTGACAATTCAAGCTAACCACCAGGGCTGGTATAATGTGAAACAGCCCGTGTGAGCAATACGACATCAGTTTCAACTGAATTGAAATCAACACAATTTCAACATTGATACTTGTGTCATTTTTCTCATTGTTGTAACGAAACACCCAGTAAAAGAGCTTGAGGTCACACTACGTCCACAATCAGGAAGCAGAGGAGAGGAATGCCGGCGCTCAGCTTGCAGTCCTGGCTCTGTTCAGTCTACGACCCACATGGTACCATCCACATTTAGGGTAGAGCCTCCTCCCTTGACTAACTTTAGATGGAAACTCCTTCACAGACATGTCCAAATGTTTGTCTCACCAGGGATTCTAGATCCTGTCAAGTTGACAGTCTTTGCCGTCACAGTGGCCTGCCTGCCTGCCTGCCTGCCTCCCTCTCTCCCTGCCTCCCTCCTTCCAGCTTTCTTTTCTTTGCACAGTTTCTGATTCTTTCCCCCAGCTGCAGCTATCCAAGGTGTACATCACACTCAGGGAGTCCACGCTGTCGATGGTGCCTGCTGTACCTCCTTCACAAGGCGGCAGGGTGTTCCTGTCCCCACAGGTGCCTGTAGACCTCAGAACCTGTGTGGCCCCGTGTGGCCACTCTCCTGAGATGAGTGAGTGAAAGTGTGGGAGTCCACATGAGGCAGATCCTGCCCGTGTACCTTGGGGCCCAGCTGCTTTCCCTCAACAATGACTTTTAGGTTGATCATGTTATTGTGCAAGCCAGTGTTTGTTCTATGGGCCATTGTGTAAGTGTACCAGCGTCTCCATCCATTTCCTCCAGACGTGTGCCCGACCTCCCGCTATGATCTGTCTATCATGAGCAGGCCTGCTGAAACAAGTCCCCGTGGACGCATTTCCACTTCTCCTGGATGAGTGCCTGGAAGTCTCGGGGTCACTGGATCTTGGAGCAGAGGTAGTTTAAGGTCATCAAAAGCCACCAGCTCCCTAAGCGATGCGAAGCTTCTGCCAGCTCACAGTGTGGCAGAGCTGGAGCTGGAGGGCCCTGCAGGAGGGTGGTGTGCCGACTGCGTGCCTTAGTGGTACCTGGTTCCCACCCGCCAGGCCTTCCCTAGGGCCTCAGCTACAGTCTGTCCGAAGACACCTGAGCCTCAGCGTGGGGTGGCAGAGCTCGGTGCCTCTGGTTGCCTGTGGTGTGGTCCTCAGTCACCGCCCACATCTCTTCCAGCTCTTTTGTGTCTCGTCTTCTCCCAACACAGGGTCTCAGAGAGCGGCTGAGGTCGGCCTGGAATTTGCTTCATGGGCCGGACTGCCCTTTAACTGTCTTCCCGCCTCAGCCTTCCCAGTTTTGGGATAACAGGTGTGTGCCACCATGCCCGGCTACTTCCGGTTCTTCATTTATATTTACCTGTCCCTTCCTTTCTGCAGTGTGTGTCAAGTCCTAGGCCACATTTGGGAGTTGGTTTGACATAGGATCTCACTACGGCGCAGCCCAAGCTGTCCTGGAACTTGTGGTCATTCTGCCTCAGCTTCCTGAGTGACGGGATTGCAGGTGTGGGATTGTACCACACCTGGTATTTATTGAGCTGTGGGAGTTATTTATTCACAGTTCGATCCCTATTAGATACCTGACTTGTGGGCATTTTTGCTTTTTCTGATCTTGTCTATTCATTTTTTAAAAATTGTGTGTGAAAAACTACACAACATAAAAATTGCCATAGTAACTATTTGTGTGTGTGTGTGTGTATGTACACTACATGTATGTGTGTGAAGGTGCACATGCCTGAGTGTTTGTGTGTGTGCAAGTACAGGTATGTGTGTGAAGGTGCACATGCCTGTGTGTGTATATATACAAGTACATGTGTGTGTGATGGTGCACATGAATGCATGTGTGTGTGTGTGTGTGTGTGTGTACAGGTACATGTATATGTGTGAAGGTGCAATCACACACACACACACACACACGTGTGTGTGTGTGTGTGTGTGTGTGTGTGTGTGTGTGTGTGTGTGTGTGATTGTGGAGGTCAGAGAACAATCTCAGGTGTCATCCCCAGATGCTGCCCACCTGGTTTCTTGAGACAAGGCTTCTCGCCGTCTTGAGCTTGCCTGGTTGGCTAGGTGGGCTGGCCAGCCAACTCGAGGGACGGCCTGTCTGCTTCTCCACACTGGGCCAGAAGCCCACGCTCACCACCACCCTGGGTTCTCGCTTTGCATTGACTGGGGACTGAACTGAGGCTCCTGTGTTTACAACGACTTTGTGGGCCAGGCCATCCCCAGCCTGACTGTAATTATCAAATATAACTTCAGTCGTGTTGAGCGGGTGTACACATACATGGGGCTGTTGCACGTTGTTCTTGTGTGTGTGAAAGTGCACTTGTCTGTGCACGTACGTGTGGGGGTCGGAGGTTGGCCTGCTAACCAGTGAGGCGCTGGGGTCCATCTTTGTCCAGCAATGGGTTCCTGCCGCTCTGCCTGGCTTTTTCCCCAGTGCTGAGATCTGCACTCACGCTTGTACATCCAGCATTGCACCCGCTGCGCTCTTGGTCTAGTTCCATGTTTGTATCTAAACTCTGAACCTGTTTCACAACCTCTTCCCCGCCCCACCCACCCCCAGCCTGGCAGCCAACATTCCGTTTCCTGCCTCTGCTGTTTGACTATGCTAGCACATCTGCCCATCCTGTGTGGCTGTAACAGGAGACCTGAGACTGGACCATTTATAAAGAAGAAAAACTTACTTCTCTGAGACTGGAAGGTTCAAGGCCTGGTATTTTGTGAGGACCAGTTCTCTGCATCCAAAATGGTGCCTTGAATATAGTATCTCTGTGTGGCAAAAGAGCAACAGAACCAAACTCCCTCGGTGAAGTCCTTGTGTGGTGGCATTCATCTCTGTGTGGAGCCCTCACAACACCTCCCACAGGCCACACACGCCTGTTCACTGTTCACTGCAGATTCATGCTCCAGCACATCTGGGTGTCTCAAGGGATGGGCTCCTAATGGGGAAATTCCAGAGTCTATCTGATAATCAAAGGAATTTATTCAGGGTTAGCTCACAACAGGCATAAAGGAGTTGGTGGGGCACAGTGCAACGCAGTTCTCTGGAGAACTCAGCCTTGATCCGCAGCACCAGCAACCGAGACCACAAGGTGGCCAAGAGAGAGCGAGCATGTACTCATACCAGGTCTTAAGGGGTCCACGCCTCGGGGGAGCGGGGCAGGCACCTAGAAGTTACCTGCTGCCACACTAGGGGCCGTACTTCAGGGTACAGACAACCACCCCTATGGGCTCCCGTGTGTCTCTGTGACCAGCTTGTTTCTCCTGGCTCTGTCCTAGGAGTTCATCCATGTGTTACAGGACAGGATCGCCTTCCTCTCCTGTGTCCAGGCCACAAGAGCATGTGTCTGTGGCTGGATATGTGGTACTTCCTGCTCCAGCTCTTGGTAATGGTGCTGCATGGCTACGGTCCAGCGTGGACCCACCCAGGCAGCATCCCACAGAGCCCTCGGCGTTACGATTCCACCAACAGTGTCCCCAATTCCCCACATCGGCTCCGTCTCCTTTTCTTTGTTTCTGTTCTTTCTGTTTCATTGTTTTATAGCACCCTAGGGTGGTACTAGGGTGGGGTGGGGTGTGAGGCGGTATCTCCTGGAGGATTTTCATGCCACAGTGCACATGCGGCGGCCAGTTCTCTTCCATCTTTTCGTGGGTTCTGCGACTGGAATTCATGTCCTGTTTGTAATTAGCCTCTCAGTTATGATTACTGGTGTTGAGCCTTTCCTCATGAGCTTGCTGACACTTGTGGGTCACTTTTGGAGACATCTGTTTTTAAGTTGGGTTATCTGAGGTTTAGATTCCATGTGCCTGGATGGTCACTCCTTAGCAGAGGGGGCCTCTGTAGGTCTTCCCTGCACTCAGTAAGCCACCTTTGTCCTCTGCTTGCTTTTAGCTGACGCTTTTGGTGTCAGGCCCAGGTCGAACATAACCTCCAAGTCATGCCGTTCTTCTGTGCTCTCCTAAATCTGGTGTTTAGAGCTTCAGTGTACTTTGAATTCAGTTTGGTATAAGGCTAATTCATTTTTATATAAAAAAAAAAGATTTGTTTATTTACCGTGTGTATGTGGATGTGCCTGAGTGTACGCATATGCACCACATGTATCCAGTACTCATGGAGGCCGGAAGTGGGCACCGGATTCCTCGGAGCTGAGTTACAGATGGCTGTGACATACCTGATGTGGGTGCTGGGAACTGAGCCCAGGTCCTCTGTAGGAGCAGCAAGTGCTCTTAACCACTGAGCCATCTCGGCAGCTCAGCAACCCCACACACCCCCACACTTCTTCCTCTCTGCCTGATTATTGTGTGTGTGTGTGAGTGTGTGTGTGTTTTCTTTTTTCCTTTTTAAGATTTGAGGGGTCTCTCTATGTAGCCCAAACTGGCCTACGTCTCACTATGTAGCCCTGGCTTAGTGGTGTTTTTAGTGAGTAGAAGCCTGGTGTTTTGGTGGCTTGTTTTGTTGAGTTTGAATTTTTGTAGCTGGTGCCTAGAGTCGACCCACTAAGACAACAGGCCACAAACAAGCCCTTCTTTGTTTTCTTTTGGAAACTGTGTAACTTCAGCATTTTCTCTTGGGTTTGTAAGCCCTTGTGCTAGCACCCGAGTGGGGGCTGAGAACTGGGTTTGTTTTTCCATGAGAATGTCTCTTGTAGACTACTGCTGGAGACTTCTCCGCCTTGCTGAGTGGTGTGTGGGTGCTATGATACCCCTGTGGCCCCCAGCACTGTTGGGTTCTGCTGCTGCGGGGCTGCGGGGCTGCGGGGCTGCGGGGCCGCAGTTTCTGTTTTCTCTGGGACTTCATTGTTGAAGAGACAGTGATTCACAGAAGAGCACACCGACCTTCAGATGAAGCTAGAACCCAGGCCTGACCCACCTGGATCAGTGGCTGTATACGGCTGTATTTGACATCTCAGAGTACCCATGTCATATGGGGCAGGCTCCACCTGAGTCAGTGGCCTCAGTCCACCCACTTCCCTCCTCTTGGTGACTGGGCCGTCCCAGTGTGAGAGCACCTCCCTCTACAGATCTGTGCCTCCATCACAGCTCGGAAGGATGAGCTGAGGTCTGTGCCGCAGAGCTGGGAACCTGCTGTGCTTCACCATGGCCCCACTCCCCACCAGACTTTCAGCGGAGGATGCTCAGGTCCTCCTGGGCCCCAAGACCCTCCCTGCACCTAGTATCTCTCAGTCCCATCCCCCCCCACACCTGTGCCTCAGGTGGCTCCCTCTTCATGTGTACTTGTGGCCACTCCCCCCTGTCAGCCCCTGGAAACTGGGCCACCCATGCGTCCCTGCCTGTATTCATGGTTCCGCATGGTCTGTGTGCCCCTGTTCCCTCACCTGCCCAATAGGCATTGAGCATCTGCTTCAGTACCATCTCAAGGGTCCATGGGGCAGCATTCCCGTGGGGCTCACCCAGTAGTCACCACAGACGCTGTCGCAATGGAAGGACCATACTTGTGCTTAGTGAGGGCTGTTCCAAGGGCTGTTCTGCACCAACAGCAGTGGAGGACCAGAAGCATGATATGTCGTTATGTGCCTTGTGGAGCCTTCCCTCATCTGCATGGTACAGCTCACCACAGCTGTGAGGTCCCCTGGCCTTAAGGTGGAATGACACCCGCGGACAGTGGCCTGCCCTGTGAGGCCATGCAGTAGTACAGGAGGCCCCCTGGGCTTCTCCTGCCCATCTGCTGCGGCTGGTGTAGGTATCCCTATATAAAGCATTCTTGGAGTCTTCTGACAGCTTCAGGCCCAGCTCTGAGATCCCGCGGTTAGGGCAGAAGCATCCTCAAAACAAAGAACTGCTGGCTAGACAAAGTGGGCCAGTGGTGGGGGGGAGGGGTGGGGTGAGGAGGGTGGTGGTGGTGGTGGGGTCTATGCCTGCAGCGCCCTCCCAGATGAAACATTCTTACAAGTTAAGCATCCGCAGAGACCTGGTTCTGAACTTGTAGCAACTTTTGGTGGGCTCTACTTGTGTGCCTGTATTTAGTTAGTCGGAACCCAGCTCTGCCCACCAGCCACCACCTCGTGCTCTGTAAATTCCGGCTTTGGTGTGCAGGGTGCGTTAGAATTCCATGAGGAGAAAGCGACCACTGAAGTGCCTTCTGGACTCGCTGGAAAGAGGACCCTGGTGCCTAAGGCTGCTGCCTGGAGCTAGCTTCCAGGCTTGGCCAGTGACTGCAGATAGAGGGGACTCTTTCCTGCCATGGCCTCTGAGACACCACACTTCACCTGTGGACAGGAATTCATTCCTGTGGCAGTTTCCAGTCTCCAGACATGGAGACCGCCCATCATTTCAGAGACCTGCTGCTCCTGAAGCCTGGGAGAGCTGTGAGGCTTCTCAGCCCCGCAGGCTTGCTCTATGAGGGCTGGCCCTTGGTTGGCACCAGAAGCCCTCTGAGAGCTTTGGGCGTGACACTTCCAGAGTTGCAGAGTGCTCTGTAGCGGATGGCTCCTGCTTGGCATCCCACGGTCTCAGAGAGCTTTGAGCTGCAATACTTCTGAGCGTTGATTCAGCTCTCAGCCGGCATCCCGCGGCTACCAGGAGGTCAAACCTGCTGCATTGTAATCCAGGGTAGCACTTCGTTTTATCCCATTTACAGTTTATCCTGACTGATTATAAAACGTCTTCCATTTGTAATCTCTCTCTGCCTACTGCATTCTTGGAGAAGGGCGGGACAAGAACCCAGTTGGGGACAGGTTTTCTGCAACTGTTTCACTGCTGGAAAGCCAGCTGCAATGTCCCTGGGTCCTGGCTTGCCCCTCACAGTGGGCCCGGGCCGTCTTGGGAAAGCTATTTTCTGTTTGAAGAGGGGCAACAGCTTTTCCCTGTGAGCCATCACGTGCCAGCCCCTGGGCTGGCACAGTGGCTCTTCGCCTTGGTTTGTGTCGGTGGCTGCAGGAGGGTGTGCCCTGGTGGGGTTGCCGGGCTCCGTCAGGAGTCCCTGAGCCAAGATGCCCAAGGGGGAAGCTCCAGGTATTGCTGCTGGGTCAAGGGCTGCAGTTTGAGAACTATGCTCTGGAGAAGTGAGTGTAAAACCAAAGTGGGCAGGGCTGAGGGAGTGGGGTGGGCAGGGCTGAGGGAGGGAGGTAGGCAGGGCTGAGGGCTTAGTCTCCAGCACAAGTTTTCAGAGGTGGGGCATTTGTAAGGTGACTGGATCCTGAGAGCACTAACCTTGAGAATAAATGGCTGCATTTGTGGGTTCACAGGGGTTGGATTTGGAAGAAGAGGCTTTATTATAAACACTCTCTGGGGTGGGCTATAGGGGCATGGCTCAATGATGGAGTGCTTATTCAGTATGTACCTAGTATGCCCCATACCAGTACCACAAGAAAACAAAAAAACACACATGCGTCTGCTCTACCCCAGGGCCCCTGTGCCTCTCTCCTTTTGGGCCAATGGGATTTGAGCAGCTTTGTACCCACAATGCTCCCTGTTGTGGTGTTTGGCCTTATCCCACTGACCCACGAACTGAACCCTTGGAAACCGTGAGCCCGGACAAACATGTCCTCCCGTAAGGTGACTTCCTTGGGTGTTTTTTTTACAGTGACAGAGAATGAACTAACACAGTCGTTAACTGTCTGAGTCTTGTCAGCTCAGCAACAAGCTTGTCTTGAGACGGCCCAGCTCAGAAGCCGGGAGTTACAGTGTCGGGACCTGCAATGTCTCCCTAAAGCACACGTGTTGATGGCTTCCCTCTTGCCCCTGGAGCTAGTGGGAGGTTGGGGGATAGTTAATGGGTAGGGCCAAGTGGGAGGGCTCATGACGGCTGTGTCCTTGAGGGGGACACTGGGTCCATGACCCCTTATATGTCTCTCTTTATAGGCTGTCATGAGGCAGACTCCTGTCTTAGACATCACACCATGATGTTCTGCCTTGACACAGGCCCTAGCCAACCACAGACCACAGCTTACAACACCATGGGTCAAAATAACCCTCTCCTTCTGTGTTTGTCTTTCATCAAAATTTTTTGGTTTTTCTTTTCTTTTCTTTCTTTCTTTCTTTATTTTTTTTTTAAGACAGGATCTCTTTGTGTAACAGCCCTGGCTATCCTGGAACTCACTTTGTAGACCAGGCTGACCTGAAACTCACCGAGATCCACCTGCCTCTGCCTCCTGAGTGCTGGGATTAAAGACACGCACCTCTGTACTCGGCTCATTAAATTTTTTAATTCGTCTCTTACTTACTATTATGAGGCTTGTGTGTGCTCACATGTGGAGGGAACCACGCAGGTGACTTGGCCTAGCTGCCTTGGGAGGCATGCAGTCATAGATTTTTCGGGTTAGAGTCCATGGCTCCCAGGGCACGATGTGTCTTCCGATTCCTGAGAGACAGATGCACTGCCTCAGGCAGTGAAGCATTCAGGCCACATTGTGCCTCTCTGTAGTCAGGGAAGCATGGAAACTTGACAGGACGATTGGTCTTAGACATTAGTCTTGTGTTCCCTGTATGACCTGTAAACTTCACTGTATCCAGTACTGCAAGTGTACTGATCCTGGCAATCGCCATTGTATTCTGTTTCTGATAAAGGTATAAAAAAATCTGATTGCTCTCAATAAAATGGTCACAGCCTCAGCCTCAGCTGAGCCGGGGCCCCTCCGACCTGGCCTGATTTCATTTCTAGCGGCTGTACCAGGTGACCCTGGCCCAGCAAGCACAGGTGTGCACCACAGCGTGCGTGTGGAGGTCAGAGGACAGCGTTCAGGGGCTGGCTCTCGCTTCCATCTTGTTGAGGCTGGGCCGCTGTTGTTCCTCCCATGCTGCGTACTCCAGGATAACTGGCCCTCTGGCTTCTGGATGCTTCTTCTGTGTCCATCTCCAGTCTCAATGTTGGAATTGCTAGTCCTGTGGAAACACACCACCACATCTGCTTTTAGCCTTGGACGTGGTTTTCAGGGCTCGGTCTCGGGTCCTCAGGCCTGGGTGGTATGGCAAGCCTACCCTCCAAGCCATTGCACCCAGCCTTTCTTTTCCTTGTTTGAGACAGGGTCTCTCTGTGTAGCCCTGGCTGTCCTGGAGCTCACTCTGTAGACCAGGCTGGCCTTGAACTCCCAGAGATCTGCCTGCCTCTGCCCCCAGGACACTCCCAGTGCTGAGATTAAAGGCGTGTACATGCCACACCACGGCCAGTCGGGTTTTGTTGAGACAGGGTCTCGTTTTGCAGCCTAGCTTGATCTTGAATTTGTAATCCTCTCTCCTCACCTTCCCGAGTGCTGGGGTTATACCGTACTGACTAACCTTCCTTCCTTAGAAGTGGATTTTCTTTAGTCTTGTGTCACAGTATGGAAAACTGGTTGACCAGAGAGCCAATGTGGATTGTTTCTTCACACTCCACGCTTCAGCACACATTCCTGGCACACCCACTGCTCACATCCCTCTCAACCTACTCGCAGTGACTTCCTGAGAGCCCCCCACCCCCTACTCACCCTTGCATCTGCCTCCCCAAACAGCAGCAGAGCCTGTCAATCACACTAAGGGTCTAGAGTGTCCCCTAGTGTCCCTGTTTAGCCAGTGAGCCCACTCACGGAGTGCTCCTGCCTCACTGGTGTGGGCATTATGTGGACTTACCGTGCGTCTTAGTTATAGTTTCTATCACTGTGATAAACACCATGGTCAAAAGTAACTTAGGAGAAAAGGGTTCATTCGGCTCCGCGACCCAGTCCATCACCAAAGGAAGCCGGGGCAGGAACTCCAGGCAGGGACCTAGAAGCAGGAACTAAAGCAGAAGCCGTGGAGGGGTGCTGCTTACAGGCTTGTGCCTCATGGTTGGTTCAGCCTGCTTTCTTATGGTCCCCAGGGCCACCTGTCCAAGAGTGGTACCCCCCACAGTGGGCTGGGCCCTCCCACGTCAGTCTAACAAGAAAATGCCCGACAGGCCAATCTTATGGAAGCATTTTCTCAGTGGAGAGTCCCTCTTCCCAAATGACACTAGTTTGTTAAAAGTTGTTATCAAGTTGAAACACCACCACCACCACCAACGCCTGTTTCTAGCCTTGGCCCTGGGCACCTGCTCTCACTGCCTGGCGTGTTCTGCCCTGACTCCGCCATCATGGCAGCTCTTCATGGAGACCTCGACCACCTGTGGAACCATTGCCATCTTCTTTGTGTCCTGTTTACAGCTGCCACTGTGCCCATCATAGCATTTTATCGATTGTTATCCTGTCACTGGAAGGCAAACTCAAGAAGGACAAGAGCTCTCTCCCCAGAATAGGAACTTAAAGACATCTGACCGAGTCAGAGGATGCCTCAGCAGGAAATGGACAAAGAGGAATGAGAGCAGAACTGTGGAGTGATGATTGCTGTAATAGTTGAGTCACCCCAGTCCCTGCGTGGGTTTCACTGCAGAGCTGGGATATCAGCAGAGATGGCCTGCTCCAAGTCAGTGTGCTAACGGGGGGGGGGGGGGGGGGGGGCACATCCTGGGTGACAAGTCAGTATGTCGGGTCTCCAGGGGTGCTATCATGGGTTAGATTTGGGTGCCCAAATTCAGAGAAGTACCAAGGACACAGTAAGAGGTCATGTCCCCCAAAGGGATTCCAGAAGGATCTGAACCTGCCACCGCCTCTGGGATCTGAACTCTCAGAGGCAGGAGAACATATCCCACCATCTCATCTTGAGATAGCCTCACCTCTGCCTAAGGCAGTCTATAGGGGACATTCCTGGGGACAGTGCTCAGTTCCCTGTGAAGGGCTGGGTCTGCTCCAAGTCCAGGAGCATAGTGGGTGGGCTGGACCAGGGTTTCAAGAACCCTTGGGAGCCTGCACCTGTAGTTCCCTGTCCTCCTGGTACCCCTAGATCACAAGTGAGTGCTAATCTCCTGTGAAATTGGCTAGCTCAGCCTGGCCCTAAGAAAGTCAGGGAGTGTGTGTAAGGGTCTAGACAGCAATGCTGGGACTCTCGAGTTGTAGGGACTGCTAGGGCAGGAGAGTGGCCTTGACTGGGCATTCTGGAATTCCTTGGCCTCTGAACTAGGTGAGGCAAACTCAGAAAGCCCGCCCCATTCATGAGGCCCCACCCACTATGGGTTCAGCCCCATCCCCTGCAGACATCCTTCCTGCACTCTACAAGTGTCCCGCTCTCTACTTTGAAGGCGACTCCTCCTCCACCCCGAGGTCCAGCCCCTACCTCCGATTTCAGCCCGCACCAACCAGAGGAGCCCCAGGCCTCCAGTAAGCCCCACCCTGAAGGCCCCACCGTTTCCCAGTCTTGCTTTGCCCTTGGCCGGGTCCCCACTGAGGAGTCCGCTGTCCCAGACATGGCTCGCGCTGCGGGACCTGAGCGGCGGCTGCTGGCCATCTACACTGGCGGCACCATCGGCATGAGGAGCGAGGGCGGTGGTGAGTCAGCGTACCCACGCCCTAGGCAGAATGGCCTCAGGGCTTGGCCACCGGGAGCTCTAGGGCTCTCTCTTGCGAGGGGGGAGGGGGAGTCGCTTCCTCCGGTGCCTGGGAGTCTGAAGCCCGGGCCCTGGAAAGGGTAAGGGGCATGGTAACTCTTCCTGACCTGAAGTGTCCTGAAGCCACAAGGACACAAGGACAGAAGAGGGAGCTGGGAAGACTGCTCTGTTCTGTGCCCAGGGCGCTGGGAAGGATGCTGGAACATTCCACACCCTCTAGCCCGTGAAAGAACGCCCTTAGGGTGTGTTTGCTTCCTTAGGGGAGGGACACAGGCAGAGGTGCTTGCCTGCTCTCTCCCTGCGGAGAAAAGAACCCTTAGTTTTCCCAAGGTAAGGGCCGAGTTGGACTGTCCTCAAGGAGCTTGGGCACTAGGGTGAAGGTCATCCAGGCTGTTTGAAGACTGTCCTCTGACACGTCCTGCTGTCTCTGGTTGGGACACCCTGGTGAATGCCCTTGAGGACACCCCACTAGCAGGTGGGACCATGGCCCGTTTGCTTGGCCTTCGCTGGAGTGATGGACAAATTAATAACCCCATTAAGGAGCTGAATCCTGGAGGGCCAGTTACTGCCGGTGGGTCCCAGGGTACAGTGTGCTGTTGGGTTGGGTTGGGGGCTGCCCTGAGAGGGCTCCTTGGAGAACACGGGCTCCTGGAAGGGGTGGCTGCTGGACCCAGGAGAAAGTGTGGCCAGACCGAGAGCAGCAGCGTGAGGGGAATGAGGGACCCATGCTCTGCGGCCTTGTCCCACCTCTGGTCACTTCCCCTCGAGGCGTGGCATACGGGCAGTTTCAGTCCTGTTGAACTCAGCTGGAATGACCTAAGCTAAGGGACAAGTGAACTCTGACCACAGTCCCACCTGTGGTGACATTGTGCCCCACACCCCCCTGGATGGTCATCGTGTGCTGTTTCTCTAAAGCAGCAGCAAGGGCATGATGGGTCAGATGTGTAAAGCTCTTCTAGACCCTCAGGAGCCTGCTCCATGCTCTGGGGTCTGCAAGGCCTGGGAAGAGATGGAGACAGGCAGGCATCTACCCTGTGCTAGAAGACCCTTCCTTGGGGTGGCAGACACCCCACCCAAGGAGCTCAGAGCGGCCAGCAGTCTTCAGACCCCTGGCAGAGGTGCAGGCAGCTCCCAGGACGGCATCTTCCTGCTGGAAGCTGAGGGCTCTGCTCCCCAGACCAGCTGCTTCTAGAAAAGCCAGCCCAGGCCTTCATGGGACCCCACAGCCTGCAGCCACTGACCTTTCCCTCATCAGAACAAATTTAGGGAGCCCCGGGCATAGTCCCCCGAGGACAAGGGAGAACTGGAAAAGAGGATCTGGCCTTCGATGACCCCCTAACAGGATCTGCTCATGTGAATGAGTAGGCACTCTTCTCCAGATAGACGGATGTGAATTGGCGCCTCGATTTTCTTTAAAGGGAAAAGGTTTTCAGGAGTGGAGCAGAACTCAAGACATGGCAAGTTGGGGATACACCTAAGGTTGAAACTTGAGACTCCGGCATGCCCCAACCCTCTGTGTGCCCTGCGGTGGGGGTTGCAGGCCCTGCCTGCCTTGGATGGCCCCATGGCATGAATGATTAACCAACTTGGCCCTGCTTATGTGGGTCCTGGCCCCTGGTGAGTGGGGGTGGTGGCTCCCGCTACAGAGAAGCTGTTTCGATTGTCGCTGTTGAAACAGCTCGTGTGCCTGCTGGTAAACAGTGCCCAACACTGGGTGACGAGACCCGCCAGGGTGGAGAGGGCAGAGGTGACGGCGTGGCTCACCTCTTCACCACCCCTTCCAGGGTTCTGTGAAATGTCACAAGTCGGAAAACAACGTGTGTCCAATGACCCCAAGCCGAGAGCCAGGTGTGCATCGGTGACACCTGGGCACCCGAGGACATCCTGTGTCAGCTAGGGTGCCTCTTGCCTGCGGCCCTTGGGAGCCATTCCTCGCAACCACCACAGGGGGCTGAGCTTCTGCACAGAGTAGCCAAGGTTGCCCCTGCCTAATGACCACAGTGGGCCCCAACACAGAGTCTTGTCAGTTGGGATGATGCCCAGCGTGGCAGCTGCGCAGGCCAGGAGGTGGTCCCAGGTAGGGTGGGACTCAGCATCCCGGGGTTGTATGCTTTGGGGGTGCCCTCCATGGGGAAAGAAGGCAGCTTACAAAATCAGAATCGGGAGTGAAAGGCAGTATTAGAACACTGAAGGGGATCACAACAAAGTCTAATTTAAGACAGTGTTATGGAACCCAGAAAGTGGGAAGCTCCTGTCTCCTGTCCTCCTTGGCTGTTTCCGTCTGTCTGTCTGTCTGTCTGTCTGTCTGTCTCTCTCTCTCTCTCTCACACACACACACACACACACACACACACACACACACATAACGCATGCGCATACACACACCCCTTGTCACATGATAACAATTTGTGGTTTCTCTCCAGAAAAAAAAGCATAGGAGAATATAGCTTTCTCTTGGCTAGTTTTGATGCTTCCCAGGTGCCACCCTTCAAGGCGGGGCTCTAAGGATCCGTACACCCTCAGTACGGTGTGCCAAGTGTCCCCAGGAGCCATTGCCCATGGTCAGAGGCAACCTGGACAGAAGAACTTTGCCTTGCAGAGGTGTCCATCAACCCCTAACCTAAATGCACCCCCATCTCACCTTCCCTGACGGTGGACCGCCAGGTTTCCATGGATACTCCGGTGCGGTCTGCTGTCAGGGGACTCAAGTGGAGAGTGGAGGTCTTGGCGTCCCGAGGCTGCCAACCAACCAGCGTTGAAAGCCTCAGGGTCCGTCCCTCTTTCTAGAGACAAAGTTTAAAGTCTCAAGGCCTTGACAGAGAAGGCTTCCTGCCCTCCACCTTCTGGTGGCTGCCAGGGTCCGTGGTCTGTGACCACATTCCTCCCATCTGTAACGAGACAGCACCGCCATTCTGTCTGCCTTGTTGTCGAGTGAGCTCTGGGTGTGCTACTCCCCTGCCTACCCGTCCTTACGGGGACACGCAGGTGGCCTTTAGAGCCACCTGGAAAACCTGACATCATCTCTCCCTCACAGGATATTTGACACAATCATACCTCCAAAAACCTTGTCACAACAGACAGATGGCACAGGTTTCTGGACTAGGATGCTGGGGGGCTTGGGTGGCTCCTGCATGTGGAGGCAGGCTGATGTGCTGGTCACGCCCGCCTGGGGTGGCTTTGGAGGCCCACGGGACTGACTCAACATGCAGGGTTCATCTGTTTTCTGTCCATGAAACATTTCCGCAAGTGACAGCCCCAGCAGCCAACGACAGCAACAGCAAACCACACCTGATAAGTTTTAGGGACTCTGTGTCAGGCCAGGGGGTGTGTCGGAGATAAGGGGATGCCTGTCGAACCTGGGGGCATGCAGTGGTGGGGAACAGCTTTGTCAGCTCCAAAGTCTGCGGGTCTCCTGACCTGCCCCTGGGAGGCATGGAAGCGCATCTGATTTGTGTTTTACTTGTGACCGTGTTCTCAAGAACGAGGTCTAGCGGGCAGCAGTGAAGGGCTGGCAGGCAGCAGCTGGAGCTACAGGCTAGCTGGACAGGGGGAAGGGAGTGACGTTACTATGGGAGGAGGGGCTGGCTGGAGCGCCGAAGTGGCTCTGTCCTTATACTTACCCCAACAACGAGGATGTAGCCAAGAGTACTTGGGGAAGGTAGGCCCCTGGTCAAGTGGTAAGCTGGATGCTTACCATGGCTGGTGGCATCAGGCTGATGTAGGTATCAAACCTGACTGGAGTCTGGTACTCTTCTGAGGCCAGTAGGTCTGCAAGCTGCTTAAGGGGGTGCTGCAGGGCCGAGGCCTCACCTTGGTGCTCCTCGGCGTTAGCTGCACGTTCTGGGGGTAAGTTGCTGGCAGCTTCATTCAGGCGTGGTGTGGTGTGGGGAAGGAAAGCCTGCTCCCCGCTGACCCTGACCAGAGATAGGGGATCCTCCCCAGGGTCCTCAGAAGTGTCATGTCCTTACAACAGCACTTGTGAGTATGGGCCTCATGGCAGAGGGGCTCTGCAGATGTGATCAGAGGAGAGGCCAAGGGGGCCTGGCTTTGAAGATGGGGCATAGGGTAATAGTTGGGAGTCAGCCTGGTGGACAAAGGTCCCTGGGCCTGCCGCGTGTGAGACTGATTCCCGTAGTCAGGGCTTGGCTGCAGAACCTCTGGCAGCAGGCACAGCATGACCATCCGATGCTGCGGGCACAGCATGCCCATC
Organism: Peromyscus californicus insignis; assembly: GCF_007827085.1. NCBI lineage: Eukaryota > Metazoa > Chordata > Mammalia > Rodentia > Cricetidae > Peromyscus > Peromyscus californicus. Next base: position 61,492,586 of record NW_026294447.1, read on the forward strand.
CGATGCTGCGGGCACAGCATGCCCATCCGATGCTGGGAAATGATGAGCAGGCTGTCAAAGGACCAGGGTCTTGGCAGTAGTGATGCAGCATTAGGAAAGGGTCTAGGCAGCAGAGGCCGTGGCTGTGACCAGGTGACACCCAGGACTGACGCACCATTGCCTCCTCCTCCTGAGGTCTCGTGTGCTTCTCTGGGGGACTTTTTTGTCTTCCCTGCTGTGCCCAAGAACCGGGCATGAGGGGAGACTCTCACACAGGGGTTGGTAGAGCGACTGCCTGAGGAGGTTAGCCAATCTGCCCAAGGTCACAGAGCTGCGGAGGTGAGCATGGCAGCTGGGACTTCGCTCTTGTTTCCTGGGACTTGTTTTCTGCCAGATGGCCGTGCCCTTTAGGGTGTCCTAGGAGCAGGGTTCACAGTGTTCCCTTACATCCGGGTTTCTGAGACTACTAATGCTGCAGGCTGGGTTGGACACTCGTGTGTTTGGCTTTTCTGTTTAGGGGACAGGGACAGGGGGCCTGAGCTGGACTGTGGAGGAGTTGTGCACAGTCCATACCCTGTGGGAGCATCTGAGCTGGTCAGGGAGCTTATGGGAAGGGTATTATGGCCTGAGATGCTTCCTAGAGGGGTTGTCTCAAGCTGGGCCTTGAAGAGCCTGGGGGCAGGGGAGGTGCCAACAATGCATATAGGCAGGCGGGGGTAGAATTGTGAATGTACATGGCAGTCATTGAGTCAAATCCTGGAGAGGACCTGGCCCCATGGACCTCTCTTGGTGCGGTGTACAGACATATTTGGGACAAGCAGAGGCAGGACAGGGTAGAGTGGTGCTTAGTGCTTCTGGGACTGTCTGGGTTTGAGACTAGAACTCAATCAGGAGTCAGCTCCAGAGGACGATGCCAGCTTCCAGATGAAACTGCTACCTAAGTTCCCAGGGGTCTTAGTGGCAGCCGTGGCCCAGCCCTCCCAGTCTGTGACGTCTGTGAGAGTCTGGTCCAGCCCGGCTGACGCCTGGCCCCTGCCAGGGCCTGACACCCCGGAGGAAGGGAAGGGTGTTGGACTGTGGGAGTTTGCTATGGTCCCCGTCTGAGCCCACACTCCACTTGGACTCTGCCTACAGTGCTGCTACCCGGGAGAGGCTTGGCTGCTGTCCTGAGGACGCTTCCCATGTTCCACGATGAAGGGTACGCCCAGGCCCACCACCTGCCCGAGGGTACGCTGGTGCTGCCGTGAGTACACATTCTTTGGGGTTCTGAGGCAGGGATGGTGTGCAGCTGTCCTGGGGTTGAGAGGGTGGGCAGGTCCTGCCAGAGCCAGGGGGCTCGGCCTCTGGTGTCCTGGGGCCTCCACGTGAGCCATTTGCATGAGATGTTTCTGACATTTCTTGAGTTCCTGGACTATAGAATTGGCCTTCACCTTGAAGTGGAGGTGGACATGTACACTGCAGTGTGCCTGGGACTCAGCTCACTGTTTACCTTGCCACCTCTCCTCCCCACTAAGCTGAGCCCGCAGGGGCAGGAATAGAGGAAGCTCTAACAGGCGTGGTGAGGATACCCCTGTCTAGGCACCAAAGCTATCAAAAGAGCCTGGGCTGACCCAGGTGGCCTCTCCCTCTTCAGCATGGCTGTCTCGTGTATCCTCACTGCCTCCAGCTACCTTATGTCCTTCAAGGCCGAGTGAGGTAGATCTCTGCTCTACATGAGCTGGTCTGAACTGGTGTAAGGAATGACACTGCTCATAGCCAGCCTGTCTGCCTCATGGAGATGCATGCAGTCGCTGTCCCTGGGAACTCCAGGTAGAAGGGAGGCTGGGCTTGTACACAGGATGTGAGACTTGCCTATGAGGTGGAGCCCATCCACACTTATCACAAAGCCCCTTCAACATGCCAGGGGAAGAGTCCTTGCCAGGCACAGCCCCAACCACACCCCAATGCCATGCCCCCTACTCCATAGCCCTGTCCATGCTTTAGCCCCATCCAGGATGCCATAGCCCCGCCCATAGCCCCAGTGCCCCCTACTCCATAGCCCCGCCCACACCCTAGCTGGAGAGGGCAGTGGAGGTGGGACTTTGGATCAGGAGAAAGGCAGAATGGGAGACAGGTTCTGCCTCCTGCAGCCCGGCCAGTCCTGACCAGAGGATCCTCTACACGGTGCTGGAGTGCCAGCCACTCTTCGACTCCAGTGACATGACCATCACTGAGTGGGTTCAGATTGCCCAAACCATAGAGGTAGAGGGTGGGAGTGTGGGCAGGGCAGAGTGTGGGACTGTGGCAGGGCTGTGTGCCATGGGTGGGGCTGTGGAGGGTGGGTGGGGCCAGAAGGCTGGATTGGACTGGAAGGTGGGACTGTGGCCCATGGGCAGGGGGAGGTTACGGTGTAGGAGGGGCTGGAGCACAGGAGGAACTGGGGTATGAGAAGGGTAAGGTGTGGAGGGGGCTGAATGTGGGTGGGACTGGGGGGCAGGGCAGGCTCCCTGCAGAAGCCCTGGGCAAGTGAGTCACTATGGGCTTGTGGTAGAGTCTGTCTGTCACCTGAGACCTGACAGTAGCCTGCAGGGCAGCCTCAGGAAAGTGCTGGGTCCTGGACCACACACTGCACAGCCCGAGGCCCCTTCTGTAATACAAGCAGAGGCTGGTTGCTCATGCTATTGACCGTTTCCAGTTAGTATTGAGGTAGGACATGTGGGGGCTGCCTGGCTTTGTGGGCCCGACCCACCCCCAAAATTCCAACCTTAGAGTTGCCTCTCAGTGGACTTAGCATCAGAACCTCCATCGCGGTGTCTGGTACTGGTAGTTTAGCATCAAGGGCAGCTGCTTTACCCCGGAGCTGCCCCTCTGTGGCTTTCCTCTTCTCCCACGGTCCCAGACCTAGCTCCCAGGCGCAGGCCCAGCCACAGCTGTCCTGACTAACTCCCTTGAGAAGCCCCTGCCACTCTGAACAGGGCAATCTGGGCCCCACATTCTCCGACCAGCCCCAGTCACACACTTGCCGACTGCAGCCCCTGCTGACAGCCGTGAGCTGCCTGTTTCAGGAACCAGGCCATTAGTGGGCTCTCCCAGACTAGGTTGTGGTGGCCCGGGGAAGTCTTCCTCACTTGTGACTGACAGGGTCTCCAGGCTAGGTCCAGATGGTGCTCCTCTGTCATGAAGCAGGGTAGGTCACATCTTCCCGGCACTAACTCAACTGCCTGGAGCTCTTCATAGCTGGGAAGCTAAGCAGCCGTACCTCATATGGCCAGCAGAGGGCACACTGCTCCACGAGACTTCCTAGTTCCTCTGTTTCGTCTTTCAGTGAGTCAAGAGGTTTTGGCAGGAGCCTCTTAGCCCTCAGAACTGTGGTCTTATCAGCCACAGCTTTGGCTAGCATGCCACCAGGAAGTGATGGTGTCCAGCATGCCAGTTTGCTCCTGGGAGGCACCAGCTGGAAGTCTGTAGAGCTGTTCCCAGCAGTGATCAGAGTCCCTGAGAACCCACATGCCCTCATTCTTTAAAGCAAGTTACAGGGCACTCCAGGCAGAGTCTAGCCTTCCAGAGAGGGACTACAGGGGGAGATGGAATAGTACCACACCAAACCCTCTACCAGCACCCCAGGCCTTTCCTCTTTCTCATGGCCTGTGAGGAGATATCTGCCCACAGCCATGTTCCCGGGAGAAGGCCTGTGGTGGGGAGACCTGGTCCGCCCTGAGCTCATCCTTCCCAACAGAGACACTACACACAGTACCAGGGCTTTGTGGTCATCCACGGCACGGACACCATGGCCTTCGCCGCCTCGGTGCTTTCTTTCATGCTGGAAAACCTGCAGAAACCTGTCGTCCTCACTGGAGCCCAGGTAACGTGTCCCGCGGTTCTCAGTCCTCGGAGAACTCCAGAGGCCACAGAGCCAGACCTTGGCCAGCCCCAGGCTTCTTGCTCGGGACACCTGTTTCCAGGCCTGTGCCTGCTCTGTGCTGCCAACTAGGGTGTCTGGACACTTTAGGTGGTGGCCCTGCCTGGCCATTTCACCCCTGCTGATCTCCTCCTACCAACCCCTGTGACGGGGGACCCACGGGCTCCTGGAGGGCTTGTCCTCTGAGGCCTTAAGAGTGCCCAGAGCCTCGCTCACCCCTAACAGCTCTGCCACGCGGGGCTTTCTTCCCTCCCTCTTCTCTCTATCGGGTTTCATGTCTGCCACCCACCCCCACCACCTAATAGTCGGCATGGTGGACGCACATAGAGCAGTGCGTGGGGGAGACCCCCTCCCCCCTCCTGTTCCTCTTCTCTCTGGTGCTGTCCCTGGCAACGCTCACATGTGGCATCCCATCCTCTCGCCCTAACCTGGTGCACCTTCCCCCAAACCAAGGTCAGTGGAATGCTGTGAAAAATGGCTCTGTTTGAGTAAAGGCTGACTTGGGCTTCGGTTGCTTACAGGTGACCGTTAGAGCAATCCTACCCAGGCCCTTCAGAATCCCTCGTGGGGCAGAGACCAAGGCCTGTGTACAAGAATCCAGCGTTGGGGTCCCTTTGAGCACAATCTGGGGGGAGCTCCACCAGGCAGGAGCGGTGGCTCAGCTGCCCCCCGTGGGTGCCAGGTGCTGTCGGGAGTGGTGGCTCCATTGCCCTGGCTCAGTCTCTCCCATTTCCCAGAAAGTCACAGTACAATCGCCCTACCCTGAGAAGGTCCGTGACAGAGCATCCCTGACCTTTATTATTCCCAGGGGGACACTGAGGCCCAGTGTTCATAGGTTCCCCCATACTTGTGCACCGCAGGAGGAACCTCCCTCCAGACGCTCTGCCCTGACAACTGACTGACCATTCTTCGGCCAGAGTCTCTTGGAGATCTTGGCCTCTGCATATCCTACAGCAGTCCCGCCCACTGTGTCCTCGTGGGCACTGCTCAGCCACTCCAGGCACCGTCTGTGGTATACTTAGGCAGTAGAGGAACAAGCCACGGCATGCCTCAGGAAGGACTTGCCATCGTGGCCCACCCAGCTGCTGCCTTGGGCCCCCTGCCCGGCTCACAGCTCTGGGGGTAGTGAGGGAGTTGCACTTTGAGACATCTGGACTGGGGGCCAGAACTGGACCTGGGTGCCTGCTGGTCACTTCATTTCTGTGGAAGCCAGATGGAGAGGTCAAGGTGCCCAGGACGGTTTGACACTGTCAGAGGAATGCCAGTGGTTACCAGCCTTGGGAGTCGGCGAACTCTCCCCAGATCCCACTCCCACAGCCCATGCCTGCCTCAACTCCTCTCCCTCCTGGGCCTCAGGGGTTTGCCTAGAGTGGGGGAGCTGGGTGTGTCCTGGCTTCTCAGGTCTCAGCCAGCTCTCCGGCCTCTCCCCAGGTACCTATCCATGCACTGTGGAACGATGGCCGTGAGAACCTGCTGGGGGCCCTGCTCATGGCTGGCCAATACATCATTCCTGAGGTATCTGGCCTGGCTACGTGAGTGGCCTGGGTGGAGGGTGGGATGGTGAATGCCACAAAGCTTGTGGTTATGGCACATGTTGGGACCCATAGGCCAGAGGTTGGAACAGTCTTTAAAACATTTGTCCCTCACCTGGAGTTGATAAAACCAAGGAAAGAAAGCTCTCCCCGACTGACATTCTTATCAGCGGCCAGGTCTTTCTCTCCCCCCCCAGCCCCCCCACCCCCCGCCCCAGACAGGGTTTCTCTGTCTAATGGTCCTGGTTGTCCTGGAACCTACTTTGTAGACCAGGCTAGCCTTGAACTCACTGAGATCCACCTGCCTCTGCCTCCCGAGTGCTGGGATTAAAGGCGTGCGCCACCACTGCCCAGCCAGCAGCCAGGTTTTATGTTGTAGATATTCTACACTTGTGTTACACACACACACACACACACACACACACACACACACACACACACACACACACGTGTAAGTCCATGGAAATGGGCTGTGCCCACCTTAGGCCATGGAGTCTGTTGCATCCCTCCTCAGGGGCTCCCTGTCTCACCTGGCGGAACAGGAAGAAAGACAGGCCTGTCTCTCACAGGCCAGGCCGCGAGTCACTTTGTCTTTAGCAGTCTCTGGAGACGGGTGGTGTTAGGGTTAGGCGTTGTGAAAGAGCAACAGGCAGGTCCAGGGTGGCCCCCAACCTCCTTCACCCCAGGGGAGTCTCTGGAGACACTGGCTCCTTGTCCATGTGGTCTGAGGTCACCGGCACCTGTGGAAAAGCCCTGGCTGGACAACCAGGGTCTCCTGCAGTCATCTGTCCTCAGTGCCAGGCTCTGAGGGCCCCGGAGGACTGGGGCCTTCACTGGGTAGTACTGGTGAGAAGGGCCCTGCCTGCTGGTTACCTTCAAGGTTTGGTGTGTTCATGGTGGGGTTGGGGAGAGCTGGAGGATGTCAGGGGACCTGCTCTGAGTTGCTGTCTTGCCCTCCACAGGTCTGCCTATTCTTCCAGAATCAGCTCTTTCGGGGCAATCGGACCACCAAGGTAGACGCTCGGAGGTTTGCAGCCTTCTGCTCCCCCAACCTCCCGCCTCTGGCCACCGTCGGTGCAGATGTCACAAGTAAGAGGATCTGGAAGCAGGGTCTGCTGGCTGAGAGGGGGGGGGCCCTGAGGTCTTGTGTGGAGGTGAGAAACCTCTGTGGTGAACATGAGCTCAGAGCTGGGGGGTCTGGCTCTTGTGGGTGCTGTCCCACCGCATGACCCCCAGCTGAGAAGCTCCTCTCTGTGATGGCCTGTGATTCTGCTGCACACACTGGTCCTTCTCAGAACCTAGCTTTTTGTGGTATAACAAAGCTCTTAGGAGTCAGTCCCAGAAGGTCCCGGTCCTGGAGCTCCCATGGGGCTTAGGAACTCCTTATTTTAAGTGTGGGTGGCCTCTGATGCCATTCAGGCCTTGACTCTAGTGGCCCCCCCCCAGTTTTTCCATGTTGGATATATATGCTAAGGGCCGCTATCTCTCTGAAATCAGGGCAGCTGCCTCCTGGTCCTTTGGGCCTGTCCTATCTGGGTGTAGAGGAGGCTTGAACAGCCATCTGATCCTGGGGCAGGTGCACCAATGCCCACTGGTGCCTGGTTCTTGAGCTCCCGGACCTACCTAGTAACTGAGATGCAGGCCTAGGTTCTGGTCCCTGACCTACTGTCTGTGGGGTTCTAGCCCAAGACCTGTCTTGAGGAGGCTTTGGGAGGGCCAAGCTTCCATCTGGGAGTCTTGCACCTAGTAGGGCTGGGCTCCAGGGCCAAGCTTCCATCTGGGAGTCTTGCACCTAGTAGGGCTGGGCTCCATGGGCACAGTCAGGTCGGGCTGCTTGTCTAGAGCCAAAGCCTGGCAGGGTGATTGGCAGTGCCCCAGCTCTCTAGGAGGGCGGAGGCAGCTCTCACCCACACTGTGCTTCTGCCTGGGCATAGCAGGTCCTGTGGGTGGGACACAGCGTTGCTGGAACCTGCAGGTTCTTGGTCTTCTTCCTGTGTATTAGAAGCTGTCCCAGGTTCAGGAGGAGTAGAACCTGGAGAGGGCAGGGCTACTTCCTAAAAGCCTCCTCTTTCCCCTCTCAGACAGAACTCCAGGGGCTCAGCTCATCTGGGTTCCCACCTGCATGCTTTTTCCTGCCATTCACCCAGAATCTTCTAGGCAGTGAACAACCCCAAGCCTGCGCCCCAGGGACTCTGGGGTGGCAGAGGTCCACTTGTCATCTGGGGTCTGGACCTGTTGAAGCCTTGTTGGAAGACCTGCATGAGATGGTGCTTGTGGTGGTCTGGCTGTTAGCTGGGTGGTGGCCCTAGTGGCCGGGGAGGAGGAGCTGTGAGTATGGGCCCTGCCCTAAAGCTCTCCAAGCCTGAGTCACTCCTTACCTGGGCCCGGGGTTGGAGCGTCTCCTGTGGGCAGAGAGGCCTTCACCCTGAATCTAAAAACCTCTGCCGTGCTGGGACACTGGGGTGCAAGCCCAGCCCAGTAGTACCTTCCCTAGCCCATAGCTGAGGCTCGCCCCCAGTGCCAGCCCAGTATCCTGATGTTCCCTCCTGCATGTGTGGGTGTGTGGGAACCCGCACCTCGCCTTCTTGCTATTGTCAGGCTGCCCAACCGGTTCTGACATCTCATGTTGAGAAATCTGGGGTTCTGCTCAGGGCGCGGCTGAGGAGGGCTGCTGGGGCTCCTGCCATCTATCTCCAGGACAGAGCCCTGACGATCTATGTGATGTGGGCCTCCTGCAGGCTGCTGCTGACTCTTCATTTACCCTCTAAGACATGAGGGGAGCAGGGGACCATCCCTGGTGATAGACAAGATAGAGATTGTAGCTGCCCAGTCTGCTCTGCACTGGCAAAGGGGCATGGTGCCCTGGGGACGGCCCACTGGGGACCGCGCACTGGGGACCGCGCACTGGGGATGGTGAGGTCTTGCTGGCCTTGCTCATTCCTATGTATCTATGTCATCCCCCCTGCCCCTCGTCCTTACTCCCAGCTCCTTCCTTCAGCTCTGCCTCTGCTGGGAAACCCTCCCAGCCCACCAGAGCAGAGGAGCTGAGGGAGGGGTCACTCCTGCTGATCCTGTTGCCCACTAGCTTGGGGTCTTACGCCATGCCTTTGACACACAGACACATGGAACTCAGTGCCCTCCCTGTACATGGGAGCCCCTGCCTCCCAGAAGCAGCTGGGCCACCTTGGACCCTCAGGCTAAGGGCAGACTTGACTACCAGGTTAGGTCTGTCAGCCTGGAACACAGCAGGGGCTATTAAAGGGCTGAGGTGGCAGCCAGGTTGAGTCACTGTTGCCTTTATGTCCCCAGAGTCCCCGTGGGAAGGACTTAGGGGTTCTAAGGAGAGACTTCCTGGCTCATAAGGAGGGTGGCTGTCCATAGGGTGGTCCTTTGTCTCCGTGCAACCCTCCTCTGCAGCCATAACTCTCCTGGTGGCAATTACCCCCTACCCCCTGCCTTATCTGTCGGCGCAGCTGAGGTGCACGGCCCTAAATTACAGGACATCTCATGCTCCCATTGTGTCAGCTGATAGATGCTGTAGCTGGAAGGGTGGGCAGTTCACTGCTTGAGGACCCTGCTCTGTCTCCTGCCCCCCCTTCCCTCCCTCCCTCATACCCCACCCTTTAGTGTGTGTCCGGAATGTATCCAGTTGATTATCACATGTGACTGCGCTGGCAGGCACAGCGGCCAGACCTCCTGAGTTGATGACCCCCGAGCCCCACAGAGAGTCAGGAGGGCAGCATGTGGGCGGGCTTGGAGGAGGTTTCTGGATCTATGATCTGGTCCTGGCTCTGTGCCTGGCTTCTGTGCATAGCTTCTCAGTGCCATTCCCCTCTCCAGGACTCAGTTTTCCTGAGCTGAATTAGAGGATTCCTGGTGCCATTTAGTACAGGGAAGTCACCAACATCCCATCTCTGTGTGCCCAGGATTCATGAGGTGCAAGGGATAGCTTGCCATGCCTGTTCCTGCCCACGGCTAGTGCCTGGGTGTTGACCTCACAGTGGCCTTTGACCCTGTGGATAAGGTCAACTCTGGAAGGTCCCCTGTATGGCTCTGTTCAAGGGATGATGACCCCCAAATTCCTACCACTCTCTTCCTTCCCCCGGCCTGGGATTCTGCCATTACCCAGGGTTTGAGAGGGATGATGGGCACTGTTAGGCCCCCAGGGTTTGGGGGTGAATTAGGGGGAGGCTTTCTTTGAAGGTGTATGTTGAGAAGAACAATTAATTTACTCGGTAGGCAGTGGACACAGGAGGTCCCCAGTATCCAGCAAGAGGGTAACAGCTAGGCTGTCTGTCAGGGGCTGCGGCCTGGACTTCCTCTGGGGCTAGCAGACTGCTGCTCCAGCCTTAGCACATGCCGGTCCCTTTGGCGTGCCTGCTCTTACCACATACACCCTTCTCCAGCACAGTCTGGCTTGCCTGTGCGTTTTCCTTCTCCCTCACCTGTTAGCCATGATCCCCAACCCTCATGACTCCTGTCGCCACCTGCCTTACCACTGCTTGGCTATTGATCTTTCTCCTGACACCTCCTCCCAGGCCGCGGATGCTGTGGAGCCTGGCATTGGCCCGAGGGAGACCAGGGATGAAAGGATTTGATTCCTGGAGGAAGAGTGGGCAGAGGGTGGGCGTGGAAGACTGGAGGCAGGCTGGGGCCGTAGCCGCTTGTGACCTGCAGTTTTGACACTTGCTCTCTGTCCTCAGTCAACCGCGAGCTGGTACGGAAGGCCAGCTGGAAGGACCATCTGGTGGTGCACAGCAGTATGGAGCGTGACGTGGGCCTGCTGCGCCTTTACCCTGGGATTCCCGCCTCCCTGGTAGGGAAACCGTAGAACCTGCTGCCCTCCGGTGCCCTCCATGGCTCCCATGCTCTCATGCCTCCTGGGGCTCCCTGGTGCTATAGACTCACTCCCTCTGTCCCAGGCCTTTCTCAGGCCAAGGTCTGCAAACCATGACAGCCTACCCATTTGGGCACCTTTCTGTCTCAGCTGGGCTCGGCTCTTCCCGGGCTGAAGTCTAGTCTGCTTGAAGGTGCAGGGTGAGCACCTGAGCCAAATGTGGGCTTGTTTGTGTGGACCCTCGAGGATGCTTGTGAACACCTGTGGGAGTGGCCGCAGGACCCTGCTTTCTACTGCTCCTGTTTTCTTTTTGGATGGAGTCTTAGCATGTAGCCCAGGCTGGCCCATGTGCTCCTCCCGCCTCATCCCCTGCGGGATCTGCGCCTCTTCTTGTCATGCTTTTGGCCCTCCCTTGCTTCCTAGCATCAGCTTCTCGGCTGTTCCTGTGATGACTGGTTATACAAGATGCTGGGTGGACACGAAACTGTCCTCTGTCCTTTGAATGGAGTTGTCCAGCCTGGGGGAGTCTGGGCAGGGCCCTGTCTGAGGACCTCCAACTGTCAGGAGCCCTGCCTCTCCAGGCTAACACTGGAGGGGTAGGAGAATATCAAGGCTCAGCTCTCCCGATAGGCAAAGAGAGCCAGACTACCCTTAGAGGGCAGTCGGACAGGTGGGAAGCTAGGACAAGCCCTGCTGTTCTTGCTGGCTAGAGCTCCCCCAACCGGTGTCCTACCTACACAGGTCCGGACCTTCCTGCAGCCCCCACTGAAAGGTGTGGTCATGGAGACCTTTGGCTCTGGGAATGGGCCCACCAAGCCAGACCTGCTGCAGGAGCTGCGGGTGGCATCCGAACAAGGCCTCATCATTGTCAACTGTACTCACTGCCTTCAGGGGGCTGTGACTTCGGACTATGCATCTGGCATGGTAGGGGGAGAGAATGGGTCTGGGGAAAGGTAGTGTGATGGTACGTGTGTCTGGATTCTGCCCTTCTGTCCCTGAACCAGCCTCCTTTTCTAGCCTGTTTGTCCCTCCCACAGGCCATGGCAGGAGCTGGCATTGTCTCAGGCTTCGACATGACATCAGAAGCTGCCCTGGCCAAACTGTCTTATGTGCTAGGCCAGCCAGGGTTAAGCTTGGATGACCGGAAGAAGGTGTGTATATCCTTGGGACTATTACAGAGTCTTAGAGCACTTCTGTGTGCATATGCATGCCTGCTGACTCCCGAGGACTCCTGAGAAGGCCAGAAGGAGTATGTGTGTCTATGTTTTGGAAGTGGAAGGGGAATTCCCTGTGGGAAGACAGGGCCAGTGCTGACCCAGTTCATCCAGGCTACACCCTTATCCTTCTCTGGGGAGCCTTGGGTTCTGAGTACCAGTTCAGCACTGTGACCCCGCCCCTCGCCACTGCTCCTGACACCCTGTCCTGCTTCCTCTTTCCCAGGGGACACTCAGACTCACAGGGCTCTAGGCCCATAGACTGCCAGACCCTGGTTGAGGCCTTAGCAAACCCTGAACTTGTAGGGAGGGAGGGCAGCTTTACCTTTCTTTGGGGATTGGTGGGGTCACACTGAGCCCTTGTATGGTTGGGACACTGAAGTGGTGTGTCAGCCCTGTGGCAGGCCCATCTCCCTGCCCTGGGATCCAGGTTCTCTCAGCTGGTCAGGACTCCCTGGTCCAGTGCTGGCTAAGCCCACCAGTGTCATGTCCTGTTCTAGCTGCTGGCCAAGAATCTTCGTGGGGAGATGACGCTGCCCATAACAGATGAGCACCAGTCCTTGCTGCAAGACGGCATGCTGGGCTGCAGGGTATCGTGGCTTCTCAGTCTGAATGGCAGCCAGGTACTGGCTGTAGTGTGTGGGAGTGGCAGAGCCTGAACACCCTCATGGGATGGCGGGACCCACCGTCTCCTGCCACTGTCGCTCTGGCACAGGAGAAGGACCAGGAGGAAGGTGTGGGGTGGATGGTGAGGAGGGATCGTTGGTAGAGTTGGGAAGGGATCTGTCTGTTGTGTGGAGATAAAAGAACTGGAGGAACCAGTAGGGCCATGTCAGTCCTGGCTGGACTGGGGTGAGCCTAAACAAGGTGGGGATGCTGTCTGTCCTGGGTGTTGAATAGTCAGGGGTGACTGGGGTCTCTTCAAGACTTTGAACTGGGGTTCTAGGCCCCACACCTGCACCTTGGAATGTGGTCTAGTCTCCCTCCCCCTGCCCCCAGTACTTGATTGTTTAGACCCTAGAGGGGGTGGGGCAGCTGAGGACCCAGGAGCCCAACAGTGGCCCCAGCAAAGCTGCCTTATGAGCCAGCTGGTTAATTGCTCCATGCTGGCTGTGGGCGGTGACCTGTCATTAGGGTGGCTCTGTGAGGTGCCTAATCCCTCTAGGGCCCAGCTGACCAGAAGTTGATCACAAGGCTGTGATTAACCCAGCCATGGACGCTGGACCAAGTGGCACTTTGAAGGCCTTCTGGGGCCTTGGAGAGCCCCTGGGCAACTGAGTGCTAGGGCAGTAGCCCTTCCAGGAATGTTACACCTGTGCAGTCAAGCCCTTTTGGGGGGTGTTTGGGAGAGGGGGGCTGTTCCATTTCCCATGCTCCCTCAGGAATGACTTGACTATCATCCTGTCGGCAGTGGAGGCAGAAAATGAAACAGATTTGAGGAGCCAGCGGCAGGTCTCATAGACAGGAGATGGAGGGAACCAGGTGGTAGCCTGGTGACCTGATCATTCTTTCCAGGGCATGGGCACAGGTGGGCTTGTGGGTGGGCATGAGGCTCCTGCCAGAGCCCTCCAGTGGGGCAGTTTTCTGGCGCTTTCCTCATGTAGTGAGACCATCTGCCCCACTGTGTGGGGAAATGGGGTTCACACAGTCAGGGGACTGCTGGTACTGTCAGTTCTTACCCTGTCAATACTCAGGGCCTCGAAGCATGGCAGCGGTCCATGTTGCCATTGCCTTCCCATTAGGAGGCTGATGCCATGCAGGATGTCCTGATGTCCAGCCTGGCCCTGGCTGCAGCTCACGCTGGTGACCTAGACACTCTGCAGGCCTTTGTGGAGCAGGTGAGTCCCCACTGAGGGGCAAAACCAGCAGGTGGGACATTGCTCACGTGGGCAGAATGCTCTCCAGAGGGCCTCACTGACTCTCCTAAGCCACACTGGGCAGTGGGCTCACACACCAGCCCGAGGGCCTCGCTGGAAGCGGGTGGGGTAGGTCCATAAACCCCACTTTCATCCTTCCCAGTCCTCTGTGTGGTCCACCTGACCTTGCCTAGTCCTTTTTTTGAGGTTGTGTGCCCTTGTGTCCCCCTAGGGCAAAGACCTCAACCTGAAGGACTGTAGTGGTCAGACCCCACTGCACGTGGCTGCACGGAGGGGCCATGCCTCGGTGGTCACTATGCTGCTGCAGAAGGGTGTGGATGTGAATGCCCACAATGAAGATGGCCATAGCCCACTCCTGCTGGCCGTGAGGGGCAGGTACTGAGGGCCTGGGCACTGCGGGTGGTATGTGGGCAGGGTAGTTGGAGAGAGGATACTTGTTTGGTGTGAGCAAAGATCAGCTGGGGCATGAACAGGGCCAGTGAGGGAGGCCTATTTCTGTGGAGCAATCTGGAAGGACTTCATGGAGGAGATGGCCTCAAGATGCTAGCAGTGTCTTGGAAAGAATACCACTGACAAAGTATGAGGAGCTCCTGGTGACCGCCACTCATCCATGTGTACCAAGATCTGGCAGAGAAAGAGCTAGCAAGGCGCTGTGACAGGCACAGGTGTCCTGTGGGGACGGTCCCTGACTGACTCTCACGCCGTATGGAAGGATGATCCTGCGTGATTGGGAATGCGGCCCACTCACCCATCCTCTCCAGTTTGTTCTGCCTGACAGTCTCAGGCAGGACAAGCCCTGCCCTGGAAATGCTAAGAGAGTGGGTGTTTACGCATTACCCAACAGCCTGCGGGGGGGGGGGGGGGGGGGGGGGGAGGAGATGGGGCCCTGTGGGTGTCCTCACGCCTGCTAGCTTCTCCAGTCTCCTGCAGGATGGCTAAGCCACACTGTGTGACCCGACTGGTGTCCCTATCTAGAGCCGAGGGCAGTGCCAGGTGCAGAGGGTGTGCGTGGAGTGCCGGGTGCCTCCTCCCGGGACCTCTACTGCCAGTACATGTGGAGGCAGCTTGGCGTGCCGTGGCAGTGGGACAGACCTGCCTGGCAGAGTCGTCTCCCCCAGATCAGCTTCTCCTGGGTTTCTCGAAACACACAGCCTGCAGACCCTGGGATGCTAGGGTGTCTGTGAGCTGCTCAGGGATATCAGATGGCAGTGTGCCGTCCTGGTCCCTCCCTGGTGAGACCCCTGGGTGGGGGTGTGAGGCTGAGCCTTTTTTTTTTCAGAACAGGTCTGGCAGGCTCTGTACCTCAGCCCTTCTGAATCCCCTGCCCCAGCAGGCAGCACCCCCTCCAGGTCTGGCTCAGCTTGATTGACTCAGGAAATGCCTTGGGGCCCACTAGACCCCCTCTTCATGTTTGTGTGCCATAACTCATTCCCACCCTATATCCAAGGGTGGAGTTGGGGCTCAACTGACTTGGTTGCGCCAGAGCCTACCCTGGGCCTAAGCAGAGAGGTCACTTCAGGTGTGTGAGCCAGTGGGGGCTGACTGGCTGAGGGTAGGAGACTGTCTTCTGGGGTGCTGTTTCCAGCTGGGCACAGAGACCACCTGGGCTGTGCCGTTTGCCTGAGAGCTGTTGAGCTCTTAGCTAGCACCTTGTGACTGGGACAGCCTCTGACCCTGGACATCCTGTGAAGGTGCCTTGGGTGAATGGAGGCCACGGACCTTGAGATGGCACCCTAGTATGGGCAAAGAACCAAGGGATAGTCCTTGTCTGGAATTAGGCTATGGGTATCTGGATGGGCATTTTTGACCCTGCCTTCCCATGAAGCCAGCAGGGTCCAGGCCACACTGACAATCGTCACTTTTTCATGGCAGGCATCAGGGCATCATTGGGCTGCTGCGGGCCGCTGGGGCTTGCCTATCTCCCCAGGAGCTGGAGGACGTTGGAACAGAGCTGTGCAGGTGATGATGGCCTGAGCACCCCTATCTGTGGGTGATTGTCTCAGGTCCAGGAAGGCAATGGGGGCTGCTGGGAGGGTCAGGTCAGGCAGGTGAGGCTGAGGAGGGAGAGCCCACACCAGGTGGCCTGGCTAACAGAAGTACCCGCTTCAAACCCAGTCACAGGAGTACCCCACAGAACAATCAGCAAGGCTGTGTGTGTGTTGTGGCCTTGGTTGGCATGAGGCAAAGAGAAGAGCAGATCTGGGCTGTGGCAATGGTAGTGGGGATTGGGGGCTCTCAGTGGTGTGTCCGTCTGCCCAGGGTAATTGTCGTGAGACTTCACACTGATTTGTTGGGACATCCTCAGTGTACCAGCCCCAGTCTCAGGCCCCTACACTGGTCTGCAGCGTCCCAGGAGGAAAGTGATGTTCACTGCCCTCTCCCCAACGATGGAGGGATAAGGGTGGCTCACAGAGGCAATGGGGTGAGGAAGGAGGCCCAGGAGGATGGAAGCTGGCCTTGGTTGGCTTTGAAGGGTCTCCCGGGGTAGCTTGGTTCAGGACTGCACCCAGGCAGACCTATTGGCTCCAGTGAAAGATGGGGAAACTGAGGCAGCATACAGACAGCTGGGTCTAGAGCCAGCCATCCCGGAGGGTTCCTGCTTTACTGGGGCTGGGCTAACCTGAGCTGCTGGCTAGGCTAACCTGAGCTGCTGGCTGGGCTGTGGTGTGGGGAACCAGTGTAGGTGGGAGGGCGGGGGGTGCTTCCAGTATGATCCACCTCAGAAATTATACAGTGCCACCCGGGAGCTGTGGCTTCCTGAACAGGAAGGAGTCGTAGGGACACTTGGGTCTCTTCTGTCCCCAGCTTACCCAGGGTGGGGAATGGAAACACAGAGCATGGGAGAGTGAAACGTTGTCTAAGGACAAGGCTGTCCACCCCACCCTTCCTCTACAGGGAGAGAGACCCCCAGAGTTTCCCCCCAGCCAGAATGCTCCTACAGCCTCCTGGGGCTCAGGGCTACCTTGGACCCCTGCACCTCCCGGGTTCCCTTCTATAGCTACTGGCTGTCAGTATTTCCTTCTGTCTTCAGACAGGCCAGACACATCACAAAGTCTGTGTTGTGAAATGTGAAACTGGCAGGGGGTGGGTGTGCTTGCTCACAGATGCACGTGTGTGTGTGTGTGTGTGTGTGTGTGTGTGTGTGTGTGCGCTTGTGCCCTTGACCTGAGTCACAGTCACACCCCATAGGTGAAACCAGACTCCAGGCCGCCTGCGGCTGGGACTCCTGCCCCAGGGCTGGGTGCTGCTGGATCAGCTGTTTAGGGCAGTCTTTGTAAGAGTACCCAGGGCACTGGGAGGGGCACACACAGAAGGTAGGCAGCTGAGGGGCCCAGCAGGTTCTGACAGCTTCCCTCTGCCTCCCTGCCCCCCTCAGGCTGGCATCCAGGGCGGACAGCGAAGGCCTGAGGGCATGGTGGCAGGCTGGGGCTGACCTAGAACAGCTGGACTATGATGGACATTGTGCTCTGCAAGTAGTGAGTGGTTACCTCTTGTACCCTATTCTGGAGGCCTCCTAAAGGTCCTCAGATCCTGGACCAGGAGCTCTCTATCCCTCCTAGGGACATATTTTCTTCAGAATCAACCCAACCCATGGGGTGTGTCCTATCAGTCCCCAGGGTGGGGGTGGGGCATCAGTCCTGGTGGGTGGGGCTTTGGGGCTTCTGGGTGCTGGAGTCCAGGTAGTCCCCACAGATCCCTCTCTCCCACAGGCTGAAGCAGCTGGGAATGCGGATGTGGTGGCCCTGCTACAGAGCTTTAAGGACAGGGTCAGTGCCCAGCCCTAGATCCACTAAATCCTGGGCTGGGCCGCCGTCCCCTCAGTGAGCTCCCATTGATCTGCAGCTGGATCTTGGCCCCTGGTATCCCAGAGCCGGTTCTGCAGACAGCCTGAGGAAGCAGAGGTGGACAGATGTGTTGTTCAGAGCCTCCCGTGGGGCTCTGGCGGAGCACAGTCTGATGGAGATACAAGCTGCTGGGGCTCCATGCAGACCTTCACCCTACCCAGTCTTGGGCTGGGTGACTGGGAGGGCCTAGCCCCCCCCACCCCCCCGGTTGGCATCCATTCCTGTCACACTATTTGGTGACCCTGGAGTTTTGAGACTGGCTGGACTACCCCATCTCCTGGGAATGGCTGGACTTCATACACAGAGCACCTGGGCGGGGGTGGGAGGGTGGGGGGAAGCTCTGCCTCCGGACACATCCTCTGTACATGGTCCTCTATACATCCTCAGCAGACCTTGTTTCCGGGAAGTCCTCCTTGGCTCTCAACCTGCCATCCTGCTGCAGCGTGAGGTGTTCCTCAGGCACATAGCAGCCGCTTCTGCTAAACTGCTTCCCAGCCTGTTGGCATGACAAAATCTGGAGGTCTTTGTTGAGCAGAATGTCAATAAAGTTGTGGGGACAGCTGCTGCTTGGCCTGGATGGGTCTGTGGGCTGTGACTGTGTAGCCGTGCAGGGAGGTGGCCCCAGGCTGTGGGGCAGAGAGCCGTCTCCACAGCAGACAGTAGTTCACTTAAGCAATCTTCCTGAGCTGGCCAGGCATGGTAGGATCGGGTGATATGGGGAGGGCCTGAGTAAGACCTGTCCCACTCCCATCCCCTCGGGCAGCTTCTGTCCCACCTCGTGTCCTAATTCTTCTCATCTAGAGCTAATTCACCTCCTCCAGGCAGGCAGGGGCTGAAGGGGAGTGACAGGAAACCTTGGCATTCTGGCAGATAGCTCCCAAAGCATGGGACATTTCCAGCTCCCAACTTGCTACCATCTGTGTCCTGGGCTGCCTACAGGGCAGGCGAAGATCCTGGGTGGACAGGTAGGCATCCTGATACAGGTGGGCAGCTGCAGGTCTTGGCTAAGGCACAGTGGGACTTACTTTACGAAGTGGGTTCCTGCTCAGCCCTCAGTACAAATGTTAAACATCTAGCAAGGACAGGACCCACCCCAGGCTAATTCCTTAGGGGTGAGACACCAGTCAACTAGTCTGCCACATCCAGCCCTCACTCCTTGACGGAAGCAAGGGGCTGCCCTGAGCCTCAAGCCTCCTCTACCTGGTTCCTGAGTGAGGGCGCTCATTTGTCCTTTGGGCCCCCATGACAATGTGCACCCTGAGGATGGTGGGCAGGCCCCCAAGAGCTGGCCCTTGGCATTTGGGTGAGCCAGGCTGAGACTCCCCTACCCATGCCTTAGGCTCCTCAGCCTGGTTCCCAGGCCCCAGCAGACGCTGCCCTGGCAGCCTCCCAGCTCCTCACCCAGACAGGTGTGCTCAGCCCTTGCACAACCTAGTAACACCACCTGAGCACAGCAGGGCCCAGAAGCCTTTGCCCCACACCTCAGTGAATCCCTGATGAGTGGGTGGAGAGGGGCCACAGGGCATGAGCGTCAGAAGTCCTGATATCACCTGTGGGCTGAGACTTCCAGGGTCCAGGGCAGGGTGGTGAAGCTGTCGTGAGGACATGCCTGAAGGTGAGGAGGCTCAGCTTGATGTCCACAAACAGCAGGCACTTTTCTCCCAAGGGACTGGGAGAGCCATTGCTTAGGGAACACCACACTCGGTAGACGGTGCACGCCTAGGTGGCTCCCTTCCCCTATTCTGCTGGACACTGCCCCCCTCCATCACTTCCCCCCAGCAGAGGCAGACCTACATGCAAGCTGAGGAAGCCTGACTGAGGCTCTTCCCTGCGTCGGTCTCACGGGTTCTGCAGAGATGTGGTAACAAGGGTCGGGGGCTTCAGCAGTTGGGCAGGTAATAGGGACGGACTCCTGACTCCTACTAGGGCTGGCAGCCTGACCTGGTTCTCAGGGACCGCTCCTCAGTGATGAAGGAATGCAACTTCACAAACAGACCCTGGGCTGGCTTCACAGGCACTGACTGTCCAGAAGCCGTGGGAGGAAGGCAGACACTCACTCCATGAGTACGTTCCTCGGAGGGTCATGAATAAGTTACTTAGATGGAGGGCAGGACCCAAGTATGATTCGATACTGGGGTCCTCACATGGTCCTTCCAGGCCCCAAAGAAGAGTACTGGGCCATCCTTCCATCTTCCAGATGAGGAAGGGGCAGAGCCGCTCCAGGAACACTGGGGTCCCAGGCTGGCAGCTGCAGAGCTGAGGTGACTCTGACTGCCCTAAGACCAGACTCCCGTTTGGATAAGGTGTGGAACTCTATGGCCCTCCTCATGAGAGGGAGGAGGGCAGAGCCCTGCCCCCAGCAGGCAGGGCTTACTGCTGTTTTTCACACTGGTAATTTCCCTCTAGGGAGGCTTCAACTCCTCTGAGTGCCAGGGTTATCTCTAGGGAACATCTCCCCGTCAGCACACCCTCTGTTTTCCCAGCATCTTCTTCTATAATCAGACTCCCCAGTTGAGAGCACTCCAGGCCACTCCCACCCCTCTCATCGTATACCCGTGATCTCTTGCGAGGTTCCCCGTCTGTCTGCAGTGTTTCCTGTTGCAGGAGAGCCATAGGGGCCTATGACTGTCAACTGCCTCCCCCAAGTCCCCTCTGAGGCATAGTGCCCACCTTTGCTGAGGGAAGGGAGCTCACTCAGGCTGGGTTGCTTGTGAAGGCTTTGCTTGGTTTTCCTGTCTTGCTGTCCCAGGGTTTCTCACTGAGAACAGGAGATGACTTCCGGTCTAAGTGTGTGTGCCTGGTGAGGCACGGACTCTTACATGCCTCTTAGTCGTTCCCTAGTCCTCCATGGCAGCCCCTCTGACTCCACAATTCAACCAGACTTACAGACTGCCGAGGGCTGTGGAACCTAGTCACTGCTCCTCTCTGAGGCTGTCTACCCAATTGCAAAATGAAACACAAAAACCTTCACTATTCATTCTACAGGCTGAATGCAAAAGTTAAACGATAATGCATCACTGAAAAGTCTAAGGACTCCCTCAGCCCAGCGGCTGCCTCCTGACCGGGCGCAGTCTGCGGTATCCCGCACGGAGGACACTAGTGTCCCTGGGGCTGGCTGGGATGGACATGAATAAATTATGCCAACCTCCCGCTGGTCCTCGGGGGCTTAAGCTTTGAGGGAAGGAATCGGACCATCACGTCCAATCGCTTTCCACTCACTCTAACACTGTCCTTACAGCGCGCTGCACTGGAATGGAACCCTTGTGGGCTCAGTGATTAAGAAGGCAGGGCGCCCGCAGGTGCGGAGCACACGGGACCCTTTGGGCTGGGGACGAGGTCCCTGGTGGCTGGCGGAAGGGCCCAGACTAGGCTCGCGCCGCGCCTCTGACTGCCCGAGAGGCCCAGGTCTGGGAAGCAGAAACTCCCCGCAGCCCCCCCACCCAGTTTCACTTTCTCTTTGTTCCCTCCTTCCCCTCCCACGGAGTTCTCTTTGAAGCGAGTCCGCGGTGCGGGCGTGTCCGATCCCGCCCCCGCGAGGCTCGGTGCGTGCCCGGCCGGCGTGGCCCCCTTGGCGAGCTTTGCAAACCCGGCGCTCCGGGTTCCAGCGGGTGCGGCCCCTGCACCGACCCCGGCCAGGTGCGCCAAGCTGGGCGCCGGGTGCGGCCGGTGAGTCAGGGCCACCCCCGCGCGGGCACGCGGAGCGGGTCCTGGGGCCTCCGGCCGACCCGCCGTGCGACCCGCGGGCCTGGAAAAACCGGTCGGGCCAGCGCGGCTGGCGCGTTCCGGCGCCGAACGGGGCGGCCGCCGCCGCATAAAAGGCGCAGCCACGCCGGCCGCCGCCGCACGGAGTGCCGCCGGGCCACGCGGGCCAGGTCGTGGGAGGGCGCGGACCTGTGGCCCCGGAGCTCCCGGCCACGCGGAGCTTCTGTCCGCACGCGCGCCGGGTCCAGTGGTTCTTAACAGTTCAACAGTTCTGTACCGCAATTGTGAAATGTTTAGGACCACTAGACCCGGCACGCACGGCGGCGGCGGCGACGACGACAACAACGACGGGGCGGCCCACTACGGCCAAGGTCTGCTTAGGGGACGGAGGGGGTCAGCACCAGGCCATTGAGACCGGTGCAGGCTGGCAGGCTGGCCGGGGTGCGGAGCGACGATCCCGGACGCACACCGGCCCTGGACCCACGCCCACGGTAGCCTGGTCTTTGGCCCATGCTGCTGACACGTGCCAAGTCGAGAGGTGCCGGCGTCTCCTTCCTTCTCTTCAGATCCACCCTTGTCCGCAGCCAGCGAATCTCCGGTGGGAGCCGGTCTCGGGCCTCGGGGTCAAGGAGCACTCCATGCTCCAGGGCTTCCTGGGAGTGGTGACTGGGGCTAAGGCTGCCAAGCTCTCAGCAAGCTTGTTGCTGAGCGGCGAATGGCGAATTCTACTGCGGGAGCTTTCCCTTCTCCAGGGTGGGGCAGGGATCCTGTGAGGGCAGGCAGCGTGAGTGGACGACCTCCAGGGCCAGATGTCGGCTGGAGAGGAAACGTGAAGAGCGGTGGAGATAGGCCCTGATGTGGAGTGGGGCCAGGGTGACATTTTGGGGTCTCAGGCTCCTCTGTTAGGTGGGGATGCACCTATGGGAGAGTTCTCAGGGAAACGTTAGGTGGCCCTGAGCAAAGTGTGCTTGACATTTTCACCTCAAGTGGCCAGGGCTTGTTAGATGGGACTGTGTGGGAAGGAATGGACTGGCTGGAGACCCTTGAGCTGACAGCCTAGCAGCACCCAGAAGGAAGGCCTCCTCCTGTTCCAGCCTCCTTGGCTATGGTAAGGGCAGCCTAGGGTGGATATGAGGCTGGTTAGAGCATTTCCCGCTGGATGAGTCCCTGTGCCCCAACTGCACGTTGGAGGAGTATCCTTCCTTTGCAGTTGGTGTGAGCACACACCAGGCAAGTAACTGGAGGGCTGAACGGGAGACAGCCCGAGGAGGGAGGGCGTGGAGTCATATGCCCACCCCCCCAGCATTCATGTTGGGTCAGCATCTTGTCTGTTGTCCAGGAAGTACCACCGTGGACACCGCAAGCTGCTTGAGAGCTGGTATGTGGGGCAACCCAGGGTTCTCCTAGGAACCAGAGGGCCGCCCAGGCACTCTGCTGCCTGGCTCCATAAGGGTTTCTTTCAATGCCATGTTCTTCCCGTGGGAGCTGCACCACCCTTGGCCGCTCAGGTAGAAGTTGACATGTTGAGTGTCCCTGGTCTGTAGTTCTGAATCTTTTAACGTGGTTTAAATATGTATATTGCAGGTTGATAAATAAAATAAAAATAAACGTATTCGAAAGCATCCCTGTGTCCTTGAGGCTTTTCATCCAGGCCTGTTGGTGAGGCCTCTTTCTGCATCCTGATCGCCCTTTCTTTCCCTTTTAACTCCAGAGGAGAAAAGAGTGAGGCCACTTTGTGGGGGAGGGACCACTCCTGCCCCAGGCCCTGCCTCCGCTTTCTGCCAGCTTTTTCTTAGCTGGGGGGTGGGGGGTGGGGAAAGCAGGCCTCCTCTGTGGCCGCTTCTGTCATGAGCCAAGCTGCTGGGCCAGACGCCTTCCCAGGAGTCTGAGCTGCGCTGCCCAGAGCCCAGAGTGGGGCACCTATCTTACTCCCTGCCCTAGACGCAGGATTGGGTAGGGCTGGTTAAGGGTGTGGGTGTGTCCAAACCCAGCTCTACCTCCTACAAGCAAGAGACCTCATCAGCAGCACCCTTATGCCCTGGAATTCCCACATCCTCTGGGAGGAGGAGTGGGAATGGTTGGAGGGACCGCTGAAGACGGTGCCACTGATCCCCCTGAGGGCACACTCTGGTGGAGCTCCAGCTTTGTGGACAAGCATTGCTTCACAGTGGGAAGACCTTTGGTGGGCTCACTGGAGAGGCACCCTCAGCCAGGGCCTTAGAGGATCCATGGAAGGCTCCAGGAGGTAGCACTGTGCTCGGGCCACTAGGAGGCCAAGCAGCTGCCCTGCAGAGACTATGTGTATACTTCTGGCGCTCCCGTCCCTTAAACGCAGCTTCCCAAGAGTGCCCAGGATTCATTGCCTTTGGTGATGGAGCTCCTGGTGTTATCAGGGCCCCTCACAGGTTGTCTTTCCTCCCCTCTCCCTGGACTATAGTGTGGGTGTGAACAGAGGTGTGAACACAGGCTCCTTCCTACACTGCAAGGGGTGTGAACCGAGGTGGCTCCAGTGTCCTTGCCTATGCCTTCTCTGCCCCTGAGTGGAACCAGGACAGCACCAGCCACATCCTGGGGCCCAGCACAGCCTCCCCTGGAGAATAACCAAGTCTTAAAGGTTTGCCTGGTACCTCCTGGTTTAGCACTGAAGGTCACGTGATCTGGGAACCCTCCCTGTCCTGAGCACACTGGGAAGATTGTCGGTTCTACCCTGGATCAGCTCATAGAACACACCACCCTGGCCACTCCGACCACCTCCCCTACCACCTGGCTTTCCCACGGGAGACACACAGCTGTGTTTATAAAGTGCATGTTATTCTGGTCTCCATTAAAGCTGCTAAGCCTGTATGCTAGCTGGGTTCTCAGGCTTGGATAGCTGACTCACCTGGAGGGCTAATGAAGAGCAGAGGTCCAGGCTCCTGAACCAGGATGGCCGGTTCCCAGATGATTGTGGTGAATGCCCCAGGCTGAGAACCAGTATCGAGCAACAGGCCTCAGCAGGGAGAGAGGATTGCAAGAGGGGGCAGGCCCCTGTGCTGCTGGGCTTTGGGAGATGGCCTGAGCCTTTTGTCCTTAGAGGAGCTCATGACACAGCTGCCCTTGGCATCCAAGTCAGAGCTTCCTGAGCAGAGCTGGGTGAGTGCCTGCACGGGGCTCCTTGGAAGCCTGTTCCTAGTTCACAGTGGAGGATGATGGGAAGGACAAGAAGCCCAGGCTGGGAACGGTTGTCCACTCAGGAGGGAAGGCTCAGGGCTGTCAAACTGGGCTTCTGAAAACTGTAGGCAGAGGCAAGAACGAGGTGGAAGGCACCCTTGGAAGCAGGCCCGATGGGATCTTCAGTAGAATGGCAGAAAGCACACCTCCTCTATTCAGAACAACTAGGTAGAAATCTTAAGATGTAAACGACTTGGGAAATGCACCAACTAACCCAACCCAACTGACCTACTGACCTACAGAGCATATGATTCGGCTCTGCCCCAGTAAACCTGTTGTAAACTAGAAATATTGTAAGTTGAAAAATGCATCTGGTACCCTAATGAACCTACCATCATATTGCAAAGTCTTAAGTTGAACCACTGTAAGTTGTGGGCTATCCCCAGCCCTTGGTACCTAGTCCTAGGTTACATAATATATCTCAAAAAAATAAAACATATCTAGGCCGAGTGGCACATTCCTTTAATCCCAGCCCTCAGGAGGCTGGGGCAGGCAGATCTCATTGAGTTTTGAGGCCAGCCTGGTCTACATAGTGTCTTCCAGAACAGCCAGAGCTACATAGTGAGACCGTGTCTCGAAAAATCCAGAATAAACAAATAAATAACAAGTAAGCCTCAGGACTAGAGAGAAGGCTCAATGGTTAAGAGCACTTGCTATTCTTCCAGAGGATCTGGATTCAGCTCCCAGCACTCACATGGTGACTCACAACTGTAACTCTAGCTTCACGAGGTCCAATGCTGGGCTTCGGAGATGTCCCAAGCCCCTTGTCCCCAGAGAGCCCAGGATACAGCTGTGCCCTCAGCATTCCAAGCCAGAGCTTTCTGAAGGAGGCCTGGGCTGGGTGAATGCCTGCTTGTACAGGGCACTCTGAGGGTATTCACTCATACAGACACATAAACATAAACAAAAAATAATAAAGAAATATAAACCTCTAGCCAGACTGATGAAGGTAAGGGGGGGGGGGAATACAAATATGACCATTTTATAATATAAGCTATTGAGCCAGGTATGGGGTGCATATCTCTAATCCCGGCACTCAGGAGGCAAAGCAAGAGGGTATAGCCAGGGAGCTCCAGGCCAGTAAAAACTACATATTGAGACTTTGTTTTGAAAATGTATACATACGTATGTATGATGTATAATACCCATACACACTAGCAAAACAAAAAATGAAAAACCTGGATAGTCCTATATTTAATAAAAATTTAGAAATTTCAGTTAAAATTTTTTTTGAGGTTCATTGATTTTTATTTTATGTGTATGGCTTTTGTCTGCACGTACAATCTGTGTACCATGTGCATGCAGGGCCCTAAGAGGTCAGAAGAGGCAGTCAGATCCCCTTCAATCCCTTGACAACTTCTTGGAACTGGAATTACAGACAGTTGTTAGTGGCCATGTGGGTGCTGGGAATTGAACCCTGGACCTCTGGAAGAGCAGTCTGTGCTCTGCATCTCTCCAGCCTGAATTTTCAGTTTAAAACCTTCCAACAAAAATTGCAGGGGAGCTGGGCGGTGGTGGTGGCGCACACCTTTAATCCCCGCACTAGGGAGGCAGGGGCAGGCTGATCTCTGTGAGTTTGAGGCCAGCCTGGGTTACAGAGTGAGTTACAGGAAAGGCACAAAGCTACACAGAGAAACCCTGTCTCGAAAAACCAAAATAAATAAATAAATAAATAAATAAATAAATAAATAAATAAATATGGCAGGGAGTTGGAAAGGGATGGAGGGACAAGAAGGACAGATTGTATCTTTAGGGGGTGAATTTGCTTGTGATCTTGACTATGGTAATTAATGCTTAAAATTATTACATTTCGTTTGTTGATGTCTGTGTATATGTATGTGGGGGTGGGGATGTGGAGGTCACACCTGCAGGAGTTGTTTCTCTCTTCCAAGTAGGTCCTGGGGATTGAACTCACACTGTCAGTCTTGGCAGCAAGCACCTTTACCCACTGAGCCATCTCACCAGCCCCGTTTTTGGTTTTGTTTAGTTTGAAACAGGGTTTCACTATGTAGCCCTCGCTGTCCTGGAACTCACTATGCAGGTGAGGCTGACCTCAAACTCACAGAGATCCTCCTGCCTCTGCCTCCCGAGTCCTGGGAATACAGATGTGTGCCACCACATCCACCTTGCTAATTGCTTTCCTTTGTAAGGGACACTATCTCCCACTGTATGGAGATGCCACTATTCTTTTATTCTTTTCTCTCCCACCCCTTCTTCCCTGTAGTACTGGGGATGGAACAAAGGGCTTGCTCATGCCATCCCTGAGCTGTACCCTCAGCCAGCCTATACTGCCCTCTGCTTCTACACTCCCCAGTGGTGGTATTCAGGTCACTCTACAGTTTGACTCCTGCAAAGCAGTCTGTTGTGAATGTGGGTGTTGGAGTCTGCTCCATGTGGGCAGCTTTCCTGGAGTCTTTTCAAGAGACTCTGTGCTGAGCCCTGGTCCTGCGTTCTGCAGACCTGTACTCAGAAGTATGTGTGGCAGGCTTGGTTCAATCCCCAGGAACCAGGAGCTAGACTTTTGTGCTGCGCTCTGATAGCATGTCACCTCTATGCACAAACAATGTGACTCCCTCTAGGGTTTTCCCTTTGGGAGTGGAGGCCTGTAAGCTCTCTTCAGGCAAGAACTTGGAGTAGGTGTGAGACCTACCTCCTTAGCCCCCATCCTTCAGTGATCACTCTCATGGTGTACTCCTTAGTCAATGTCACACATGCACTCTGCCAGTTTTTAAGTTGTTTTTCTTGAGAGGCTAAACCGTGTTCCTGCTATTCTATTTTGTCCAGAGTGGAAGTCCTCCTTGGCACCCCAAGAACACAAATGTCTACTTCTACCTTTGGGCTGTTCTCTCCAAAGGTATTTTGTTCTCCGTCAGGGAATACCAAGGTTGCAAATGTACCCAGTGTGCACTTACTTGGTGCTGCTCTCTAATGGGCTCCTGTGCTGTGTGGGGTTCTCCTGAGGCTCTGATGTGCCAGCTGACTCGGGGGCAAGCCATACTCCCCTGCTACCCCTAGGAACCTGGATTCAGGAGTACATTTGACATGCACATAGTTTCCCTAGATGGTGGGGCAGCACCAGTGTAACACACAGGAAAGCAGCCTCTAGCAGTGGCTGCCCAATGATGCCCAAGAGGCTGAGCTGATGCAGGCTGCGCTGGTGCAGGCTGGGCTGGTGCAGGCTGGGCTGGTGCAGGCAGGGCTGGTGCAGGCTGGGCTGGTGCAGGCAGGGCTGGTGCAGGCTGGGCTGGTGCAGGCAGGGCTGGTTCAGGCAGGGCTGGTGCAGGCAGGGCTGGTGCAGACAGGGCTGGTGCAGGCAGGGCTGGTGCAGGCTGGGCTGGTGCAGCCTGGGCTGGTGCAGGCAGGGCTGGTGCAGGCTGGGCTGGTGCAGGCTGGGCTGGTGCAGGCAGGGCTGGTGCAGGCTGGGCTGGTGCAGCCTGGGCTGGTGCAGGCAGGGCTGGTGCAGGCAGGGCTGGTGCAGGCAGGGCTGGTGCAGGCTGGGCTGGTGCAGGCAGGGCTGGTGCAGGCAGGGCTGGTGCAGGCAGGGCTGGTGCAGGCTGAGTGGTGCAGGCAGGGCTGGTGCAGGCAGGGCTGGTGCAGGCAGGGCTGGTGCAGTCCTGAGAAAGGTCCCAGACAACTTCCACCCTTGCTGTTGCTAGTCTTTCTTCCCTTAGCTCTGGGAGGTATTCACCCAACACACACCCCCGCCCCCTCACTGATGCTTGGTGTTTTGGGCAGATGCCCCAATGCACAGATCAGTGCTACACCAGGCCTAGGTCACACTGGCACCGTAGTTGGCAAAGTCTGGCTCATTTAGTCCTTATTCTCTCTACCTCTATAATGTGCACATATAAGGACTTTGCTGAGAACCACTTTGGTCCTAAACCCCATGTGGTGATGTCTTGTGTTCATTTTCTTTGTAATTCCACTGAGGTGTCTTTGTAAGTGACTCAGAAGTACACTTTCTCTTTGAACTACATATTTAAATTGAATGGATACTTTTTTTAGAAAAGAATTTAAACAAACATATGATTTTAAAAGTCAAATTGATGGGGCTGGGGGGCTGGGAGATGGCTCGGATGGTAAAGAGCTGCTGTGTAAGCATGAACACCCGGATTCAGGGCCTCAGCACCTGCAGAAAGTTGGACGTGATGACTTGCATTTATAATCCCAGTGCTGGGAGGCAGACAGGGAGATCCTTGGAGCTCCGTGGCCAGCCAGCTTAGTCAATGGATGAACTCTAGGTTCAGTGAACTCGGGTCCTCTGAAAGGGCAGCCAGTCCCTTTGACCACTGAGACATCTCTTCAACTCCTCTTCCTTCTTTTCCAATTATTCATCCTTTACTTTTGGGGGCATCTCTTTGGTCTCCTATATATTTTTAATTAAAGATTTGTTTATTTTATGTGTATGAACGTCTTGTCTGCATGTCTGCGTGTGTACTACATACATACCCACAAAGGTCAGAAGACAGTTATGAGCCATCATGTGGGTGCAGGGAATTGAACCCAGGTCCTCTACAAGAGCAATAAGTGCTCTAAACCACTGAGCCACTTCTCCAGCCCTATCTTTGATCTTATCTTTCATTCTCTTTTTAAACTTTATTTCTGCTATTGTGTATTTATTAGCCAGATGCTTTTGGCTTGCTCTGTGAATTACATCTGTGCTTAAATTCATGGAACCCGGTACCATGGCTTCACCCAGGGCTAACTGGAGGAGCCATAGGGAACCACTGCTCCCAGGGGGTACAACTGTCCTTGCAGTGGGCAGTGGTGCTGCTTGGCCCCTCAGGACCACGTCTTCACTGGTCATCAGCTCAGCTGCAGTCACTCTCTGGAACACTAATCCCCCACATGCTCATCCTCAAAGCTACAGTTCCAAGGCTGCCTTCACACCCAGCCATAGAGAGCTCCCCAGGAGGGCTATTTAGGAAACAGTAGGCACAGTGTTGGGGTGTTTGGATGGCACATCTGTGCTGGGGTTTCCTGAAGGTTTCCAGATTGTACTCTCAGTCAAAGTGCCTGCAGAGCTGACGGCTCTGGCCTCTGCATGTCCCTTTCCACTAGACACTGCCCATCCAAAAGTGGACACAGCTCAGATTTGGAGTGGAGAGAGGAAGGGAGAACGTCAGTCTCGGGATTCGCCAAGGCCTGTTAGGTGTGTGCACTGTCACAGGGAGACATTAGGGCTGGAAGCAGGAGCCCTTGGATCCATGCCTTGAAGCATCTCACCCTGTCAGGTAACCCTTAGGTCCTCAGTTTCCCTATTCACATAGGAGAGACAATGAATCAAGTGATCACTTTGGTTCCTACCATAAGGACTGTGGCCAAGAGGCGCCACCTGCTGGCCATTAGCACAGGGGTGTAGCGCTGGAGAGAGGCTCAACATCTGCCTGGGCTTGGGGGGTGGGAGGCTGGAGAGCTGTCACCTCAAGAAGGGGATGAAGGGAGAGTTAAGCTGCAGGAGAGATGCGGGGTCTTGAAGGCTGGCTGGGGATTGCAATTTTGGATGGGGCTTCGGGGAAAATCTCAGCATCTTTACCAGGGCCAGCAGTCCCAGCAGGTATGGCTGGGGTTCTAGGCTCTCCCTTATAGCAGTGCAGGGGACTGGTGGGGAGGGTACAGGGCATCTAGCACCATGTGCATTTCTTCCCTGGGTTTGGTGCTGCAGACGTGCCTAGGGTGGACTGGCACAAAGTCAGCACCCGAGAGTCCAGACATTCCCTAATGTTGTCAGCAAACGAAAGGACTTCTTCTCTTCTCTAAGCCTTGGGAAACAGCACAAGACTTCCTGCTATTTTGAGCTGACTTTAGGATAGGTGACTGACATTCAAAAGCAGAGAAGTTTAATTTGTGGTAAGGGATAAGGAGGAAAACAGAAGCATGGGTGGAGGGAGGCTGGGAGGAGCTGTCATGGATGGGAATTTTAGGCGAGGAAGGTTTCACTGCCAAGGCAGCATTCCAGGACAACCTGGAGAAAAACAGCTCAGTGCTGTCTGCGGGAAGAGCTCCCAGCTCCCCAGCTGCAGCAGCAGAGCAGGGGCCCTCCTGTTTGGGAGCAGTGAGGAGGCCCGTGGGGCTTGATCTGAGCCAGAGTCAGTGTCAGAGAGGGATGATCAGGCCCAGCAGGGCCAGGCCTCGGTGAGGATCGTGGAAAGCAGAGAAGGGTGTGTATGAGACCTGCCTGACTCCTCCATGCTCTCCCAGCTGTGTTAATACAGACAGAAGGGGATGCGATGGATGCAGGGCCTCCAGTAATGTCTAGCCAGGGCATGCAGTGTGAAACAGCAGTCTGTGGTTATGTAGCCTCAGAAAATAGGGGGCACTAGAGACAGGGGACCCCATATGAGTGGAATGTCCGAGAGTCAAAGTGAGTTGGGGTGAGGTACTGGTGAGCAAATTCTAAAGTCAGAGGAAGCTGCCTTCACCCCTTCCCCAGCCTCAGAGATGGGCGCTGGCCAGGGTGCTGAAGCCGTGTGTCTGCCGCAGTCCCAGTGTGCTGGGTCTGAACGGTGGGATAACTGAGCGGGGAGGAAGGGGCTGGCCCAGTGACCAGCAGAGGAATGCATACCACAGCAGTGGTCTGACTATGGTGGTCTCATGACACATCCTTAGCCCAGTGTCCTCCCAAAGACCCTGGCCACTGCAGAGCTGACCACCTTCTACTTGTGTTTCTGTACTGCTCCCTTTGCAGGACACTCTCGGGTTAGAGTTTGGCCCTTTCCCCCAATGCTGCTCTCCTGAGACCAGGCCATAGGGACAAAGGGGTCATCAGACAGCGAGAGCCATTGCTGAGGGTCCAGCCGTCCAGCAAAAGGCTTCAATGCTTAGTCTCATAGAGGCACCCTTTTCTAGCACTGAGGACAGGATGAAGGAGGGAAGAGTGCTATGTGGTGGCACCTATCCATAGGCACGTCACTCTCCCAGCTTTCGGATGCCTCCTGAAGGTGATCTCTGTCATCCCTGTGACTGTAGCAGCCCTGAGGGCTGAGGAGGCCCACCCCTGAGCTCAGGTCACGTCCCTATGAACAGGGCTGTCTTCACTGGCTGCCCTCCTGAAGTCCTGTCCCTTCCTCCACCCAGTAAGAACAAGCTCTCAATGGTCTTAGGATGGGGAAGCAGGGACCCCAGCGAGCCACCAGGTATGCAGAAGTGAGGGACGGTCAAGCATCCTGGAAACCAGGGGAAGACTTCCCCTTGTCCTACTCCTGGAAGGCTGAGAATCTGTTGGTGCCGAATGGGGTCCTGGCATCATGGGCCTCAGACTCAGACCCCTTAATTGCTGCCAGTCTGGACCATGAACCTTTCCCAGTATTCTTATTAACTACTCAAATTAGGGATCAAACCAACCCATAAAGTTATCTGGGCACAGAGGCACACGCCTTTAACCCCAGCACTTGGGAGGCAGAGGCAGGCAGATCTCTGTTGAGTTCAAAGCCAGCCTGGTTTACATAGTGAACTTCAGGGCAACCAGGGCTACACAGTAATCCTGTCTCAAACAAAAGAAACAAACCCCCAAACCTTCACACAATGGCATCCAGTGACGCAAAAGCCCCTCGGCAATGCCTCCATTTCTTCTGTCTCTCTGGGGAAGAGCCAGGCCTTGGTGAGCACAGACACCCCCTAGGGGTAGAGCTGAAGCACACTGTTCATTGCTGTGCTATTCCTGCACAGCACCTAAGCCATCATTCCAGGAGCCACCTGTTTCTGCCTGAGATCCAACTACTGTCCCTGGAGATGAGCTGCTAGGATTGGCCATGTTGCATGCCCTGCCTGAACTGTATTTTCTAGTGCCCACTCCGGGAGCTGGTCTAGATGCCTGCCTAACTTAACCTTTGCCAGTGGCAGGCAGGTGCCTTTTCTTTTAAAGGTCTGATGGGTGGTGGTAGAGGTACTTGGTCTGTGCTATGTCAGTGCCTTCCAGGGAAGGGTGGACCACCAGTAGGTTGGGGGCCCAGAGCCCCACATGCTCATTGCAGGAACCTGACCACTGCAGCCTTCCTGAAATACCTTGTGTGTGGCCTGACTGGAAGCTGGGCTCTGCCAATTAATCCCGTGGAGGCTCCACTCAATTGCAGGAGTTTTTTTTTTCTGTTAGTTCCCTTGGCCTAGATTTCCCTGGGGACAGCTCTGCCCAGGCCTCGACCTGGTAAATTAAATGTTAAAAAATCCTTACAATGACTTTAATCAATCCACAGAGGTGGTGGATGGCCTCCTCCCAAGGTTCAGGGGCTTGGAGGAGATGGGGTGGGAGGGGGAGAAGACAGGAGGGGTTTCCTGGAAGAGTAAGGAGGAAGCCCGGTGTCCTGTTAGAGCCTGGGCCCCAAACTGAAGCTGAGAAGAGGGCCTCCATTCCCTTATGGCTTGCCCTGATCTCTGCCCCAGAATAATGCTGGCTATTGGGGTAGAAGGCCCCACAGCTCTTCTTGTTTTTTTCCTGTTTAGAAGACACCGGGCGGCTGTCATTGTGGGCCTGCTCAAGGTGTTCAGACTAGTGTGTTAGAAGAAGCACAGGGTCCCTGGTTTGTCCAACTGAGGCTCTGATCTCCAGCTGCCACAGGGGGAGTCAAGCCAGGGACCCCAGAGCTGGATGGTCTCCGGCTGGAGAAGTGGGGTTGGAGAGATTCCAAGGTTCTCCTTAGTGAAGTGTGGAGGGGGCAGGATGTCTTAGCACCTTAACCGGGCCTCTGAAGATTTCTCCTTCCTCTGCCTGGTGATCTTCCAGGTCCTGTTCCATGTTCCTGTGCCTCTTGTTTCCGATACCCTCTACCTCTGAAGATCATCCCCGGGGGAATCTAAGTTATTTAGGCAATCTTTTCTCTCCCCTCGACTGACTGCCTTCCCAGACGTCGTGATCTCACCCCCCGCCCAAGGCTTTGGAGTGCCAGAATTTGTGTCCAAGCAAAGCTGCTGGGTTGGGGAGCGAGGGTTCCTCAGCACTGCCCCAGGCATGGGTGCCTTGGAGCATGGGTAGGATGGGGAGCACAGGGTCATCTGCCTGGGTGTTTTCTGAGGCTCGGACCCCAAGATGCCTAGGACAAAGTGAAGCTGGAAAGATGCCCCTTATGTGCAGAGGTTTCCAGGAGCCCAACTTGGTGGTGCCCCTGCCTGGTGCCAGGGCCCACCCGATAAGGTCCTGGCTTCTTGGGGCACGGAAGGCCGTTAGGTGCGGACCTGCCGGGGACTTGGTCCCCGGTTCTCCGATACACATCACTCCCCAACTCGGGTCCGCATGTCCGGCTCGCCGCCCGGGCTGAGGGGGCGCTGTCGGCGCGGGCGGGCGGGGCTGGAGCGCGCGAGCGCGCGGCGCGGAGCAAGCGCAGGGCTGGGGGGCGCCGGCCGCCGAGGACTGGGGGCTTGGTGGGCGGCCTGCGCCGTGCGGGGCTCGGTGACGGCGGGCGCGCGGCCAGGGAGCGCGTGGGCGGGGTGGCTGCGGCGACGGCGGGAGACGCTCGGGGCCGCTGCCCACGGTCCACTCCTCCATGGCGTTGCCGGGGTCCCCCGAGCCGCCCCGCGGCGCGCCCCGCAAGGTTCCAAGCCTGCTAGAGATGGGGGCGCTCTGCCTGGACTCGGACATCATCCTGGGTTTCACCAGTCACCTCCTGCGGCGGCGAGGCAAGGTGAGAGCTGGCGGGGCCCAGCTGGCAGCGGTGACGCTGTCCCGCGACTTTGCTGCGCAGCACGGAGAAAACGCGGCAGGTCCCGGGCGGAGTCCGGCTTGTCGCATGGAGACTGCACTTTCCGGTGTTGGTGCTGCTTGATTCTTCTTCTCTAGTCCAAGCTGCGCTGGGACCTGAGCCTTGAGCAGCGGGCACCCAGGGAGGAGAGCGTAGCACAGAGATCCGGGTTCTCACCTTGCAAGGATGGGGAGGAAAAGGCTAGGAGGGAGGGGATCTGAGTTTCTGAGGTGATTCCAGTTGCTTGGTGCATCCCGGAGTCTTGCGGAGCTGTGTTTTTGTGTCCTCTGGGAACTCGAGTGTAGAGTATGCTTCCCGGAGAGCCGCGCTGGTGCAGGGAAGTGAAGTTGCGGGTGTGGCCCATCACGAGCGCAGGGCCTGGGTTCCTTGTGATGCTTCTGGGTGTGCGTGTGAGGAGAGTGGGTGTATGCGTGTGTGTGTGTGTGTGTGTGTGTGTGTGTGTGTGTGTGTGTGTGTGTGTGTGTGTAGGGGGTCGATATAGATGTGTGAACCTCCTGGGTCGCGGTTGTTTGTCTCAGTGCCGTAGAGGGGCGGGGTGACGCTGTTTGCAGAGCTTGCGGGGATGGATTGGGGAGGGTGGTGCCTGAGGCTATCCAGATCCCAGGGTGGGCCGACGCCTGCCTGTCTTCTTTGCAAAGCGGAGAAGAAGAAGTAAAAGGCCTGGAGGCTTGGGGGTTGCAGAAAGTGGGGAGCCCGTTCCCAGTTATTTATGACTCCTCGTCGTGTTTACAGACTCCTTTAAGTCACAGATGACCAGGAAAACCGGATCATTCATCCTACTCTTGACCAACAGTGCGTAGGAGTGCAAGGCTAAGAAAGCAGGGTGAGGGTGGGTGGGGAAGGGGGGTTAAACGGAAAGGAGGGGTCTCTTGACAGGCCCTATACTGTGCGAGGGTCTAACTGTTCTGGGAGTGTCCGGCCAGGGTCTTTCCTTGAATCATCCTGGCTCAGCGGTCCTAGGTCTCAGCCTAAAGCGAAAAGCTCCACAACGTTCAGAACGCGTGGCGTCCTGTGTCTCTGCGCCCTCGAACCATGTGCTCACGTTGGTCGGCAGGTGGCGCTTGTGTCATGGAGAGCCCCGCCGCAGCGCCCAACTAGGGTTTCGGGCTGATCCCGAGCTGGGGTCTGAGCCCCCTGCGACTTCAGATGGCTGTGACATTTGGGGTCTGATTTAGGCGAGAGCAACTGGTCGCTGGGGAAGCGGGGGAGACCTCCGGGTCGGAGACAAACAGGCAATTAATTCCGGAGCTAACTTCCCATCTGCCAGGCCTGCTGACAACAGGTCCAGCACACCCCCAGGGCCAGCCGCACTGCTTCCTCCCACATGCCAGGCGGCGCAGCGTGCAATCCACTTTCAGGCACACACGCGGCAGCCAAGATACTTCCAAACAGCTCCTAGCCGCACACCGCACTTCTTGAGAAGCAGACCCTCACCCACTCGAGACAGTGGGAGCCTAAGGGTGGTCAGCCACACTCGAAGTGCACTGGGTGTGCTGGGGAAGCTGGAGGCTGGGATCCAGCCCCTTCCATCACTCCCCACCCCCACCCCCACTTCTTTGCTTATGCGATCCTGGGCAAAAGCTTCAGTTTTCCCGCCCGCAAAGTGATGAGAAGGTTAGGTGCTTCCCAGGAGGCGCGCAAACCCCATCGTCGCTCAGGAGGGACAGAGGCGCATGCGTGCGCGTAACTAGTGTCTCGGCGGCCCCCACCGCCCCACCCCTGTCAACACTCACCTAACAGGTTGGGGTCCTAGCAGTGGGCGGGGCCGCAAGGAGGAGCAGGACCCCCGCCCACCTGGCTCTGCTCAGGGTGGGGGCGGTGCTCTGGCGTCCCGCCCCCTTCCCTCCCTCTACGGGCCTTGGCCCGCCCCCGCCCCCGCCCAGTCTGTCCCGGAGCAAGCCTGCCGCGGCCACAACGCGCTCTCTACCACTCGCCTTCTCAACCAACTTCAGAGCCGCGGGCCGGGCCATGGGGGTGCCCCCGGGGCAGATCACGTAACCACTGCACCCCGAGAACCAACGCATCCCTTCCTGCGTCCGGGCCATGGTCGGCCGCGGAGCCTCCTTGTGTGCGGTGCAGCCCGCGGTACGCAAGACTGGGCAAGGAACGGGCGGCAGGGACCGGCGAGCACCAGGTTCAGAGCTCAAGACAACAAGGATGCTCGAGGGGGTGTGCGGCGCCCTCTAGGGGTGGGGCCTGGAGCGGAGCGCGGTGGGGGACCGGGCTAGGGCTTCTTCGCCAGGGACCTCTGCGTTGCACCCAGCACCCTAACTTTTGCAAAAGCGTGGCTTTAGGGGCGTGAGCGCCTGGGTCTGGAGTCGGCCGCGTGGAGTCCTGCAGTGGCGCTGCCCAAAGGCTTGGGTTTACTGTTTTTTCTCACCCCCCACCCCCTGCAGGTAGCTGAGTGTGGCCCCGCTCGAGAACCCCAGCCGCTTGAGGTATCTCCGCGCAAGAGGTTGCCCGCCGGGCTCGACCAAGACCCATGCAGCAGCCGCCCCGCTCCGGAGGGCGCCGGGGCCAGCGCAG
Source organism: Peromyscus californicus insignis (assembly GCF_007827085.1). Classification (NCBI taxonomy): domain Eukaryota; kingdom Metazoa; phylum Chordata; class Mammalia; order Rodentia; family Cricetidae; genus Peromyscus; species Peromyscus californicus. Next base: position 61,528,898 of record NW_026294447.1, read on the forward strand.
AGCAGGGCCACTCGGCTGGTGGGGGCGGTTGGTGCCGCCACTGCCACACGAAGCTTGTGGAGCTCAAACGCCAGGCTTGGAAGTTGGTCAGCGGGCCCGGGACTCCCCTCCGGGTAAGTGACTCCTCTTCAGGCCGTGCCTCAGACAAGGCAGAGCTGGAACTTGGGAGAATTTGGGGCTGGGGCTTGGAGCGTGGCGGGTTCAACGTGGGCCCTCTTGTCTTATTCAGCTTCCCAGTCTGCAAGAGTGTCTGTTGGTGCACCCCACGCTAGGGGGCTGCTGCTGCATGTCGTGGGGGGTGGGTAGATTTATTTCCTAGGTACAGAAGTCCCATAGCTGGAGCCATACTGCTTGGGAGAGGTAGAAAAAGGAGAAGACAGGGACTTCACTCAGAGCAGGGCTGGTCATGGTGTGACACTGTGGGCACCTGGGCATTGGCATGCCTGTGTACAGACAGCATAAAAGGTGAGGCAGTGGGCCCCCTTCTGCAGCTGTGGGGTCCTTGCCCCACACTTGCCCAGCGTCTGCCCTAGATCTCTGTCCTGTGGGCCCGTGTCCTGCCCTAGATCTCCGCTTCTTGGGCCTAGGCTTTCTGTGTGGGGAGTGACTGTTGAGCTTCTGGGTTTCCCAGGCTTCGGCCTGGCTGGCAAGTGCTCATGGGAGAGGAGTCTACTGGGCTTTCCGGCCGTCGTCTTGCCAGGCATGTAAAGAGCAGGAGCATTGTTCCAGGGAACAATGGTCCCTGGAAGTGTGCAAGGCAGGGGTGTGGGGGTCTCCACAGGAAGCTGCTCCCGACCTTCAGCCTTGGTGGAGGAGTCCCTGGGAAGCGCCTGAAATCCCCATCCAGTCCAAATACAGTCCTCCAAGCAGTGCTGTGGTTAGGGTGAGACCCGGAGTTCCCTCCGGGCCAGGGCAGATGTGGTGAATGCCAGTCAGGTGTGTCTGTTCTGGGCACCTCTCCCGTCCCTCCTGGCATTGTCTAGGGTGGGGATATGACAGCCTCTCAGGACAGAGGCTAGATCTGTGAGCCTGTGTGGGGTGTGACTGACCACGGGTGTTAGTGGCTTTTGTCAGTGGCAGCCAGTCTTTGATACACTCTGCACCCAGACAGCCTGGATCTTAGCTTTGAAACAGCCAGAAAGCCTCGAGGATCCCAGAGAGGGCTCTGGGGATGTGCTCCTGAGGCCCTTCAGGAAGCAAGCTGATAGAGGAGCTGAGATGTCTCCCCACTCAGGAGTGGGCTTTGCCGTGTGCTGTTGCCCCAGGCCCCAGGCTGGCCAGCTGCTGGTGGGTAGAGTCATAGTAAAGAAAGCCTCAGGCACAGTAGGGAACTGGTGGAGTTGAGAGCCATCAGTGGAGGTCTGTGGCCTCCTGGAGACACGGCTGTCTATCCCCAAGCTCCCGAGTGGGGCCTTGGATGCAAGCTGCTGCTCCATTCTGTCAGTTGAGGCTCACTTGTCCTTGCCTGGGCCCAGTGGGCTGAGCAGGGTCCTGGCCAGGGCTTTGTGTGGCTTTGAACCGCCCCGCCCCCCATCTACTGGGTGTTTCCTCTTGTCGCACAGGGTGGCCTCGATCTCTCCTGGGAATGCTATCTAACCTGTGGGGTGCTGTGCCCAGGATAGGAAGGCTCTGCCATCCATTTCTCTCCGGAGAAAATTGAAAGCTCTAGGGCACAGGTTCTGTACCCGCAGCCCAGGATTTCAGTAGGTGCCCTTGTTGTGTGTGTTACCAGTGTGGGCCAGGCCCTTCTCAGAGTCCACAGGGAGCTGTAACCATAGACCTCCGTTAACCACTATGTGTACACACACACACACACACACACACACACACACACACACACACACAGGGTCTGCTTTTGAGGTGGGAAGAAGCCTCCTGAAGGGCAGATGGGGGACACTGTGATCATCACCTGTGGGTGGGCTCCACTAGATCTATTCTCTAAGGCCAACATGATGCTAAGAATTTAGGGTGGAAAGCTAGGATCCTCCGCGGGGTCCACTTCTTAATTTTGGTCACGGGGAAAGGAGCTCTCCCATAAGGACAGCATTTTACAGCTTATAGGGAAGTCTGCCTGAATCTCACAAATATCTCTGTGGTTCTTAGAGCAGGCAGGAGGCCTGCTAGGCTCTCACTGCTGGTCGTAGTTGAAGCTGGGACCCTTAGAGTCCTTCAGGGTCCCTGTCTGATCTCAGTATTAGAGGGCTGTGGGCCAAGGGGGCAGCCTGGTGGCGTGTTGCTTCCTAGCTGTCCTGTGACTATGAAAGGCTTGTCCCCATTAGCTTCTGGCCACCTCTCTACTAGCAGACAGTTATGCTTCTGGCAGGTTCGATGAGAGCGCTCGGCTAAGTCTCCACCTGTTACACAGGTCACCTCCGGCCTTCTTCACGGGTGCATAGAGCGGTATTGGGGTGAGCTCTGGCTCTGAGGTGGGCTTGAGGGTCACCCTCATCCTGGGCCTTTGGGTTATGATGGCTGTCGGGTGGAATCCAGCTGGCTGTTTATGATGCCCTGCCATCCCCCTGCTGTGGTCCCTTTGAGGTATTCCTGTCTGTGAGATCCGTTTGGGGCTGTAGCACAGTGCCTTCCACCTGAGAGCCAAAGCCCAGGTCTTTCCTTTATCTGCTGTCTGAGTCCTCTAGCCCCATCTTTCTGTGTCTACATCTGCTGCAGTGACATGGTCACGAAGTTCCGGCTGACCCCTTCCTCCATCTCTGTCCCAGTCCAGGTGCCACTCTCAAGAGGTCTCAGTCACATGGACATGCTTGTTAAACAACTGAATGACCGGAATTTTCCACTTGTACCTCATGGGTGGTCACCCTGTAGGCTGCTGGGCTGCGTTCGGTCTGTGTGTCCCTAAGGTGATGCCCCCCCCACTCCCCGATCCCAGAGGAGGATGGTCCTTCTCCCCTACAAAGGATGTCTCTTGCTGTTGCTTAGGGGCCATTCCAGATGGTGCCTAGAGAGTTCTTCAGAGGTGGTGACTTCCTGGGCTAGTGACATTCTTTCAGACTGTCAATACTGGAGCTGAATTAATGATTCCCCAACGGGAAAATGATTGCCTCTCATTTAGGTCTTGCAGGCCTCCTGCTCATCCAGCCAGAGTTTCATTCCTATGGCCTCCTGAGGCCCCTGTTCCTCTGCTGTGGCCTGTGCCTGCCTGAGTGGAGCGATGTACAAGGCTGCTAAGGGCTGGGCCTCTTGGTGCCTGTTCCTCTCTAGTTCCCATTCCCATGCAGCCCAGGATGCATTGTCTTGGTTCTGGAGCCTCCACACCCACAGGAACCAGCCCATGAGGGTCAGTGTCTGGAGCCTTCCTGCCCTCCCTGCAGCTTGGCCTCAGTGGCTTGGGATGACACCGTTTGTGGGCGTGTCTTGGCCCTTTCTGACTGTGTCCCCTTCTATTTGGAGTGAGGGGTGGGGGTCCTGCAGGGGCGTGCACGCTCTGGCTGCCCAGCTCTGTTTGCGTTGTGACCCGCGGGGAGGTAAGACTGTGCTCCCCCACAACAGGCTGTGGCCCTGTGATCTAGGACTGAGGCTGGTTCCTCTGATTCGGAAGTTGCTCCCTGGGATAGCTAGCATTTTCCCCAACTCCTATGGGCTGCCATCCTCCTTGATGTTTGGAGCTGGGGCCGGTGTGTGCCTGGGGCCTTTCAGGGTGGGGCCCTGGCGTCAGCACTGTTTCCCAGCTGAGCCCAGGTGTCAGCTAGGGAGGTGTGAGAGGGGCTGGTGCTCCCTGGGGCTGGCTGGCATGGGATGAGGTGACTCAGCAGGGAGGTGTCTACTCCAGGGCCTGACTGGAGGTACTCAGAGATCTGTGCTACTCTAGGGTCCAGGTGGGACCAGGAGGGTCCTGGTAGCTCCAACCTTCCCCTCCAGCTTCTGCAGTTCCTGGGTTGGCTTCCCCGTTCCTCATGTGTGCCCTTTCACTCGGTGTGGGGCAATGAATAGGTCTGTTATAGTGTCCATCTGACCTGTTTTGCTGGCCTGTGGTTTCAGAGAAGGACTTAGGCTTCAGGGTGTGATTCTTTGCTCTCTGAACTTCTGCTAGGGTAGTGTTGGAATGTGCATGCCCAGTGTGCCAAGTACAAGCTTCGTGTGCTGAGGGGTGTGTGCATTGTACATGTCTTGCTCCAGGAAGGATGTCTTTCATACTGCCAAGAACTGAGTAACCAATGTCCTCGCCGCCCTCTCCTGAGCGGTAGCAATAGCGGCTCAGCCAACCTGAAGGGCCTTGCAGTAGTTTGGAGTAGGTAAGGTTTCCCAAAACCTCCCTCTGGTGTCCTGGAAGGACCTCGTAGGTGGAAGTCAGGGGAGCTGGTTCTTGTCTTAAATAGCAATGAAGATCTTGCTCTCCTTCACTGTGGCCTGCCAGGAAGCTCACAGTACATCTGTTCCGCTCCGGACAACCAACCTCATGGGTCTGTTTTCTTAAGGGAAGTGATCATTCCTGTGTGTTCACGTTGGGCTGTATCTTAGTCACATCGTTTTGTTTTTAGTTTACATTGTGTAGCTCCTGGAAGCTACCACACAGTCTTTGTGCTCAAGGCCCCGAGTAAGTGAGCAGGACCTCAAAGCCGAGCATGCCTTGGCCTAGCTTCACTGTTTATTTGGTTCACAGAATGGGGAACTTGAGCAGTGCAGGGCAAGTGGGCAAGACTGGCCTGGCCCTGCGGGTTCTGCTGGCAGCCAGGTGGGTGGTCTGGTCTCTGCCTTGGCTGAGTTCAGTCTCTCCATCCCTACTGGAGTAAGCAATGGGCAAGGGGAGCCTGCTGCAGGAACCCGAGGCCTTCGTTTCCCCATCTGTTCCCACAAGGCCCGAAGAGGAGTCACCTTTGTTCTTTCTGTTTGGAAACCCTTGCGGTGTCTCGGTGCAGATGAATGTGCCGTGTCCTCCAGGACAGCGTCTCTTAGATGTGAACCTCTGTGGTCAGGAAGCCTAAGGCTGGTTGTTGGGCATCTGGTGCCCTGTGAGAGGCCCACAAGCCTTGTCTCGTTCCTGCCCTGTGGTAGCATCCTGCTGGGAGAGGGGGTAGGCGGGCTTCACAGGTCACTGTGTTAGTGGATTTATAGTCCTGTGTGGCCCAGGGCCAGGCCTGGTGCTGGCTGGGTCTGGACTTAGATGGATGCTTCTACAGGCTGCTTGCTTTGACCTCTGACTCCGGCAGCAAGGTCAGTTCAAGCTGCCTCCTGTTTCCGGGTGGAGCGTGCCACGCTGGATCTTGTGTCAGGGGCCTGGACTGCTGGGTAGGCTCCTCTCCATCCTGTTGCCTCACCTCATGGCCTCAGCCCAGCTCCGCCTCCTGGCAGCCATGGATTCCTTCCTGTCGGTTTCATAGGCTCAGCCTGTGTGGAACCCCAGAGTTGTCCTAAAGCCAACTCACTGTTTTTGTTTGTAGTGTAATCATAAGGCCTGTCTTTCTCTTGTCTGCCTCTCCCCCTTTCTCCCCATGCCTGCTTCCACAGGAGGAAGCATCCAGAGGTCCAATTCTTGCTTCTTGATCCCAGACCAAGGAATCGGATAGGCATGAGGCAGCGGTGGGGCTCCCTTAAAAGGTGGCCAGCCAGGAGAAGGGAAGAGGTGAGGCCTGGGAGTGGGGACCCTAGAGCTGGAGCCTCAGTTCTGCTGCTCAGGCTGTGTGGCCTGAGGTAATTGCCTCAGCTTCTCTGGTCTTCCTAAGGAAGGCATTTTCTTGGTGGAGGTCAGACAAGATGGTCATCTGTAGAGGTAGAGGTGGAATGGGAGGGCTTTGTCACGTGTTGGGATTCTGGATGATACCAGGGGCCTACCCTGCCCATCATTTCACTTCTGTGGGGTGATGGATGGGCAGAGAGGGGCCTAGTCCTGCCTGGCAGGAAGGTTGGGCTTGATGTTATAGGAGGGCATCTCTTATGGGGTCAGGACCCCTCCTTTTCTATAGGTACCCTAAGACCTGGTGGGGAGAAGAGCTTATGGTGGGTGGAAAGGCCAGAGCACCCCGCTACACTCCTGGTACTAGAGGCCAGAACCAGCATGCAGGCTACAGATCTCTGAGCATGCAGGCACCTAGGCCACTTTTCCTGTGCAGTAAGGGAGGAGATGGAGCAGGGCACCTAACTTGCTAAAGGCAGCAAAGCTGGCTGAGCCCCTCCCCTGCCTTCTCCTCCAGTCTTTGTCCTTGAGCGGAGGGCCTGGAGGGCAGCTCTGGGCAGGTGAGGCCGGCTGCATGCAAAGAAGGTAAGAATCTAACCAGTAGGGATGGTGCAAGGATAACCAGGGACTAGACATCTTATCTATGAGAGAGGCCCATCTGGAGCTCATTCAGAGACTGACCTAGGTGGCAGACAGAGTTGGGAACCAGTAAGGTGGGAGTTCTTCAGGGTGACATGGATGGACAGAGCTGCACTCGAGCCCTGGGGCCATGGGGTTTGGGTTGTCCCAAGAAGTCTTTGCCTGTATGTGTCCACAGGCATGTGCCTGTGATCCAGTTTGGGTTGTCCCAAGAAGTCTTTGCCTGTATGTGTCCACAGGAATGTGCCTGTGATCCAGTCCAGGACTCTCAGGCTGCTCCTGTTGGAGGAGGGTAATGGGTGGGGCCCATCTGTGGCCACCTGCAGGCTGTGGTCTTTAGGAGTCAGCCCAGGGCCTGGGTAGAGGCAGGGGCCTGATTCAGAGTCTGTACACACCCACTTCCAGCTGGTTACTGCTGAGTTTCAGGTTCTTTGGTGCTCAGCTGTCTCCAGAGGCACCAGTAAGCACTACTGTAGCCCAGCTTCAGGAGGTGGTATACTCTAACCTGTTACAGCCTTGGGGGATGCTTTGCTGCCTCATGGTCCAGTGGGGAAACTGAGGCATGGGGCTTTGTGCTTTGTCTAGTGACTACAGCGTCTGGTGTAGTATGAGTGCCCAGTACTCTGAGTCTGAGTGTATATTTTATGCCCTTTCAGGTTAGGTCCCGATTAGCCACTGTGTCCCCACAGCTTAGTGCCCCCCGGGTCTCTAGCATCCTATAGGAATTCTTCGTGGAGAACAGGGCAGCTATTGAGGGGGAGGCTGTCAATGAATGGGTCTGTCCTGATCGTCCAGCTGGGCGGTTCCTGGCACAGGGCTATGGGTGGCGTGCCGGTCAGTGCTGGGTGGGCTGGGCGATAGGTCGATAAGATGGAGAACCCAGACCTCTAGTGAGGTGCCTGGGAGGGTGGGGATACCAGGGCAGCCTGGGTGTGCCTGCCAGTTTCCAGGCTGGAAAATTGAGCCCTGGACCACCCTGCCAGGCCGCACGAGACACAGGAATGTCCTCGACAGCAGGCCACTGGGAGTCCCTTCCTGGACCTGTTGTCAACTCCGGAAACAGTTGCTGTACAGGGTCATAACCCAGAATGCTTTGTTTGGGAGGGAAGGGAGGTTGAGGTAGTCATGGGGTCAGCATGGTAGTCATGGGGTCTGCATGCTTGCTCCCTCCCTCCCGTGTACTTGGGTGGCAGTGCAGTGGGGGGACACCAGGGTGTCAGACATGCGGGCACCCTAAAAGCCTGTTTGGCTTCTCATTGGCCCTGCTGTGGGTGCAGGGGTCCCCTTTGCAGAGGTGGATGATTGGCAGGACTCAGAGAGGGTCTCACAGGGGAAGCTAAGACTCCTGATTCTGTGGCAGGAACTGGGAGCAGGGTCCTCTAATCTCCTAATGGCTGGGGAAGGTCCAGTCTATTTCCCCTGACCCCTGGGTGAAGCTTGACCAGAACTGAAGCCTGGGCACCTGCCTTTCATTCTCACAGGAGAAAATGGAAGGATTACTTAAAGCAACTTACAGATCCCAGAAACAAAATAAAAACTGAAAAGTCATCATTTTTAAACAGGGAGGTGCCCTAAAACCCGCCGCGTGATGGGTGGGTTGTGCACAGTGCTAAATTGAATCAAATTAAGAAAAATACTTTCCAAGCACAAGTAAAATATCTGTTTAATTAGACCATAAAGCGGAAATTAAAAGTAATATTTTGCAGTGGAGTAATTACTGTCTATCTGAAAGCAATGGGTTTCGGAGGTAACAGGCTCAGTTGCTGGGGCTTCTGAGGTAAAATCCTGAACCTGGGCCCAGGGTCCCTGGGGGTTTGGGCTCTTGGACACTGTGAGCTGCCGAGGTGGCTGAGAAAGGAAGTCTGGTCATGGCAGAGAGGGTCCCGACAGTTCCTCCTGAACCCACCACCGAGTGCGGAGCTTCTTACAGCTAAAGGAAGTTCAGGGAAACAGAGTTTGCTGGTGGCTGCTGAGGGGGCAGGGGAATCTGGTGGCCTGCTGCAAGGCCTTTGTCTGGTCTGAGGGCCTTGCAGGGAACAGCAGGCATGTGTGGGGTGGGGCGGAGTGTAGGGAGGGACCTTCTCCAGAGCCCTGACTGTGCTGTGGGAAGCTGATCTCTGCTCAGTCTCCTCTAGTCTCCCAGCTGGTCCCCAAAACAAGGAGGTCTTGGGTCTCTCTGGAGTGGCCTTTGTGGTTCCGAATGACCCAGCTGCACAACACAGTGGTTTTGCTTTTTGTGGACCTCAGTACTGTGCATGTCATTCCCACTCCACCTCTCCCCGCCCCCTGCAGCTTAGCATGTTTGAGCAACTTGTCACCAAGGAGTCTGCTCCTCTCTCTTGTGTGATTAAGGATGAAAAGGTGGCCCTGGCTTTTAGCTGGGCCCAACTTTCAGTTTCTCCTCTGGGAACTGCTTGTCCCCAACCTGGGTCTTGGCCAGGGGTCCTGGCCTGCCAGAGGCTTGTGCATCAAGGCCTGGGGTGCAGAGCAGCTGTTGGGGACAAGGTACCTTGTCCAGGGTGTCAGGTGCTGACTGCATAACTGAGCAGGGGGGCCTGAACATGATGGTCCACCCCATTTCCACCTCTGGATCCTGCCCAGTGCCTGGATGGACCTCTTCTGCCCCTGACAGCAGCCGGGCCTCTCTTCCACTCTCTGCCTAGCTGTGTTGGTGGGGTTAGTGTGCTCCCTTCCCCTCTGCCCCGGCCTTCAGCTTCCATTCTTGTCTCCTGCTCTGGGGGTGAAGGGGATTGTTTCAGAGACTGTGGCCCCTGAGACAGTCAGAGGCCTCTAGGCCTGTTTAGAGGGCCAAGAACAAAGGGTAGCTGGGCCTGGATTCTAGGCTGGAGCTAGGGCTGGGCGGCCCCTTTCAAGCTGAGCTAATGGCCGCTACAGGCCACACTTCCTTCCCTTTGCAGCCTCCCGCTGAGTGGAAAATTAGTGTATGGAAGCCAGACTGGAAACAGGCCTGGCCACCCTCCCTGGGGCTGGGTCGTTGGCTGGGATCACCCTACCCCTACCCCCACCCTCTTTTCATCTCTAGGGGCCTCTGTTGCCCCTGCAGGGCTCCCTGTATGCTTGAGCTTGGTGAATTCCAGGGGCATCAGCTAATGGGGACCTGCTCTGCCAGGCACTTCTCAGCCTGGAAGCCATCCAGAATTTACGGAGTCAGCCATAAATCAGGCAACTGCATGATGCTGGGTCTGGCAGGGGTCACTCTTTGATCTGTCTTGGGCTCTGGGTGGAAATGGGGCCAAGGGATAAAGGCCTTAGTCATGACAGTCCCCTTACCTCTCACTGTGTTGGCTGCCTAGGCCACAGCCTTCAGCACTTTGAACCTCCTGGCCATTGTGGGCACAGGTGACCGGCCCCTGGGCACATTCAGGGAACGTGCATTTCTGGGATAAATGAGACACTTTTGTGGGGTGGCTGACCTCAGCCCCCTAGTCTGAGAAATGGGTATATCTGGGGAGGCCGTGGTGATGGCTGCGTTAGAGTCAGGGTTTTCGAGGAAACCGCTGGGACCTGGGGGCTGTGTGGCCAGCTCAGTGTAAGGAACTGCCTGAAATGGGGCAGAAGGAAGCCAGAGCTGGAGCTGATGGAGTGGACTGCTGAGAAGTGACCCTGGGCTCTGATCAGGGTGACAGCCAGAGGCAGGCTGGGCTGATGTTTGTTGACGGGGCTGTAATGCTTGAGGCTGGCCCAGGAGAGCTCAGGGTGAATGTTTTGCCTCTAATGAGGTCACTTTGAGACCAGCCCATGCCCAGGCTCTCAGTGGGAGGGGTGTCCCCATAGAGGGTGGTGTGTCTCTTTGGGGAGGTAATGCCCCCTTTGGGTGGGGCCTACAGCCTGCCTGAGATCCCTGGGCACCCCTGGCTCGAGACAATGAGCCATGCTGTCCCAGCTGCTATCAGGGGCAGGGATGACCACTTCACTCTGGAGACGTTGCCAAGTGACCCATCCACAGTAGTGCTCCCAGGCTCTACCACGGCTGGCTGGCAGCTGCAAAGACAAGGATAGGGTCTGAGCCCCTGCCCCAGAGAAAGCTCAGGAAGGGAGGGAGCCCCGGAGGCCACTTCTCGCTAGCCTCCCGCCAGGCTCTGGCCCAGTGCCGTTACCCGCAAGCTGGTTGTCACGGAGCTACAGATGCGTCTTATTAGCCGTGAACCAGCGTGGTTAATGATGGTGAGGCGGTGGGTTGGCTGTCAAGGGCACAGGGAACCTCCTATTAACTCTGATAATTATCTTCCTGCTGGGCTCATGTGGTTGAACTAGTTTGGGCCATAATGATGTTATGGATGGTGTTGCACTGGCTGCATCATGAGCTAGGGTGGTGGGCTCCCTGTGTACCTGGATGCTGACTGCTGCCCCTCGCTGTCCCCAGGATCCTTGCCTCTCTACTCTGCTTCTTGACAAGCTCCCGGCTTCTGGGGTTCAGCCAGCGTGCCGCCCTGACGCCGAGAACCGCTGCGACGTTTGCACCACCCACCTCCACCAGCTCACTCGGGAAGCCCTGCGCCTGTTACAGACTCCCGCCAGCCACGAGGACCCTGATGCTTCCCGAGGAGGCCTTGTGGCTCCCAGCCCTAGGGACCCACCTGGACCAGTGGGCCTCACAGGGAGGCAGCCCCCTGTGGGACCTGACAGGAGGAAGGCAACAGCTTGGCCGTCCGGCCCCAGCGTCCAGGTGTCCGTGGCACCAGCGGGCCTCGGGGGAGCACTGAGCACAGTTACCATCCAGGCCCAGCAGTGCCTTGAGGGTGTGTGGAGCCTCTCAAGGGTCAACAGCTTCTTGCCGCCCACCTGCCTGGTGAGTGCTCTGCGTAGGTGGGCTACTGGATCCCAACTGGATCCCTTTTGGGCTCCTGACCACATCTGGGTGCTGTGCAGCATGGTGTTGGCAATGCAAACCCAGGAAGGTCAGGGATGCTTTTGGCTAGCTTGCCTCTCAGATCATCTGATGCTGTGGGCTGAGGGAGGAACCCAAGGTCTCCTGGGATGACCTCATCTGGGCTTGGGTTTAGAGAGGCATCTTCCATTGAGGCACTTCCGTGGCAGGCTGTCCTCAGGGGCATAGAGTGGGTGACGTAGACCTGCCCTGTGGACGGTTGACAGAACCTGGAATACAGTGAGGCCCACAGTTGCTGGCACTGACGTTCATAGGTTAAAGGATGTCCCCCAAGCCTCCCCTCTCGCCAGAGAGCCCTGGGAGGGCCTGGCTCCCCTTAATCCAGCCCTACAGCCCCTGACCAGGAGCAGTTGTCTGGGGCATTGCCTGCATGGGTGCTTCTCAGCGTCTTTCTTGGAGTCTCTCCAACACCCCATGTCCCCAGCTTTCCACCTGGTTCAGGGAATCCCAGGGTGGGAGTTAAGAGAGCAGTGCCGTTGGCCTAGAGGTGTCCTCGGGTGCTGGAAGGTGGGGCTCGGATTTAGGGAGTATAAGAGGTTATCTCTGGGCCCTGGAAGAGGGCCTGCCACCACAAGGACACAGCCAGCACTCTACATGAGCCCTGCTTGACTTAGCCCTTCTCCAGGGGCACCATGCTGAGGGCACAGCCAACTGCCCCTCGAGGACTCTAGCGGGGAGGGCAGTGTACTTTGTACTGTTGGTCTGAGTTCCCCTGGTGACCCAGTGGGAGGGATCCTCTGGGCAGGGAAGGTGTAAATAGATCTACAGGAATGAGGTACTGGTAGCTTAGCGGGGAGAGGCAGGAGGTGAAGGGGGGCAGGCTGCTGTGGATCATGTGTGCCTGGCTACATGGAGAAGCCCCCTCCCTGGAGTCCTGATTGTAGAGGATCTGTGGGTGTTTCCAAGGAACCGTGCTTCTGTGGTGGAGTTTCAGGTATGCATTCCAGGCACACAGCAGCCAACCATGCAGGCCTGGGAAGTTTGCAAAGTCCCTGGTGTGGGCTGGTGGGCTCTGTGTGTAGCATTTCAAGGAGATAGGCTGAGGGACCCCCGAGCCACTGGGCATTGTTGATACAAGCTCCCATGGAAGGAAGACATCTCCCGTTTTCTGACTGTAGGTACCTCTGTGAGGTGGGTAAAACTTGCCGGCAGGACTTTGCTCTTGGATGTGGTGTGTGCTGAGAATTCTGCCCAAGCTGGAGCTGGTCTCTGGGGTTTGTTCGGGGGCTGGTCTTTTGAGGCCATCTATCCTGAGGGTTGGAGTGCCATGTTGGTCATGGCCCAGCACTCTTCCCCTTACCATACTGAAGGGAGGTCAGCTGCTCTGTCCTCCTGAGGCTTTGATCCAACAGCTGGGCTGCCTGAGGAATGGGGAACAGAACCCAGGTGTAGGGTACAGATGCTACTGACTGCTCAGGTGAATTAATTAATCCCTGGCATTAAGCTGGACCCCAAAGACAAGCTCAGGTGATGTGCTCAGACCTAAGACGCTGGTCCAAAGGGGTCTGGGTGGCCGCATTGATTGACTGGCCTTAGGTCTGAGCAAGGCTGACGTTGATGGTCTTCATGCTTTGGTGTGGTGATGAGGGCTGGGAAGGATGCTGGGAGGGTCACTGGCCTTTAGTTAGGGAAGTCTGACTGGGGCCGGCAGTGCCATAAAATGTGGGCATTTAAGGCTCCCACTCCTCATTTCGTGTGCACATTGATTGTGTTTGGGAAGGTGGGAATGGATTTATAATTAGAGAACAGACCTGGCAATCAATAGGGAGATTATTAGAACCATAAACAGGACTTTAGGCTGCAGATGAGGCGATGTCCCCCGAAGCAGGGCATCAATTGCTGATGATCAGGGACTGCCTGGGCGCTCTGGTATTAAACACTTCTAGAGAGATGCATTGTGAATCTGTCACAGATGGGCAGTGGCCTGTGAGGGCTGATTAGGTGGATTGGTTCCCATAGGTGGGAAAGGCAGCCTGGCCCCCACCATAGTGGAATGAGGAGTGGAGGGCCAGGTCTGGGTCCCATGGGCACTTTCATTTTGACTGAGGAAAAGTGGTTGACTCTGGCTGGACAGTTGGTCCTTAGGGAAGATGGTATGACCTATGTCTTCGTAAACTCTCTGGAGCCACAGGCAAGGCCTGGAACATTCTAGGTGCTGTGGCTGAGAGCTGACCTGATCCCTCTATGTGCGTGTTACTGTGGTACAGCTGCCCTCATGGCCCCAAGTTCCTTTGGAGCGAGGAGCTATGGGCCTCCACAGCTTGAACCCAAACCACAGCCACATCTCATTTGGGTTTGGAGGAGTGTGCCATGACAGGCTGTCCTCAGGGAACAGCTCGGGTGACATAAGCTTGTCCCAGGGATGGATGACAGAGCCTGGAGTACACAGTGAGGTACTGACTTTTATACATTGAAGGATGACCTCCAAAGCTCCCCTCCCACCAGGGAGCCCTGTGAGAGCCTGGCTCCCTGTAACCCTTGATCAAAGAGGAGCCCTTTCCTGGCCATTTTGCCTATGGAGCATCCAGCTGTTACTCTGGAGCTCCTGGGGGATTGTCCCTACTAGTCTTTCTAGACTAGCAGAAGTTCTCAACCTGTGGGGCGTGACCTCTTTGGGGTCAAAGGACCCTTTCATAGGGGTCTCCTAAGACAATCTTGCATATCAGATATTGTACATCATAACTCAAAACAGTAGCAAAATGACAGTTATGAAGTAGCAACAAAAATAATTTTATAGTTGAGGGTCACCACAACATGAGGAGCTGTTAGAAAGGTTGAGAACCACTGCTCTAGACTGTCAGGTGGAGACACTGGTACTGTGACAGATGAGGACGTTTCCCCAGTGCCAGCCTTGTGGCATGTCCTGCAGTCAGAAGCCCTCATGGAGGTCAAGAAACCTGTTGTCATCTTGAAGCAGAAGCTGCAGGATAGGAAGGACTTCTGATCCTATAGTTAGTTTGAGATGGCACAGTTGACATCGAGGGACGCCTCGGTTCTCCACTGCGTGGTGGCTGTTGGGTAGCACCGTCCTGGGGGTGCCTGCTTGCCTCCCACTTCAAGCTGTGCGGGGAGCCTGCTGTCTGCTATTCACAGACGTAGGTGGATACTGGAGCGTGGATGAGCTCCTGCTGCAGTCTGGCCCTCCACTGATGATTCTAACTTGTTGCTGACTTCCCTGTTCAGGCCTTGTTTTACCCACCCACATAGTGGGGGTTGGTAGGATGTCCTCCTCTTCCATGAGAAGTCCTAGTGAAGCTGCTTCTGTGGTATGAGTGGGGACAATGCCCTAAAGGTATGGGACTTCCCAACCTTGGGCCAGGCCCTGGAGGCCTCTGGACGGTGAGGCCAGAGGAGGGGAGCAGGCAAAGAGGTCCCACTGAGGGTCCTACATTCTCTGCAGGACACTACCCCCTCCGTTTTATATACTTGCCCCAAGTGTAGCCTCAACCGAGCCTCCAGGTTGCTTCTCAGTCCCTCACAGTCCCTCAGCACCTGGTAGGGTATTTATTAGAGGGCACTGTCCTTCATGCCAGAACCTTGTAGATGGAGAGATCAGGCCTAGAGGGCTGCTGAGGTGGGCTAGTCTGCGTTTCTTAAACTCGGTTCCACAGAACCCTGGTGTTCTGTAGAGGTCAGCTGACACTGGGTGACGGCGTAGGTAGGTTCTGCATTGTCTTGCCTGTGTGTGGGTGCAGGATCTGGCTGTGAGGTCATGGCGTCGGGGCTCTGCTAGCTGTCCCTTGGCCAGTGCTGGCCTCACGCTCTCCTCTCTCCACGCTTTTCCTTTCGTTGCTGCTGTGTGCCTCCATCACACTTTCTGTTTGTCCGTCCACCTCCCCCTGCCCCGTGTTGTGCTCCCCTCCTCCTGCCCACACCACCACTGCTCTGCACTCGCTTTGGGACGGCTTCTTTTGGCATTTCCGGGCTCTGCTTCTGGCAGGAATTGGCAGTGGCCGTCCCGATGGACAAAGCCGTGTCATGGCAGCTGGTGGGACGGTGGAGCCAAGTCACATGCGGGACTCCTGAGACAGGTCAGTGTGGGGAGGACCAGTGGTGCAGGTGGGTCAGCCGGCCAGAGGCCCTGGTGTTTCTGGAGATGCCCCAGGGTGGCTGGGCCTATGGGAGTGGGTAGAAGGGCCACGTGGGGTGTGGGGCAGCAATTCTGGCCCCTGTGACTCCTTCAGTCCTCAGTGTCTGGCAGTCAGGCAGGGTGTTATGGGACCCAGGGCCTGGGCCCTCAGTACTGCCGTCACAGAGTGCTGAGCTAACTCTAGGTACTGGGGGCCATGGGTTGGACACCCCTCCTCTTGGAGCCTGTCCAAGCGTTCCTGGCCCTGGGCTCTGGCTGCTGTGCCCAGTAGGTGCTCAGCCAAATCCAGCGCTGCTCCGATGGCTCAGACTACAGATGTCAACCTTGCAGGTTGAACGTTTATGCTTTCCTGTGGAACTCTTCCCAGCTAAGCAGCTCAGTCTCTTGTAGGAAAACACACTAAGTGACAGGGAAAGGGACTCTCATTTGATGTGAGGGAGTGGCTTAGAGAAGAAGGGGGCTGGCCAGGCCGGGTTCTGAGGCATGTTTAGGAGTGTAGTCCTACACACCTACGGTCAGGTGGCTGACAAGGTGTTTGGTGCCGTGTCTGGTAAACTGTTCCGGGCTTGACCTTTTCTGCTATTGACCCTCCCTTCTTGCAGTCCTGGGGTAGTGGATGCTGCTGGGGACTGTCAAGGTGCTGGGCTTGCGCTGGCCGAAGCCTTGGGCTGGGCTCTGGACTTTTACGGGCAGAGAGACTGTTCTTTCTCCCAAGGGGGAGGGTGTTAGAAGCTGGGGTTCTTCAGGGACTGAGAATGTGAAGTCTTCTCTGTGAGGAGGGTAACTGCCCTGGGTTAGTGCCATCTCTGGGTACAAGGTGGCTTGTTCTACAGAGGTGCCACATCTGGTCTCAGGGCTGCATCCTTTGAGAGACCCTAGAAATACTGAGCTCAGCCCAAGGTCCCCAGACCAGGCCTGTGCCCTCTCAGCCTGGGGATCCCGGGCTCTGCCAGCTGGGACACAGGCCGTATTGGCTGGAATGTTGACCTCCCCACTCAGGCTGAGTGGGGAGGATATATTGGAGGGTGAGGGGCACGGGGGTTTCCAGGAAGAGACCAGCAGCCTGTCCTACTCTGCTAGGGCTTGGGTCCCCTCCACCCCCAGAGCCAGAGGGCCAGGTAAACATCATGTGGAAGCTGTCCTGGGAGCATTTAATTATATCTGTGCTCCACGACGAGGCCTCTCCCTTTCTAGAATTTATTTTAGCTAATTAGTTGGAAATGCCAGAGTTGTATTTCAGGCAGTGGAGTGTCATACGTTATCACATGGGGGACAATTAGCACTCATGCCAAGTATTTATTGTGGTGTCTTGTATAATTGTGCCTCTCGGTGATCCCAGATGGCCCGGGGATGTGGGGCAAAGGTCTGTCTGCCTGACCTCTGTGGTCACTACAGGCCTTGATGAGGGTGGCGTTAGAGTCTGTTCCTGGTGGGGTCTGCCTTTTCTTCTGTGCCTGGGACAAACCTGTCGTGTACCCTGAGCGTGGGACTTGGGTCCTTGCAGATTGTCTCGGAGGCTAGGCCTTTCTTGCGGGGTCCCAGTGTTTCAGCTATGACTTTCCAGTCACACAGGCAGGATCTTGCAAGTGTGTGGGTAGGTGGGTGGGTGGATGGGTGGGTGGGTGGGATTGAGGGGTAAATGAGAGTACTCAGCCTGGGGCAGTGAGTGTTCCTCTGTCTCCTGATGGTTTCTCATGTGGATTTCTCCTTCCTCCAGGCTGAGGCGGCTGTGGCTGCCGTTGCCGTGGCCGACACAGTCCGAGACTGCCCTCCAGCTGCAGGCCCTGATGGTATGTCTAAGGCTTGGGGCCGAGGGGCAGCATGCACTACAGCCCTGGTTACTCCAGCCCCAGGCTCCTCAGCAGGGGGTTCCACAGGCCCATCGGCTGCAGCCTCTTTCTTTATAAGGTATGTCTCTGGGGTCACGCAAGCTGCAGCATGTTGGGGAATGGAGGCCCTGAGTTCTTGGTCCCTGGTGGCCTGTGGCCTATTCTTGGGAGAACTGTGGCTCAGTCAGTGAAAGAGTGGGACATCAGACTGATGATGAGTAGTGCGGGAGTAGAACATCAGACTGAGCAGCTCAGCTCATGGCCTGGCTGGCCTCCCAGGGCACCTTTCAAAGGTACCTGTCTGGGACCTAGAGCTCAGGTGCATAGAAGTGACAGTGCCGTGGCTTGACTCCTTCCCTTCAGGATGCCTCGCTTGAAGATGTGAGGTAGCATGATGGTCTGACCAGAGGGAACAATGTACTTCAACGTGGGAGGTGGGAACACAGCCCCCCCACCCCCCGCCCCAGCTTGGGCAGTGGATAGGTAGGGGAACAGAACAGTCCTCTGCTCCAAGGTTCTGCAGACTCCAGGCTGGAGTCCTACCCTCTTCCAGCTGCCTGAGGAACAGGGATTACAGGATGTAATCGCCATAATGAGAGGTAATGGCAGCCAGCTGGGGGTCACTGTCCCATTAACAGCACACATGGGCGCTGATAAGCTTGTCTGTATCATGCTGGGCAGTGTGCAGAGGACGTCTTATCAGCCCTGGTCCGGGGGGACTGCAGGGCCTGATGGGGGGCGTGACGGGGCATGTGATTAGGGTATTGTCGGTCCTGGCTGATGAATGCTGTCATGCCGTGCGGTACTACCTCCCGTGACTGATGTGGCCTTAGCCACCACCCCAATTAGGTGCAGAGAACCTGGCTAGGACCTTCCAGATGGGGACATGTAGGAGTCCTTTTCAGCCTGCTTGGGAGCCTCTGTGTACCACCAGCAGACAAGGTGGTGTCTAGGCGGCTGGGCATGAGGGGCAGGTAGCTGTCTGTGTCCTTATCCTGCTTAGTTCTGGTTTCAAGGGCCTTTGCCTTGAGGATTTGGTGGCCTCTGGGGCAGCTACATTCCTGGCATGGTGCTTGGTAGGAGGTTTAGAAACGCTCAGATCTTTTGAAAAGAGTTTACTTGGCCACTGGTCCTGAGGCTGGGTAGCGCCCAGCACCCTGATTCTGAGGCCCCTGGTGCCTGAGGAGAATCTTGACACTGACTGCGGTGTGTGTGAGGCCCTCTCCCACTGGCTCATTAGCCACCCTGCCTGGCAGCGGGCAGCAGGTGCTGGCTGCCTTTTGTCTCAACCCTGGCTATGGAGGCTCCTCTGCCTGAGCAACACCCTGACCTTGGAAAGTTACCATAGAAACAAAGAAACAAGTGGACTTGGGTTAGGGGCTGGAGGCAGGTTTCCCAAGGCTGGTCTATGTATGGGGGTGGGGGTGGGGAGCGCTCCTGGCTGCCGTTCCTTCCAGCATATGGGTCACTCTGAATCTCAGTGGCTTCCTGAAGACCTGTTGAGGGCCGGGTTAAGGGTGATAGTGTTTCTGCAGGTGGTGTCCCACAGGGCTGAGATGGCTAGTGGGAGGCGCAACCCAATGAGCTTTGAAACTATGCAGCCACTGCCTGGCGCTGTGGATAAAGGGGAGGCATGGAGTTGGGGAGGGGCTTGCCCAGAGTGTACCAGGAGGCAGTAGAACTTTGGCCCCACCCCACGGCCCCTGGCTCATACGGAGTAGATGGTGTGTTCCTACCTTCACTCTCTGGACCTGGATGGGTGGAAATATCCTTGCTCATCCCTGCCCTTGGGAGGCTTGCATGATGGGAGAGGGGATGAGTCTGGAGTCTGTGAAGGTGTCCTGGGATGGAGGCCTGATCAGAGCGCTGCCCTTGTGTGCTCTGGGGGTGGGCCTCAGGGCCTGAGGAGGAGCCTGGCAGGTGCGTCTGTGCTGTGCACACGGAGTGGCGGTGGGCTCAGCAGTTTAGGTTCTCAAATCTCACAGTCATGGGGTGAGTCTGGGCCCTGCCACTTCTCTGAGTACCCTCCCCAGGCGGAACAACCAGCCCAAGCCTTCCTCAGCCACTTCCGTGTGCCGTGTCTACAGGGAAGTACACTGCAGTCCCCAGCGTGGGTAACTGAGCGCCAGGCGGGCAGAGTATCATCCCCTCAGCTGGACCCGAGTGGTTGAGCGCTGACTGGATGGATGTCCCCAGTTGAGGCCACTCTGTGGGGGCTGCCGTGACCTTGACACCCATGTCCTGAACCCTCTGATGGCTCTGCGGCCTGCAGCCTCCTCTCTGTCTCTGACGTTCCCGTTAGCACTGCCCACCTGCCTGGCTATCCTTCTGCCCTTAGTAAAGATGGGTTGCCTCTGGGACCCAGAATCTAGAGATCTTGGGAACCTCTGCTGGAGGAGGCATCTTTCAGGTAGCTATGGGGCAAGGATGTCTTTCTGGTACTCGAAGCTTCCTGGCCCCTGTGGAGCCCCAAGTGTCTTTCTGGACGTACGTTTGGGCCTAGCCGGCAGAGGTGCTGAGGCTCCAAAGCCGGGTCTGAGCTACCAGGAGGGAAGACTTGTCAGCTCAGTCTCTTGCTTGCTCCAGTCTCCGGTGTAAGGCCCGCAGGGGACAGCGGCACCACAGGCCCAGGGAGGCCTTAGGTGGTAGCTCCCTCCAGTCATGTCTTAAGTCCCTATTACTGTCCTGTGGGACCCACCAAGGAGCTCCCAATGAGTACTTTAGTCCTCATGAGGCAGACCCTGCAGATGGCAGGTCTGCTATGGTGAAGGAGGCTTGTTGTGGCCTTGCCATGCCCACCAGCCTCTGAGCTGAGGGAAAGCGTTGGTTGGATTGGCAACCGCTGATCGCTCCAAGGGCACAAGCTGCCTTTCAGATGCTCAAAGACCTCAGTGTCAAGTCCATCCAACTCTAAAGTACCTTCCTCTTTGGAAGAGGTACATTTTCTTTATGAAAAGGGGGAAAAAAAACAAAACATTTTTTCTCTGTTCTCATGAATCAATGACCAGAGAGACGATGAATCTGGGGTTGCTGTTCAGGCTGGCATTCACAAACTGGGTCATTCATGCCTTCATTCAGGTCTGCGCCGGGCTTCCTGTGAGCTCGGGCTTGGCTTGGCTGGTGTCTCTGTAGTCATCTCAGGCCAGAGTAGTTTTATGGAGCAGGAGGCTTAGGGCTGGGCTCTACCTTGGGGCATCAGGACAGGCTTCCCGGAGGTGGTGTCCCTGGGGTTGAGAGGGCTGTTGGGAAGCTCCTGCCTTTTTTAATTTTCCAGTCAGGGGCAGATGGCTCAGACTGGCCCACTCCTCCCTGCATGTCCTGCTGCCCCAGGGCTGCCACTTCCACACAGTGTGGTGGCCTTGATGGTCCTGGGTAGGGTACCCTATCTTTTCTTAGCCTTGGTGAGGCACATGTTTCCTGTGCCTTTGCTGCTCAGAACCAAACTGGGGTCCTCAGTGGGCAGGCTTGGCCTCTGAGACTAAAGTCCCTGCAAGCCGAAGCCTTGCAGTCTTGGGAGGTTGGTGGGAATTTGTCTCATCTTCATCAGAGAGAAGGTACCTGTCCTGGGGCGTCCGTCAGTCGTCAGGGACCTGCTGTGAGTCACATTTTGTGAACTCTGGAGGCTGGGCCTGCTCCAGCAGCTGCTGGCTCCTAACCCTTCTGGGAGGTGCTGCAAGTCAGGTCAGACCAAGGTGCTGGCCGTGTGCAGGAGGTAGTTGGGTCTCTGCACCCACTTACAGGCAAGAAAGCTACTCTAGGAAGCCTCCTTGTCCTGCCCAGGAATCCCTGGACCCCTTTCTGCTCAGCTGGGATGGCATAGCTCTTCCATTAGTTCCCTGCACTGGGCAGTACCAGGCAAGGGGGTTGTGACTGCCCTGCCCTGATCATACCTGGAGAGAACAGTGCTTTCTGAGGCTGGACGGAGGCTTTTCCTCAGGAGGCCGCTGGGGTGGGATCTGGAGTGGGAGGCCCCAAATAGGGAGGTGGGAGGCATGGAGAGCCCCTGAGCGATGGCCGAACAGTATAGCTCTCTGCTGTGGCCCTTCCCAGGCACTGCCAATGTCCTCTGACCCCCACAGGAGTAGTTTGGGTTGTAGCTGAGGGTCGATCCTTCTTGCCTTGACCTTTGACTTCTCGGTGTACACAGTCTGGTAGTGTTGGCCTCGCTTGCCTTGTTTTGCTGTGTGCCTCTTCTCTGAGGGTGCTGTGACAGACTTCCTCGCATGGCTCATTTGAGCTTTGCCAACACAGGCTCAGGCAGGTGCTAGGCAAATGCTTAAGGCTCTGTGTGAGGTTTGAGTTTGCACCTCAGGGTGCAGGTGCCACCACTGCCACCAGAGAACCCAGGTTCTGGGGCCCAGGGCTCTTCCTGGGCAGGAGACCTCCACTCCCTGCTCTGCCCTGTCTGCTGCACGCGGGTGCTGCTGCGGCTCCGTTAAGGACTCCGCCATGCATCGTAGATTACTTTTATTTTCTGTGATGACACCTCACTAGGAGGAAGCTGTCCCTGGGGCCTCTTAAAAGACAACTCCTATTAAAGATGAGAGAAGTTACCAGAGCACCAGCAGCGTGGTGGGAGGTGCCAAGGAGGGCCCCGGGCTCTGGGCTCTTGCGTGTTGGATCCTTCTGAGGAGGACCAAGTGGACCTGGGAGGCCTACAGGGATGGGGAGAAGGAGCCGGGGCATTTGGGGATATGGGGGAGGGGTGGACCTGGTTGGATAGCTTCTCATCCTGGTCACCTGCCCCCACCCGGGTCTTCTTCTTTGGAAAATGGTGACAGGCACAGGGAGTGTGGCTCAGCCAGGGTAACCATGGTTTGAATTTACAGTGGTGATATTCTTGGGTCCTTGTGGTGTGGGTTAGGGCCGTGTGGCTCTCATGACCTCAGTTATGGTAGGAGGCAAAGCCTTGGCTGGAGGACTTTGCAGGGGGAGGGTGTTGGAGGGCAGTGGGAACAACTGTTAAAAGGGTCTGGGGCCTTCAGGAAAACCCATCCCGGGACAGAGACCTGACCCGTGAGATGTATCCCTGGAGTACAGTCAGCTTGAAGAAAGCTATGGAGGGTAGGAATGAAGGCTGTGACTTCAGGGATCTCCCAGAGCAGAATGCAGTCCTTTGCCTACAAGGACCGTCTGTCTCCTGCCCTGGCTGTCGTCCCAGCTTGGGGCCACACCACTCAGAAAAATAGAGTTCAGGCCGTGAAGCTGTAAGAGTTTCTGGCTGTTTTCTCAGAGCGATTCCTGTATGGCTGATGGAGTCTGAGGGTGGAGCAGCGTGGTATGGACAGACACAGTGACGGGGTAGTTGTTGGTATACTCTGAGCCCCCTGCCTCTCCTCCCCAGGGCTGCCCAGAAGCTCAGCCTGGCCTCCAAGCGCAAGAAGCACCACCCACCACCTGCGCCCACCACTCGGGGCACGTCCACCTACCCCACGGACTTCAGTGGCACTCTGCAGCTGTGGCCTCCCCCAGTGCCCCCCTGCCTGCTCAGGGCTGCCTCCAAGGCCAAGGAAAACCCCAGCAACTTTGGAAAGGTAGATCCTACCTGAGGTCAGATGGCCTGGGTGTGGGAGGCCAGGGCTATCTAATAAGATGTAGGAGATAGAGGGCCCCACTTTCTTCTCCAGGGCCACATTAGGACAGCTGACAGAGCTAAATATGGGGAGCCTGAGCCTCTGGGAAGCAATGCCCCAAAGGGCATAAGGAGTGTGGAGCTGAGGTGGGAAATGACGGGAAGAAGCTTGTCCCTCAGGTCCCAGGGACATGTTCCAAGATAGCATGTGGTGGGGCATCTGGGCCTAGGATGGGGCTGAGCTGGAGAGCCTCAGTCTTGCTTCTTCCTCGCTGGATGCTGCCTTGAGGTGGGGCTGGGCAGGAGGAAGGGGTGGGACCCCTCAGCTTTCCTGAGTCAGGGGATCCCGGCAGCTCAGCCAGATGGGTTTCAGTTGGGGAAACAGATCTAGGAAGGGTGAGAACCCTGTGTGGTGTTGAGACAAGCTGGTTGGCTCCAGACCTTCTTCCAAGAGTTCTAATTTGATTCCTAAGATTGGTACTCTGCTGAGGAAGAAGTCCCTGTACCCCAGGCCCAGTGGGCTGCCCCTGTGGCAGGACCGTGCAGATGCATGGGTGAAGTGGGCCCTATGCCCCCAGGGTGGAGAGCCAGACTCTATCAACCACTGTGGAGAGGGGGTTCCTGACCTCTGGCACGTGTTTTTCACTGAACCTTTGCCACTCCAAGGGCAGTGTCCCCTGCCAGGCATCCTGGGGGTTATGGAACTGGACCGCCCCGGCTTGGCACTAGCCCTGCACGCGCGCCGTGTCCTGCGCACATGGTCAGCACTGGCTAGTGGCAGTGGACTCCGAAACAGGGACCAGAGAGGAAGCTGTGTGTTTGCAGACTTTCCTTCCAGAAGGGAGGCCTCCTTCTGTGGCAGAGCCCCTGAGGAAGGAAGGACTTTCTAGACAGGGCTGCCCAGACAGGCAGCTGCAGGCGGGTGGGAGGGACTGGGACTCTTTCAGGCCCAGCTGACTTCACTCTGCACACTTTTAGCTAGCACTGTGGGCTGCTTTTCTTGCCCTCTGCTGCCTCTCAGAATGCTAATTGGTGGCTGGAAGCCAGGACTCCTGGCTCCTCCCTTCCCCTGGGAAGGGGACACACCCCATGGTTTCCTCAAGGCAGTCTGCTGGAGGTGGCCTCCGTTGGGGTGGAGTATGGGAAATAGATTAGCCTGGGGTTGATTGCAGACAGTTGGCATGGGAGCCACATACGTGTTCAGTGTGGCCCGTAGTGCTGTGGCCAGTAGTGCTGTGGCCCAGGAGTGTCGTAGAGTTGACTCAGAAAGTTTCTCCGTTCTGGACCCAGCTGTGTGGATCTGAACCAGTCACCTTCTGCTCCTGGCCCCAGGCCACTGTATTGCAGTGGTGGGTTTACTTGGGCAGCCCAGCTGTCTGGGGCCTGATGGGGCCGTTCTGTGAAGGTCTGTGTGTGTACAGTTGTTCGGCTCCGGGTTGGCTGGGCTGCGAGCGGGGCCAAGGCAGCCTGCCTCGTTTAGGACAGTTACAGTTCTTGGTGACAGGCGTCACCTGCCTCTGTGCCCTATTCTGTTGGGAGGAGGGGTGTCCCTGACCCCCACTACCCATGCCCGCCAGGCCTTGGCTGCCCCCACTTTCACACTGGCAGTGTTTAGTAGATGAGGCCGGTGGCGTCAGCACTGTCTAGTGAGGAAGGGAGGGAGGGAGATTGGACCGAGGCCTGAGTGACTTGAGCACCCCAGTCTCCTCTGCCTGCCACAGCTCTAGGTGGGTCCCACTGACCAGGCTGTCACCGTCTGGCTGTGTGGGTACAGGGCTGGGATGAGACCGGGGGAAGAATGGCTGGGCCTAGGACCAGCCTGTTTGTTCTCTTAGCCTGTCTGTCCACCTAGCTTCTCTTCCTCAGAGGCTGTGGTGGGTGTGGGGACGGTGTCTGCCTTAGGGCTGATGGGATGAGGAGTTCCGACTCTTTTCTGGACATTAAAGCTCAGAATGGCACCTGCTCTTTATTGTCACTGTGTTTTGGGGGCCTGCCAGGTCTCTGCTGTCCGAGGAAGCCCTCAGCCTTCTTTTCTGCTGACCCTGGACCATTCAGGGCTTTCCCCAGAGACCAAGTGTCCTGGCCACCTGCCTGTTACCCGGCCCTGTCCCCCACACCGCTGTCCCCCTCCCTGGCTCTCGGTGTCATCAGCACTAATGTCACATCACCAGAAGTACCTCCTGAAAGGCGTTTAATATTGCCACGGAAAAGAAGTTAGATTACATTCAGTGTCTGACATTAATGTGCTACTTAAGATAATTCATCATACCGTGGTATTAAAAAAGACATCTCTGGTGTTGGGTGCTGAGTGGCGCCCATCCCCCTCCCCAGATTGGTCCACCTCTGGGGAGCTGGAAGCCCGGCTTTTATGTAAAATGTGCTTCCCTCCCCCCAGCTCCAGTGGCTTTGTGATATCTGCACATTTGGGGGGTGAGGATGCTCTTGTCTCCCGAGAGACCCTGTCATTTCCCTGAGGTAATGACAGGTTCTTTCCAGCAGACAATGGACGGGGGCAGTGGGGGGCAGGCTGGACGAGATGCCCTGCTCAGTCCCCTCCCTGCCTGGGGACTCGGGATTAGTATCTGCTGAAGAGGCATCCGCAGACATCAGAGCCAAATCACAGCTTCTCCAGGCCTCTCCTCCCCACTAGGCAGCCTCTCACATCTCCAGAGCCCATTTGGTTCCTGAAGTGGTGAGGAGTTCACACTGGAAAAAAATTGCCAAAAATTACCTGGAAGTGTACATTTTCGTCTGCATTGCAGCAGCGTGTGGAAATGAAATCGTTTTGTTCCCGTCACTGGGGAATAAAGGAATCGATTCTTGCCTGATGGAGCCCAGGTTCTCAGTAGTACAATAGCCAAGTATTTCTTTGCTCCCCTCTCTCCCCAGAGGGTGGGACACTCTGCTCCGCAGGAGGCTCTGCATATCAATGTGCCCCTTGTCCGCTGGGAGCCAGCCCGTGGTGCTTGCGTAAGCTGCCCCCTAAACCAATTTTGCAGCATTATGTATCTGTCACTTACAATTAAATCCTTGAAAAATATTGGTTCTGAAATGAGTCTCTGGTAATTTGATTTACACCAATGCGAAGTCAGAGATTTCACTGGAGAGTGAAAGGTGTGACCTCCAGCCAAGGGAGGCCCTAACTCAGGGTGGCTTCTGAGGAAATAGTGCCTCCCACCTGCCCCAGCCTCCCTCCTCCGCATTACTGCGCCTGTGGGGAGTATCTGTCCTCCACACAGGTTTTGGGGTGCCGCAGTGCAGCTTTCTTTGGCATCCTTGTATCCTCCATTGCATTTTCATGGAAGGTTTTGGGGTCCATTGTTCTGGGCCTTATGGACCCTGGCAGTCACTGGGCATATTGGAATCTCCTTTGTTTCTGCCAGGGCCCAGGCTGACCAGTCAATAGCAGGGCTCCAGGAGCTCAGGTCCACCCCTGCCCTCTCCTCCACACACCTCCCAGCCTCAGTTTCTCCAAATTGGGGCTCGTTAGGCAAGACTTCAGAATTGCCTTTTCTCAGATTGGATTCTCGTTCCGGGGAACTTCCTCCACTCTGTGCCCATCCTAGCTTCTCTCCTTCGTGAGCTTCTCTAGCCTGGCTTCCTGAGTTGTTTCAGGGCGCAGGCGGCAAGCCTGGAGTTTATCCCCACAGCCTCTCGGCCTTCTGGGGCCCTTCTCCTTTTCTGTGGGTTTGCACATTTGTTCACTCTACAGGTGTGCCCACTCTCTTCCTGGGATGCGAGTCCTCCCATCAAGGACTTTGTCCTGAGGCTGGTGATGGTGCCGGCTCACCTTCAGGGTTTTCTGAAGGAGAAACACCTAGGGGCCTAGGGAGTGCTCCCTGTCTCTGCTAACTGACCTCTCCTTCCCTACCTTGCCTCTGTCTCCCGCTTTGCTGACTGGCTGTGCACCCCACCAGCCTTACCCCACCCTGGGCTTCATTTTCTCTCTATCCGGCTGACCTCATGTGGGAGCCGCTCAGGCAGCATTCCTGTGGTCTCAGCACCCATGCTGAGACCTGGTCTGCTGTCCTGACTCGAGCTGGCTTCCCCTGCTCTGTAATTAGTGACCAGCTGGGTGGAGGGCGGAGCTCAGATTCCTGCTTCTGCCAACCCCCAGGTAAAGGTTATGCTACGTATCTGGCCGGCACAAGGAGTCCAACGCTCCGCTGAGTCCTCATCCTACCTGAAGGTGGACCCTCGGAAGAAGCAGGTGACTCTTTATGACCCCGCTGCTGGGCCCCCGGGCTGTGCAGGCCTCCGCCACGCCCCCACAGCACCGGTCCCCAAGATGTTTGCTTTTGACGCCATCTTCCCCCAGGACTCGGAGCAGGTACAGTGGAACGCCTGGGTGCTTGTGACAGGATTAGATCTGACTCTCTGTGGAGTGGGAACTTAGCTGCCTGTTGGGCCTGCCAGGTCTTCCTCCCTAGCAGTCCTAGCCCAGGACATTTCCCCAGTCTCTGCCTAGTCCTTCAGGCCAAGTGTTGGGGAAACACTGAGCTCTTCAGGCCCATTCTCCTATGAAACTTTTTGAGCAGCTATGCCCTGGAAACTGGGGACACTGGGTGCCCACGCAGCACACTGAGCAATGACCATGACTTCCTTATGCTGTGTTGTGGGCAGCAACTGTCAGTGCTGGGTCGGGTGCCTAGGCACAGCACATCCTATCTGTATTGTATGTGTCCTGTCTGCTAACTTACGTGTCTGTCAGTTCATGTGCCCTGTGGGCTGCCTGCCTGCCTGTGATCAGGACTAATGGGCCTTAGGTTTACAGATGTAGCAGAGGCACTAGCCACAGCCCGTCAGCTCTGGCACCTGCCTAATCCCCACTGGGTTCCTCCCCAGGCTGAGGTCTGCTCAGGAACCGTGGCCGACGTGCTCCAGTCTGTGGTTGGTGGAGCTGATGGCTGCATTTTCTCCTTCGGCCACATGAGCCTTGGTAAGTGCTCTGTCACTCCTGTGCACCCATGATGCCGTCTAACTGTTCCCGTCTTGGTTGTCGCTATCACTGAGCGTAGGCCTGGATGTGGGAGTGGGGAGTCTCACAGCAAAGCTGAGGCAGGCAGAGCCAGAAGGCAGAGGCCTCAGAGTGGCTGGGTGAGGTGTCAAGGCCATTTGGGTTAGCCCTGAGGACCCTGGGCACATTCCTGAGCCTGGAAGGACTCTGGAGGGCGGTTTGTGGAGGGTTAGCGGTGGTTCTCACATGCCGCTGTCTCCCAGGCAAGTCGTATACCATGATTGGGAAGGACAGCTCACCCCAGAGCCTGGGCATCGTGCCCTGTGCTATCTCCTGGCTCTTCAGGCTCATTGATGAGCGCAGGGAAAGGATGGGCACACGCTTCTCCATCCGTGTGTCTGCTGTGGAAGTGTGCGGCCATGACCAGAGTCTCCGGGACCTGCTTGCTGAGGTGGCTTCGGGCAGCCTTCAGGACACCCAGTCTCCAGGCGTTTGCCTGCGGGAGGACCCTGTGGGAGGGGCACAGGTACACCAATGCTTTTAGCCTTTCTGAGACTGGAGGAGGGAAGAGGGAGCACTGTGTTTGGCCTCAGGCCACTAAATGCATGTGCCCTCCACCTTTTCTCTCACAGCTCCAGAACCAGAATGAGCTGCGGGCACCCACAGCAGAGAAGGCAGCCTTCTATCTGGATGCGGCCTTGGCGGCCCGCAGCACAAGTCACGCTGGCTGTGGGGAAGACACCCGACGCAGCTCCCACATGCTCTTCACCCTACATGTGTACCAGTATCGTGTGGAGAAGTGTGGCCAAGGAGGAAGTAGGTGCACGGGGTGGGAGGGCATGTCCATGGGGTTGCCAGCCCCCTGAGGGGGGCCTTGTGGGCTTCTCTGCCTGCTTGGGTGGGCTGTGGAACAAGGTCTGGGTGCCCAGACCCCAGCACCTACTTATACTGTGTTTTCAGTGTCTGGAGGTCGCAGCCGCCTGCACCTCATCGACCTGGGCAGCTGTGAGGCAGCACTCAGCAGAGGCGGAGAGGCTTCTGGAGGACCCCTGTGTCTGTCTCTGTCAGCTCTGGGCAGTGTCATCCTGGCCCTAGTCAACGGGGCCAAGCATGTGCCCTACAGGTGAGGATGGGAGTAGGCACCAGCAGGGTGACCTGGGAAACTGGCTGTTTTGATGTCTGGCATTTCTGGGGACCTCGGTTCAGGGCCAGCAGGGGGTCCTGGAGCTTTGGGTGCAGGGACAGGTGCAAGGGCACAGTGAGAGCTCCACACCTAGCCCTGTCCCCCAGGCTAGTGGTCTACACCTCACCTGGTCTTCCACCTGGATGGCCCCTCCCCCCAGCCTCTGAGCGAATCCTTGGCTTGTAGGGACCACAGACTCACCATGCTGCTGCGGGAGTCCCTGGCTGCTACCAACTGCCGCACCACTATGATAGCACACATCTCAGACTCACCGGCCCACCACGCAGAGACCCTCAGCACTGTACAGCTGGCTGCCCGCATCCACCGCCTGCGCAGGAAGAAGGGCAAGGTAAGCCCCAGCTCCTGCGGCCTCCCAAGGGCCCCCAGGCTCCCATATCCTCTATAGCCCCCCACTCTGGACATCAGGGGGAAGGGGCAATAGGTGTGTTCAGCTGTAGGTGGGTCTCTTATGTCTCCAGAGAAGAGCCCAGCCCCAAGTCCCTGGGGCGCTGGGCAGGGATGCAGCTGCTCACAATAGGGTTTATGTTGTAAGGGGAATGAACACCATCCCAGCAGGAGACTTCCCAGGAATGCTGGGTGTTCTGAGGTCACTGCTCTGGGTCTGGATGCTGCACTTGGTGTAGCATGATCTTTTCTGCCTGAGCTCTGTCCCCACCCTGTGACATGGTCCATGCTGATTACCTCTCAAAGCTCCTCGGAAGCCTCCTTACGTTCTGTACCCTATAGTGTTATTCCCAGCACTTACAGGCCTTGCTCAGCTGCTCCTGTCTCGCAGAGTCCACACTCCTAGGCTGAGAGGGCAGAGTCCAAGGAAGAGATGAGATGGGGACCAGGGGTGTGTGCAGACAGGGGTGGGTCTACTCACAAGGGTCTGTTGTGCTGCCCCCAGTACGCATCCAGCTCCTCAGGAGGGGAGAGTTCCTGTGAGGAGAGCCGGGCCCGCCGTCCCCCACACCTGCGGCCCTTCCACCCACGCACCATGGTCCTGGACCCTGACCGCTCGGCTCCTGGCCTGTCCGGCGACCCTGACTACTCATCCAGCAGCGAGCAGTCCTGTGACACAGTCATCTACGTTGGTCCTGGCGGGGCAGCACTGTCCGACCGTGAGCTGACTGACAATGAGGGCCCACCTGACTTTGTGCCCATCATCCCTGCACTGAGCCGCCGCAGGCCCTCCGAGGGACCCCGGGACGCCGACCACTTCCGCTGCAGTACATTTGCAGAGCTGCAGGAGCGCCTAGAGTGCATAGATGGCAGCGAGGGATTCCCTGGTCCCCAGGGTGGCTCTGACGGAGCCCAAGCCAGCCCCGCCAGAGGAGGCAGGAAAGCCTCACTACCCGAGGCCACATCCCCCAGGAAGGCTGTGGGCCCTCCTATGGTTACCAGCTCCCCTCGAGGCAGCCCTGGGCAAGATACTCACCGGAGCACCTCAGAGCCCTCTAAGACTGGTCCACAGGGTGAGCAGAGAGTCGATGGTGCCCGGGCTGAGCCACCTGCCCCAGACAAGACTGCAGGAGGTGGCGGCAGGAGGCCGCTGCCCAGTCCAGCCCCTCCACCACCTCGGCAACCGGAAGCTCGAGGTGTCCCCACAGAGCCTGGGGGAGAGGGCCCTGACAGTGTGTTGCGGACAGCCCCCGTGGGCATGAGTGGGCAGATGGCCTCGTCCCCACTGCTCTCAGACACGTCTGCTCGTGGACGCCATCTGGAGCGGGGCCTGCTGACCACCACCGTCACCCTACAGCAGCCAGTGGAGCTGAATGGCGAGGACGAGCTGGTGTTCACAGTGGTAGAGGAACTACCTCTGGGGGGACTTGCAGGGGCCACACGACCCTCCAGTCTGGCCAGTTTGGGCAGTGACTGTTCCCTGCAGGCCTTGGCCTCAGGCTCGAGACCGGTCAGCATCATCAGCAGTATCAATGACGAGTTTGATGCCTATACCTCACAAGCGCCTGAGGGCCCAGGAGACCCCGGGGAGCTCCTAGAGGGAACGGCGTGGCCTGGTGGCAGTCCAGCCTCATCCATTGGCTCCTGGCTGAGCGACGTTGGTGTCTGCTTGGCTGAAAGCCGTGGTCCCACACCACAGCCTCCCTTCAGCCCTGACTCGGCAGCAGGGCCCGGTCCACCAGAGTTCCCTACCCCGAGCAGCTCCCTGGAGGACAGCAAGTTCAGGTCCTCAGAGTGTGGAAGACCGGACAATCCTGGCTCAGCCCGGGGCCTCCACCCAGCGGAGGCAGTCTCAGCAACTCAGACCCGACCCAGCAGAGAGCCTTGGGCCGGGTCTCCGCGTGAGGCAGCCTCAGCCCAGACCATCCACTCCAGTCTCCCCCGGAAACCCAGGACTACCTCAAACAGCAGCCGTGCTCGTCCCAGCCGGGGTCCGTGCAGTCCCGGAGGCCTGTTTGAGGACCCTTGGCTACTCCGGGCAGAGGACTGTGACACACACCAGATGGCCTCCGCAGGCGGGGTTCCAAGCCCAACTCCAGGCTCCCCTCGACTACCTGAGGCTCAGATAATGCTGACTTGTGCCCAGAGAGTGGTGGACGGGTGTGAGGTGACAACCAGAGGGTCCCGGAGACCGGAAGCTGTAGCTCGGATCCCACCTTTGCGGAGGGGAGCCACCACACTGGGAGTGACCACACCTGCTGCATCCTGTGGGGACGCCCCAGCAGAGGCAATAGTCCATTCAGGAAGCCTAAAGACCACCTCCAGCAGTAAGAAGAGCGTGTCTCCCAAGGGGGCCTTCTTTCCAAGGCCTAGTGGGGCCGGCCCCCCAGCTCCACCTGTGCGCAAGTCTAGCCTGGAGCAGAACACGACCCTCACCCCTACCCAGGCCTTGGGGCTGACCCGGGCGGGGGCTACTTCTGCCTTCCGCGGGGAAGACGAGGCCAGGCCCAGTGGCAGGTCTGATTACTCTGTTTCCAAGGCCACATCCAGCCTGAAAGCCCGAGCTGGCAAGGTGGAGGCGGCACACCGCCCCGCTGGCCACATGTCCCTGGAGCGGTACGAGAGCCCTACACATGGTAGTGGCAAGGTCAGGGAAGTCCCAGGACGGCCACCGAGGGCTGTGCCCAGGTTGGGTGTACCACCCACCAGCCCCCCACTTGGAGCAGCTCCTGCCTGTAGGAGCAGCCCAGCTAAGGGTGTTGGAGCATCCAAGCCTCCAGCTGGTGGGGCCAAGGGTCGTAATCTAGGGGCTAGTACGTCTCGGGCACTGGGCGCTCCAGTGAAGCCACTGGCCCCCGTGGCAGGCAAGACAACTAGTGGCCCTGTGCCAGGACCCCGGATGGCTCCACGGCCTGCACCTGGTATTGGGGCCAAGGCAGGCAGGGGCACCATCATGGGCACTAAGCAGGCATTCCGGGCCGCCCATAGCCGTGTCCATGAGCTGGCAGCCAGTGGATCTTCTGGTCGAGGCGGCCTCTCCTGGGGCTCAACCGACTCGGACAGCGGCAATGACAGCGGTGTGAACCTGGCCGAGGAGCGGCAGCCTGTGAGCCCCGCCCTGCCCTCCCCCTACAGCAAAGTGACCGCACCAAGGAGGCCCCAGCGCTACAGCAGCGGCCACGGCAGCGACAACAGCAGTGTGTTGAGTGGGGAGCTCCCCCCGGCCATGGGCCGCACCGCGCTCTTCTACCACAGCGGTGGCAGCAGCGGCTATGAGAGCATGATCCGCGACAGCGAGGCCACCGGCAGCGCCTCCTCGGCCCCTGACTCCATGAGTGAAAGCGGAACTGCCTCCCCGGGTGCCCGCTCCCGCAGCCTCAAGTCCCCAAAGAAAAGGGCCACAGGTGGGTAGCAGTGACAGTCTCCGGGCACAGCACTCTACAGTTTGTAGACCTGAGAGAGCCTTGACAG
Source organism: Peromyscus californicus insignis (assembly GCF_007827085.1). Lineage (NCBI taxonomy): Eukaryota > Metazoa > Chordata > Mammalia > Rodentia > Cricetidae > Peromyscus > Peromyscus californicus. Next base: position 61,561,582 of record NW_026294447.1, read on the forward strand.
TGCACTGGGACCTAGTGGACCCTGATCTCCCCCAAAACTGGGTTTTACAGCCCTGCGGGTTCCTTGCAGCTCTGTGGGGTGCTCTTTTCTTGGTTCTTGGCGGTGGGCCTGGGCTCTCCACCCTGACACCTCACCCTGTGTGGTCTCTGGGATAGTTTACAAGTGCCAGGTGTGCATAGCCCTTGGTAGTTTATAAGCCATGGGTCCATACAGCCCTTCAGATTGTGAATGCACATGAGAGCAGCAGCAGACCCTTTGTTAAATACTCCTGGGGCTTGGTTGCATGCAGAGGTTCATGACCCACTCTAGTTTGTAAGCACTCCCGGTGTATTCCCTTCCCGGACCCCCACTCTACCCCAGAGACTGGTTCTTAACCCTGGCAAAGTAGTATGGCAAGGGTTTGGGTTCAAGCTAGGCAGTAGGCATTGGGCTCTGGGCTGGGCTCTCCCTGGCCACTGTCCCAGCTGCCCGAGAGCTCCTGCCAGCACTGTTCTGGCCCCCTCCCGGTTGACAGAGGGGCAGGGAAGATGTCGGTTAGAGCAGTAAGTCCTACTGCTGTGAGAGCAGTTGGTGTGGCTGTGCAGGTGATATGATTAGAGCCTGAGGTGCCCCTGGCTCTGTTTCAGGTCTACAGCGACGGAGGCTGATCCCGGCCCCACTCCCCGATGCTGCTGCCTTAGGCCGCAAGCCCAGCCTTCCTGGGCAATGGGTGGACTTGCCCCCGCCCCTGGCTGGCTCTCTGAAGGAGCCTTTTGAGATCAAGGTGTATGAGATAGATGACGTGGAGCGCCTGCAGCGGCACCGTCTGCCTCTGAGGGAGGAGGAAGCCAAGGTAAGGGAGGCTACAGTCAGTCAGAGGCTGGGAGTCCTGGGGTGTCAGGGAGGCCCATCTGATGAGCTCTCTGGGCCCCTGGAGATTCAGCCAGGCAGCCCCTGACATTACCTTTTTTTTTTTTGTCCACAGCCCTCTCAGGATGTGGAGAAGGTAGGAAGCAGTCTGCACCATCCCTGAGCTTGTAGTCCTTGGTGCTTTTGCCCGGGGTGGATGACGGGAGGGACTCTTGAGGCTACTATTGTGTTTCCACATCGCTGGACCCACAGTCCAGGAAGTCCTGGTGTGGACCCCTTGCAGATTCTACTCTTCATACCTTGGAGGGCTAGCCACGTGTTTATGCGGGGCCTGAAGTGGGAGGGAGGCCATGGCCAAAGCCAGGGAGCCAAGAAGCCTTCTGGAGAGAGTCCCTGCCATCTATACCTGAGCCTACTCTACCTGTCCCTTGCCAACAGGGCCCGGTCTGCATCAGCTCCAAGCTGCGGCTAGCAGAGCGCAGGCAGCAGCGGCTGCAGGAAGTGCAGGCCAAACGTGACCACCTCTGTGAGGAGCTGGCTGAGACCCAGGGCCGGCTGATGGTGGAGCCTGGGCGCTGGCTGGAGCAGTGTGAGTGCCCCGCTCCCTCTGTGGCCGGACACTGAGATAGAGACCCAGCGGGTGCAGGAGCCCAGACCCTACGCCCTAGTCTCTCCCTTCTCTGCCCTCAGCTGTTCCCATACAGTAGGTGGCGGAAGGGGGGCGAGGATCCACCGAGCTGACACTTTTCCTTGGGGGACTTGAGGAGCTTGGCTGCTGTCCTGGCTTCTGCCCTGACCCTGTCTCGTCTCTCTCCAGTCGAGGTGGACCCAGAGCTGGAGCCGGAATCAGCTGAGTATCTGGCGGCCCTGGAGCAAGCCACAGCTGCCCTGGAGCAGTGCGTTAACCTGTGCAAGGCCCACGTCATGATGGTCACCTGCTTTGACATTGGTGTGGCTGCCACCGCTGCTGTACCTGGGCCGCAGGAGGTGGATGTTTGAGGCTGAGCACAGGTCATAGGTGGGGGCCTGCAGGGCAGGGGTGCAAGGATAGGATGTGGGATGGAATGAGGATGTGGAGGGGGTTGGAGGGTTGAAGACACAGGGTCTGTGCAGGATGTGGGGGTCTCAGAGAGGAGACAGAGAGTGGGGGAGGGGAGGGCCAGCCACTGGACAGAGAGAGCACGGGGATGGAAAGACTGTCACCACCCAGACAGCCACGCAAGTGCCTTTAACCTTGAGTAGGCCTTTTCTTCTTTTCTAATTTGGTGCTATGGACTCAAGACAGGACCCAGACACCAGCAGACAGTCTCAGCCTGGGTGGCTGCGGCCACCCAGGCCAAGCTAAAGCCAGTTTGTTTCTGATTTTTGCCTTCCTTACCGCTAAGCAGTCTTGTGTAGCAGGGCGGGCTTGTTCGGGCCAGCTCTCCTTTAGGATTGGGTTCATTCTCTTCTCCAGCAGCTTTCCCTCAACAGCCCACATGAGTGGTCTCTGCCAGTCCACAGCAGTGGTGTCCTCTGGGTGCGGACAGCTAGCCTGAGTCCCCTCCTTTCCTTGAGGGCCCCATTCTATTCTGAGGACACCAGAGGCCACAAGCGAGGGCTGGGCCATGAGCACACGATGCTTTCTTCCACGGCAGGAATTCTTACCAAAACCACAAGCAAAAAAACAAAAACACAATGAAGCAAGCCGCCGCCAACAAAGACGGGGTGTGAGTTTTTGTAAAAGTTCTGTTAGCTTCATATTTTTGTATCATTTTGCCTAAAAACAGAATTTGCAGTGGGAATTTGAAGACAAATTGTCTAAGTTTTTATGGTTTTCTACAGGTATTCCTAGGTCGGGGGCTCTTGGCAGCTGTCGGGGCAGGCTTTTTCTGGGGTACACTGAGGGCAGTGTTGGGGGGGGGGTCTGTGGGAGGTGATTCTTTTCAGATGCAGATGAGGGGGTGAGCCTGCCAGCCTGTGATGTGGCCCGCACGCAGGTTCGTGCCTCCTGACCGTTGTGTATTTTATAGGCGTCCAGACCTTTGTACAAATGTGTAGATAACATCTTGCGACAGTTTTTATTTGTGAATAAAAGATGTGTTGATTGTTCGTGTGGCTCTGAGTTCACTGGGTGCCCCTGAGCCCTTGGCCCCTGGTGTGGGGCTGAGAAGACCGCGGGGCGGAGGGAAGCAACCGCGGGACCTGAGGATTTTAGGGAGCCGTGCTGGGGACTTGCGCTTTGCCCACTGTTTCTGTCTGAGCTGCCATGAAGCCGAACAGGTGGCTAGCCGCAGCCTGAGTTCAAACCCATACTTCTTCTTTAAGCCCCAAGACCTAAGGGTGAAGCTGGGAGCCAGCCTTGGGGGCCAGGCTGGAGGGAAGCAGCCTTTTGTGGTGGCTGCTAGCTCCTCCCCACGGAGGGTCTTATTTGGAGAAATCAAAACGACAAAACCGCAACTCGGGAACAGCTCCAGAAAAGCTCTGGTTCCTTTCCTCTGTTCTCGGCTTGTCTTTCAGGGGCTGAGCCTGGGAGCCCTTGTCCAGCAGGGCTAGCTCCTCCTGTGATAGGGCGGTCTAGCCTGGGTCCCCTCTGTGGTCTCACACTCCGTGTTACCTACTGCATTAATTGGCTGTCTCCTGTGGTTTGTCCCTGTGCCCAGTCCTCTTGCAGGCTCCCACCACCCTGCGAGCCCTGGGATGCTCTGCTTTTCATTACTCCTGCCCCTCCCAGCAGCCCCCTGTGCTGGGGATGCCCCCTTCTCTGGCCTCTGGCAGTGTTGGTGGGGGCCTCTCCGTGGTGGCCCTGCTTCCAGGGCCCCTCCTTGGTGGCAAGTCACACCTTGTGTGGTCTCTGTATATCTATCTCCTAGCCTCAGTGGGGCCCTTGGGTGGGGTAGGGTCTGAGTCATCATCACACTTCTGCATGGCACAGGGCTGGGCCCCAGTGAGCCCTGGGGGGCCCTTGCTGAAGAAAGTAAATGAATGAACAAAGGAACGAGTCTCCTCACAGACGCCCTGGCTGGGGTAGAAGCAGGCTCTGGGCGGAGAGCGCTCCACCGTTTGCAGAAACCCTAACAGTTGTTCTAACACTGTTCTCTGGCCACTGTGGGTCAGGCCTCTGGGCTGTCCTGGGACTGCCTGCTTCCTCTGCTGCAGCAGGTGTGTGGGGCTGGGGATCACAGGCCAGTCGGGAAGATGTTCTGCCCATGCCATGTCTCTTACTCTGTTCTGAGGCCAGCAGCACACAGACTCGGGAGGAAGCTGTTTTCAGTCAGCCCTGTGTTATCCAAGGCATTTTGTCCTTGGATCTGGAGGGCTGTGTTGCACAGGGTATGTTGAATTTGGGGATAGAGGAGATTCTCACGGGAGAGGCAAGAAGCTCACTTTATCTCTTGCAGCCCGGTGCCCATGTGCTCTGCATGGAGGTGCTGTCTGCCAGAACAGGGCAACATAGCATCCAAGCAGGGCCCACACAGATGCTGGGAAAGGCCTCCCGCAGGTCCCTGGTATGGGCTCTGCCTCCCATCATGATTGTGCAATCTGGACTGTGTGAGGGTGGGTAGCCACTGGAACACCTCAGCTACACTTCCATCTGTCCATCACAGGCGTGGGCCAGAACCTCCTCCACAGAGGGAGGCATCCCCCAGCCTTGAGCCCCAAGCTTGTCCTTGCCAGATTCCTCTATAGGCAAAGCCCAAACATCGACGGTCTCCTAGGTAAAGCCTGCTGCCCACAGTCCAGGCTGGAGGAGCACTTGCTTTTCTGGATAAGGAACTCACTGTCCTGAGACCAGCCTGGGAGCCTTGTGTGGCCTTTCATCTGGGACATCAAAGCCCTCAGCCCTGTTATTAAGGGCTGGGAATCCCGTGGGGAGCAATGTGAGTCCCACTACGCCCATTTTATGGATGGGAACACAGCAGTCACCCAGAACCCAGCTCTGTAGTGGAATCTGAGCCGATGGCAGTCTGCCCCATGCCTCCTGTAATGGGTCTGTGTATATCCTCCTTAGGGACAGAAAACTGAGGCCCAGGGCAAGGGGCCACTCAAGCCCCTATTCCCATCTCTCAGATGAGGGCAGATTGAGATCCTGAAAGGAGCATTTCTGAGAGCATGCAGCGCACGGAAGCCTGGAATAGGGCTGCATTGCAGACCAGAGTAGTCAGCAGGGACCTGAAGCCAGAGAAGCTGGGGCACCTGCCTGGGCCATGTGGGGGTACAGGCTTGTGGCAGCTCAGGCATCAGCTCCCACAGGCTCAGAAGCTGGCCTGGCACCTGGCCACATGCTTCCCCAAGGCAAGGTGCCCGCCTGACTCAGGCTACAAGTTGGGGCCTGTCTGCTCGCCCTAACCACTCCACCCTGGCACAGAAGGCCCAGTGGGTAGGAGGGGCAAGGGGCTTCCAGGGCACAGTAGGGGACTCAGAAGAGGCCGGAGACAGAAGTAGGCAGGACAGTGACTAAGCAGCGTGGTTGCACCCCTGGAGAGATACCGTGGTGTTAACTCTCTGTGTAGGGCCAGGCCTGCTGCCTCCAGAGGCTACCATCCATGTTTGTGTGTCGGACCCTTTCTCCAAGAACCGGGTTGGGCAGGGAGAAGGAGCTACAGGGATATTTACCCCAGAGCCCTGCTGTGAGGTAGAGAGGCAGGGAGTAGGCTCCATGGCGCTTTCTAGGACCGAAGGATCCTGGAGTACTTGGCTCTCAGAGGTTCCTGTGAGCATCCCCTGTGGTCACAATCACAGAGGTCAGAAGTGACCCACAGCAGCGGTCAAGGGAAGGGGACACAGGGTGGACTGGTGACACCGTTGGCCGTCAGGGAGGAGGGTGGCAGGTGTTGGTGACAGAGGGCACGGCGGCAGAGGCCTCCAGCCTGGTTGGCAGGGATCTGGGTGGCAGGTGCTTTGGGTCTTCCCTCCCTGCCTGCCTGCTCCTTTCTCACCTGTCTTTGGGTCAGTCAGCCCCAGCAGGGCCCAGCTTGATGGCCAGGGGCCTTTCCTAAACTTACCTGCCCTTGGGAAGCACCGTGAGGCCCCGTGGCCAGGATCTGTGGGTGACAGGGCTTAAGTAAACAGCCAAGGTTTGCCCCTGTGCGCTAGTGGGGTCTGTGGCGGGGAGGGCAGGCTCTGCCAGTTTCCACTTGTCTCCAATACCGTGTCCCTCCCTTTGCCCATGTCACAGTTACATGTACATTGTCATGTTGCCAGACCCTTTGGGATCTCACTAGTGCCAGCCCTGGCTGCCTTGGGCTCACAGTACTCTGAGCTCTCTGGAAGGGGCCCCAGCTTTAGGGAGTCTACCTCATGGTCCTAGGGGAACCACAAGGCCCTGTGCCATAGCCAGAGCTTTCTAGAAGAAACCCCACAGCCCTGAACTGGGTTAAGACACCCCCCCACCCCCACCCCCCGCCTCCCCCCAACACCCCCCCCTACCCCCGCTTGGCTGCTCCCCTCCTGGGCCAGGAGCACTGGGACCAGGCCCTGGGATCTGCTCCCAGCAAACAGGAAGCTCACATGGAGATCTCTCCCTCCTGATATTGTGTTTAACAAGGCAGGATCCAGGCTGTTTCCACACAGGAAGCCCTGGAGGCTGGGAGGGGCTGGGAAGGAATTCCCTGAGCTGCCAAGAGGCCAGCTTTCCTGTAGGGTGGAGGTGGGATGAGGTATGGTGGGGTCTTGGTCGGGAGCCAAGAGCTACCCAGTGCTGGGACCCTCTCAGAACCCCAGACTGGTGGCCTTAGAAATTCTCAAGTTTGAGATGGACACTGAGGGACAGTGAGGCCCAGCCCCAGAGTCTGTCAGTCCTTCAGATGAGGGTAGGTCAGAGAGAGGGCTTCCCCTTCTGCAGAGTCCAGGGAGGCCATGCGCAGGAGCTGAGCAGAGAACATCTGTTGTCTCAGGGCTGAGGCCTCCAGGAGACGCAGGAGAGTTCAGGGCCTCCCTGGCCCTTCTCTCCAGGACAGTGCTCTGCCCTGGGCAGCCCAAGGGTCCTCTTCAGGTGCCTTCCTTACCAAGGCCTTTGAAGTGTCCCCCACAGCCTTTAGATGTGGTGAAGTGCAGGCCTGCCATCCCAGGTACTGGGGAGACAGAGGTAAGAGGCTCTGGCATTCAAATCCCACCTAGACTACAGAGTAAGACCCCGTCCCAAAATTTAAAAAGTAAAAAGACGGGCTTAGAGAGTGGGCTGAGAGGTTAAGAGCCCTGATTGCTCTTCCAGAGGACCCAGGTTGGATTTCCAGGGAGCCCATGCCCTCTCGAGGCCTGGCATCAGGCCCACACGTGGTGTACAGACGTAAACCCAGGCAAAATACCCACCCACATAATATAAAATTAAAATTGAAGTGAAGGGGGGGCTCCGGAGGAGCTCAGTGGGGCTTCTGAGTGCATGTGAGGCCCAGGTTCAATCCCCAGCTTTAGAGACAGCAGCTTAGCCCTGCTCTGTATTGTATTTGTTTCTGAATTGTCTTTTTAAGTTTTCCTTACTTATTTTATTGTGTTTTAAATTTATTTTTTATGTGTATGGGTGTTCTGCCTGCCTGTGTCTGTACCACACGCTTGCAGTGCCCACAGAAAAGGGCATCCAGTTCCTCTAGACTAGAGTTACACACAGTTCTGGGTCCTCTGGAAGAGAAGCCAGTGTTTCTACCATGGGGTCATCTTTCCAACCCCCACTTTATTGATTTTTTTTTAAAGGCAAAGTCTTAAGTAGCTCAGGATTGCCTTAAATTCACTATGTAGCAGAGAATGACCTTGAATCCCTGATCCTCCTGCCTCCACCTCCTAAGTACTGGGATTACAGGTATAATAAAAATCACCACATCCTGTTTTTATTTTTTATATTTTATTTACTTTTTAAGATGAGCTCAGGCTGGCTTTGAACTCATGAACCTCCAGTTGTATACCTCCACACCCAGCTAGATAGAACCATCTTTAACATTAATTTATGTTTAGGCACAATGCTGAGGGTGACACAGCACCCCCATGCCCCACATCGCTTCCCTGATATTCTGTCCCCCATTATGGTAATGCTTGCTGCAGCCTTTGAACCATGAATGACAGTGACATGGCCTTTGTGTTCATTGCCTCAGTTTCCTCTTCCGGCCCAACATTCCACCAAGGATGGCACAGTAGGGCAACAATTCTGCACCTCTGGGAGGGTGGAGCCCTCACATGGATAGTTCGGGATTCTGGGAAGGTGTGTCCTCTTTAGTCAACTCTTTGTTGACATCAATCTGGACTTGCAGCTGTTTGCTTTCTGCTGTGGGTTCTGTCCAACCTCTTAATCTGTAGCTGAAACCCAGCTGTGGTGCCGTAAGCCCTTGCAACCAGTTGGTACAATTTCTCGGTCCCAGACTGTTGCACTGGGGCCACTGCTGGCCGCCCAGAGGTCATCCCGTGCCTGGGCTCTGAGACTTCGCTGGCCATCCCGACTTCAACATGCTTATTTGGGGGTGGACGCCCTCAGCTCCAGCTGCCCCGCAGCATCCTTACAGGCTTCCGTATCATACCCTGGACCCACAGGAATGACAGATCTGAGGGCATATGAGGACCCTAGGGGCAGCTAAGTTCTCAGAGGACCCAGGTAGGCATGACATTGGGTGTAGGCCCTCCTTGTCCCTCTTGTCTGGGTTCCTTGGAAAGGAGAGTTTCTAGGGATAGAGACCATGGGTGAAAAGCAGGACCCCTCCCCAGGCCTCAGACCAGCCCTGGGATGTTTACGCACCGATGAGTCCTAGGAATTGTCCAAGACTTGACTGGGCCGTTCTTGGCTGCAGCCCAGTCCCAGGCTTGGTCTTCACGATGAACTCAGTGGCCCAGAGTTGGAGGAGGGGTGGGGTGGGAGGTGACTGCTGGTCTCTGGGGCAAGGTGATGCCACTTTAATTACTAGTGTGGCCCGGACAGCCCAGCCTGTCCCTGGGGCTGAGAGAAAGAGCAGTGACGTCCCTGAGAACCCACAGGGCGGTTCCAGGTGAAGTCACCCTGTAGCCGCCTGCCCACTGCCGTCATTGTCACCCTGGGAGGCAGGCCACAATGGGTGCGCTGCCCTGGGGAGCCGGGCCTCTTGCCAGTGGTTGGCTTGCTGATGCCACCTGCCATCAGCGGGTGTTGGCCAGGCCGTTTCCTAGAGCATCCTGAAGGCTGGGCTGGCGGGAGGCCTGAGGTGGGCAGGTGGCCAGGCCGTCCTCACTTCCCAGCGAGGCTGCCACTTGCCCTTGCCCTTCCGAAGCAGGAAAGCAGCTCCTCCCACTGAGGGGCCTGCCTTCACAGCTATGGAGAAGAGGTTGGTTAGTGGAAGAAAGAAAAACGCCTTAGCCCACAGGGACCCATCATTGTGCTGATGGGGACCAGAGAGGGAATCCTGAGGATTTTAGGTGTGGGGCCTAGGACAGCCACTGGCCTGTGGGTCCTTGGCGGCTCTCCCCACCCAGTGCCTTAATTTCCCTTCCTGTAGAAGAAACGGCTCCAGGCTGCAGCCGAGTTGTCCTCAACATCACACACAGGGCTGTGGTTGGAGTAAATTTCTCCTTCCCTCTACACCGAGGATGACGAGCTGTATTTCTTGTGGCCTCGTGACTGTCTCAGAGCTGGTCCGCCTGGCAGAGGCGCTCAGCTCCTGCCTTCACTGATTTGTGGTCCTGGCTATGCTGGTGCCAGCTCTGGACATCTTTATGAGGTGAAGGGGCTCCACTGAGAACTGTGACGAGCTGGCATGAACTACGGCTTGACTGCCTAACCCGTCCCTCCACCGTTCACCCCAGTGTCTCCCAGAACAGTCCTGGGCAGGGCTTCCATCTAATCCCAGGCTGAGGCAGGAAGATACTGGCCTTTTGCACTTTTCCCGGGAGCCTGACACTTGGATTCAGGGAGTTCTCACCCCGTCCAGCCTGTGCGAGCCTGGCTCTGGGCTGGCATCGGGGGAGATGAAGGAGTGAGTCTCAGGACCACACAGGGAGCCTAGGGGCCCAGGGAGACGGCAGGAGCTGACAGTGTTCTGTAGGGAGGCTCGTCTGTGCTTCCGAGATAGCCAACACACCAGGGAGGTCAGCTCTGTGAGCCAGTGCCAGCTCTGTCACCTGCCCCAGGCTTCTTCACCTAGCCCCGTGGTTCTCAGCCTTCCCAGTGCTGTGGCCCTCTAACACAGTTCCTCATGTTGTGGTGACCCCCAACCATACAATTATTTTCATTGCTACTTCATACCTGTAATTCTGCTACTGCAATGAATTGCAATGTAAATATCTGGGTTTTCCGTTGGTCCTTGGGGGCTGTGGCCCACAGGTTGAGAACCAATGTTCTAGCCCCCTCTGTCTATAGAAAGGGTGGATGTAGAGTGGCTCTCCTGGGAACAGTTTCTCCTGTAGCATGCATGGCTGCCTCCAGCCTGTGCCGGCCTCTGCTATCCACGCCTGCGTACAGAGAACGTGGCTCCCCAGGGAGTTTCCCCCTTTGCTCCCTTATCTCTGCATCTTTCCCAGGTCAAGCCTTGAGTTTCGGGTGGGTCATCTCTCAGAGATTCGGTTTCCTCAGACATGGTTGCAGAAGTAATGAAGGCTGAACCGAGAGCCTCCTAGAAGGAACTGCCTGGGATTTGGTTCCTGAACCTGAGCCTGGTGGAGGTGAAGGTGGGTAGGCTGTGTTGGGCTGGCAACTTTGGAGCTGGTGAGATACGAGCGGCCACCTCCTGCGGAACACCTAGAGGCAGAGTGCAGCCTCGCCTTTTGTGGGAGGCGGTCTTTGTGGTGCACCTGTCTCCACATACTTCAGGGCTCTGGCATGGCACCCCTGGGGCTCACACTTGACCGGATACAGCACCCCAGTGACTGTCGCAGCCAGAGCATATTTGCGGTCACAGAAGCCTCCATGACTAGGTCCATGGGCTCTATGAAGATCTTAGTCCTATTGGCTATCAGCATGGCTGGCTGGCTGCCTGCACGGCTTCAAGGAAGATGGAAGGGGTCTGTAGTTCCCCCGGGCCTGTCATGGCTTCTCCCTCCGGGTAACTTGGGCCTGTGGGGAGACTATGCTCTTGTCAGTGGTGAGGGGACAGAGGCACAGCTCCACACTGTCACCCTCATCAACCTGAGGAGCTTCCTTTCAGGGACCTCATCTCAGGCTGAACACGGACTTGTGGTTTTAGTGCTGAAGAGAATTACAGGACTAGCCAGTATGAAGCAGCCTTGGGGTTGTAGTAAAGAAGAGAGGTGCTCGGGAAAAGAATGAACAGGAGCATGGATGTGGGCCTCTCAGGGAAGACCCACAGCTACTAAAGACATCCATAAACTTAGATATTAAACGTAGGGGTAAGAGGAAAGAGATGCTTGGGGAAATCAGACCGAGTGTGGGTATGGGCTCCTCAGGGGAGAGTCATAATTGTCTTAGCATTAACCATATCTACCGTTTCGGTGGCTCTCCAGTTACACCTCAGAGGACTGCTAGGGGACATTTTTGTCTCCTTGCTTTCTTTTTGATAAGTAAGATTGTAGGTGGCTCTGGGGGGGCTTTGGGTGTCGGGGTGATTGCTATCTGAGAAGGTAAAACCAGGAGCCGTTAGGGCTGCACAAGAGGGCTTGGACATGCCTTTTACTGTAAGGGGTTTCTGGTGAGATTCCTAGAAAATTGTAGGTTTTCAGCTAGGAGGAGAGAGAGGAGCTAGCAGTTATTAACAGTGGTGGAATTCTTGTCTCTGTAGAGAGAGGCTTCAGTCGGCACCTTTGGGGGAAATGTCGGTACAGTCTCACATTCCTGTAACTTTCCTGATCTTCTACCCTGCCTCACTCTCCTCACTGTTTCTGGGCCAGCCTTTCCTCGGGCTGGATCTAAGATCAGCCAACACACCTGCAGAGCCTATGGCAAAAGCCTGGGTCTCAGACACACCTTCAGCAGCCAGGAAAATATTGTCACCTGAGCACAGGACAGAAGAGGTGTGCTGTCCGGTTCCTCCACACTCTTAGAGACAGCTCTAAGTCTCTAGGAGAGAAATGATGCTCATGTCAACTTCTCTGGTGTCTGTGGTTTTTGGAGTATGTTGTGCTGTTTGGAGAAGGACAGCCAACACCTGTGGTGCCTATCTGGGTCCAGACACTGTGCTTCCAAAAAGCCAAATGTTCCAGGGCTTCAGATCTCTTCTGCAAGTTATGGGTCGGCATCGTAGCCCAGTAGATCCAAGGGTCTGGGGTCAGGATAGGACCCCTCTCCAGGTCATTTACCTCAGTGTTCTTGTGGCTCTCCAGGCATGGCTGCAAACAGTCTGCTGCTCTGGCTTAGCTCTGCCAGTACTCTCCAAGAAGCACTGGGAATGAGAGGCCAGGTGATACTCGCATCTAAGATGGCCTTTTAATAAAAAAATACCCAGAGCCAGACATGGGGGTGAACGCTGAAAGATCAGAGAAGCAGAGCAAAGCACAGCTAACCTCAGCTCGCCAACTCCTCAGCCAATCCTGTTTCCTCAGACTGAAAGCCTCTGAGTCCTCACCCAGAAAGGATCTCAGCTGAGCTGCTTTAGTTCCTCTTTCCTCATGCCTTATATACCTTTCTCCGCCCAGCCATGTCACTTCCTGGGGTTAAAGGTGTGTGCCACCACTGCCTGACTCTGTTTCTGTTGTGGCCTTGAACTCACAGAGATCCAGATGGATCTCTGCCTCCAGAGTGATAGGATTAAGGGTGTGTACCACCACTGCCTGGCCTCTATGTCTAATCTAGTGGCTGGCTCTGTCCTCCATCCCCAGGCAAGTTTATTAGGTTACACAATATATCACTACAGTCAGGGAATTCCCAAGGACAGAAAGTTCCAGGCTCTGCCTCAGGCTTGGATGCTGTTGGGGTGCTAGCCTCGGCCTGAGGATGTACCCTGGAGTCTGGAAGCTTCTGTGGGAGAGAGAAGCAGGAAACGATTCTCTATCCTATCCCTAATACCTAGCCTCTGCCTACCATGGCCTCTCTAGCAGAGACCTACTGTGTGCTTGCAGTCAGGAAGGCAGCCCATTCAACCTCAGATGGCAGAAAGCAGCGATCCACACCAGTCTTCCTGACAAGGCCCTGGGGGACCCGGTCACCTCTCACTGGCAGTTTTCTTGCCCTTGGAGGGAAACTATGTGGGCTCATTTCAGAAGAGCACACAGTGACGTAGCTTGTTGGAATCGGGCCCCAGGTAGGCCAGAAAGAGCACCTGTGTGGACATATGCTTCTGTCCCTGTGCCTGCCTGTGTGTGCACCTGTGCATACCGGTGTGAGCATGTGTGTGCTCTGTGCCTGCCTGTGTGTGCACCTGTGCATACTGGTGTGAACACATGTGTGCTCCGTGCTCTCCTGTGTGCACCTGTGCACACCTATGTGAACACGTGTGTGCTCTGGGCTCGCCTGTGTGTGCACCTGTGTGTATTTACGCATGTGCACACAGACAGATGAATCTGGCCACCTTAGGGAGTTGGGATTGGGGCAGCTGGATTGGGAGGCAGCTGTGGGGTCACCCTGGGAGGATGGGGTTCATCCATCAGGCCCTGTCTGTTACCGTCTGGGCCTCGGGAGGTCTCCACAGGACGGAGGCTCTCCAGTGGATGGGCCTGGGGAGGACAGTTTTCAGAGCTGGAAGCTGTGTGATAGGAGCCAAGGGGACAGTCCCGGGGACGGTAGACTTGGCTTCACCCACTAGACCTGGGGTGTGGCCAGGGCCTTTCCACTGGCTGTGGGAGCCTGCTGGCGAGGCTCAGCCAGTACAGGGGTGCCAGAGGGCCTGCCTGGCGGCTTGTGCCGCAGCGTTTGGTGATTTCCCAAGATGCTGATCTCAGGGCTGCAGGCGTCAGTCTGGGTGCTGGCTAAGAGGCTGCCGGGGAGAGCATGACTCCCAGGGGGCCAGACTCACCAGTCTGTGTGCACACGGGTAAGCACAGCGCACACGCAAGAGAGCACAGAGCACACACGTGTGCACACGCGTAAGTACAGTGCACACGCAAGAGAGCACAGAACACACACGTGCACATGCGTAAGTACAGTGCACATGCAGGAGAGCACAGAGCACACACGTGTTCACACAGGTAAGCACAGGTGCACACACAGGAGAGCACAGAGCATACATGTTCACACACGTGTTCACACAGGTATGCATAGGTGTACACGCAGGAGAGCACAGAGCACACACGTGTTCACACAGGTGTTCACAGGTGCACATCCAGGCAGGCACGGGAGCAGAAACACATGTCCCCACAGGTGCACTTTTGAAACACATGTGTGTTTCACTTTCTGGCCTGTCTGTGTCCTCATTCCTACAAGCCACATCTCCGTGTGTTCGTCTGAGATGAACACACATAGCTGCACTTGATCAGTGGGGATTCCATGAGGGCTCCAGGCTTAGGAAGGGGCTCCGTGGGGCCCGGCACACAGTGAGTGTTAGTGAGTTGGGCTGGATGGGGCAGCACGGATGAGCACAGTGCAAGATGCCACAGCCTCCCTGGCTGTGTGACCTGGGCTGGCTGCTTACCCACGGTTACGGTTAATTTTAAATGTCAACTTGTCGTCTGGGAAGAGAGACTCAAGTGAGCAATTTGTCTATCGGTTTGGTCTGTGGGCATGCCTATGGGGGTGCCTTAGGGCTTCTGTTGCTGTGACCAAACACCATGACCAAAAAGCAAGCTGGGGAGGAAAGGGTTTATTTGGCTTACACTTCAGCATTGCTGTTCATCTCTGAAGGAAGTCAGGACAGGAACTCAAACAGGGCAGGATCCCAGAGGCAGAGACCATGGAGGGGTGCTGCTTACTGGCTTGCTCCCCATGGCTTGCTCAGCCCACCTTCTTGTAGAACCCAGGACCACCAGCCCAGGGACGGCATCACTCACCATGGGCTGGGCCCTCCAATTAGGAAACTGCCTTACAGCTGTATCTCAAGGAGACATTTCCTCAGCGGAGGCTGCTTCCTCTCTGATGACTCTAGCTTGGGTCAAGTTGACACACAAAGCCAGCCAGCACAGGGGGATTGTCTTGATTATTAATTGATGTATGAAGGGCCAGCCCACGTGGGCAGTGCCATTTTGTCGGAAAGGGGTCCTGAACTGTATAGGACAGGAGGGCTCTAGATAAGAGCGGCGGTAGAGCCGGGCGGTGGTGGCGCACGCCTTTAATCCCAGCACTCGGGAGGCAGAGCCAGGCGGATCTCTGTGAGTTCGAGGCCAGCCTGGTCTCCAAAGCGAGTTCCAGGAAAGGCGCAAAGCTACACAGAGAAACCCTGTCTCGAAAAACCAAAAAAAAAAAAAAAAAAAAAAAAAAGAGCGGCGGTAGGCAGCAGGCACGTTTGTTTCCCGAGGCCCGGGACTATGGATGTGATGTAACTCGCTGCTTGTGTACTTGTATTGACTTCCCCTCAATGACGGCCATGTGCCTGGAATTGTAAGGTGAATAAACCTTTCTTCTCCTTTAAGTTGCTTTTGGACAGGATTTTATCATAACAATAGGAACAAAACCAGAACACTCTCTGAACTTGTCTCCCAGTGTCCCGCCTACAGCAGGACCTGGTGGGGATCAGGAAGCCCTGTGTGACCCTGTGTGGCTCTCCATTGCCATCACCTTGGGCTTTAGTCAGGGTCCTTCTCTGTTCAGACCTGGTTCCTATTAGTCATCTTACTTCATAGTCCAGGAAAGTGAGATCCAGAGGCCTGGGCCTGCCCAAGGTCCAAAGGAAAGGCAGGTCTGCAAGCCTGGGCCCTTTGGCTATGAGGCCTAGCCAGCCTGGCGCTGCCAGGATCCTCAGGGTCAGCTGCCTCTCTGATATCTGTTTGAGCACTACTGTGCACGTGGGCACATGCATGTGAATACAGACAGTGCCAGGCTTGCCTGGAAAGCCCCCTGTTGGGGTGAGGAAGCTGGGGCATGGTCCCCTGTGGCACTCTACTGGGGTAATCATCATGACTCCAAGGTCAGGTGAGGGTCAGGGGCCCTGCCCCATGTGTCTCTAGTTGTGCAAGGTGAAGACAGAAGGACTCTGGGTCAGTTTATCCCTGACTCCGCTCCTGCCCGTGAGACTCATCAGCACTGAGAGGTCAGCCCAGTGGCCTGGCTGCTTATGTCTTTCTGTGTCCTCACCGCAGCTCTTGGAGCTGGGCCAGCATTAGCCTGAGGCACTTGGGGTGGGTTGGTGCCCAAGCCTTGCCCCATCTGAGACACCCTGCTGAGACCACCTCCATCCTATGCTGTAAGCAGGGGTCCGTCCTTAGCTGAGCATTCACTGAAGCAGTTCACCCAGTCAGCATCACAGCTTTGGGTGCTAACATATGGGGTGTGAATGCCAGAGCTACACAGGGCAGTTAGACTTGCAAATGAGCTTGAAGCAGAGAGAGTGCTGCCTCCCTGGGGTGCCGGCCCCCACCCCCCACAATGTCAGGAGTGTACCCTGGACCCAGGCAGTGCACTGCCCTGCTCATCTCCGAGGATGAGACCTCTGCAGCCATCAGGGGAGGGTGATGCCCTTCTTCAGCGTCTGCCCTTGTTCCTTTTCCTGACTCTTCAGTCCATTTGGTGGCCTTTGGTTTGGCTCCAAGGCCCCTTCTCTGTCTACACTACCTTTGTAGGCATCATGGCTCCCTTCTCCCCGAACCCCAGGACTGTGATTCCATAAGCTTCTGGGTGCCTGGCCCTCCATCCCTTGGACTCTCTAGACATCTCACCTGCTTGTCACTCATGTGCCCTACCCTAGGGCTAGGGCTCCTCACCTTCATCTCTGGGGCTGACATGTCCAGCCCCACTGCCTCAGTCAGGACCCCCAGGCTCAGGGGCAAGTCCAGGAAGAATTCAGTGCTCAGGGAGAGGGGGACAGTGGGCTGGAGGTGGGTTGGGGTGGTAGGGTGTCTTCCTACGGGTCCAAAGGTTCCTCTTGGCTTAAAATCCAGTTTTCCACCCACAAAGACGCAATTGTCGATTTATCTTGACATCACATGTGACCCATATCAGTTCGCCTCTGGTCATCCCTGGCTTGTGTGCTCCGAATGCTTCCAGTCTCGAACAGTCTGGCAGTCCCACCTGGGGTTCACAGCGAGGCTGCCTTAGGCCTGTTGTGGATATACAAAGGCTTTATTTATTTACTTCTGGTGTATGTGTGTGGTCCTGCGTACACGTGAGCGTCAAAGGACAACGTGAGGGGATTTGCTCTCCTTCACTGTGTGGGTCCCGGGAATCGATCTCAGGTCAGCAGGGTTGGCCGTCAGCACTTTACCTGCTGAGCCGTGTTGCTGGCTCCACAAGGACATTTTTTTCTTTTAAGGAAACAAATATATGCCCAGAAATCAGTTATGCCAGGGAGGCTTCTGGCCAAGGACAGACGTTTATCAGGGGTAGGTGGTAGAGGGTCGAATCTGATGGAGGGGAGACGGAGCTTTGGCTCTGGCCATCACAGAACAACAAAGAGCCCTCAGGTGGGAGCAAGGCCAGGCTGCCCTGGAGTGGGTGCCTGTCTTACTGCTGTCCTGGACGGAGTGTGCCATGGGTCCTGGGTGGCAGGCCTCTGGCAGCAGGCCCACAGCACTGGAGTGAACGGTGGGCTGGGCCCTCGGTCCTGTCCTGGCTGGGAAGTTATTTTTTCTACAAAATGGAAAAGGCATCCCTGCCTCTTGGAGTATGACACAGACAGCTGGGTACAATGACCCTGCATGCTTAGCACATCGTGGACTCCAAAGGCCAGAATTTCCTGGGGTTTCTTGGCATGGCTGAGTAGTAGGCGGTGCTGAGGGAGGCATCGAAGACTTTGATCCCAGAGGTAGTACTGTCCCACGGTGATGACGGTGTGTGTGATGGGGGCAGGCAGAGGTAGTACAGTCCCACGGTGATGACGGTGTGTGTGATGGGGGCAGGCAGAGGTAGTACTGTCCCACGGTGATGACGGTGTGTGATGGGGGCAGGCAGAGGTAGTACAGTCCCACGGTGATGACCGTGTGTGTGTTGGGGGCAGGCAGAGGTAGTACAGTCCCACGGTGATGACCGTGTGTGTGATGGGGGCAGGCAGAGGTAGTACAGTCCCACGGTGATGACTGTGTGTGATGTTGGCAGGCAGAGGTAGCACAGTCCCACGGTGATGACCATGTGTGTGCTGGGGGCAGGCAGAGGTAGTACAGTCCCACGGTGATGACCGTGTGTGATGTTGGCAGGCAGAGGTAGTACAGTCCCACGGTGATGACCGTGTGTGTGATGGGGGCAGGCAGAGGTAGTACAGTCCCACGGTGATGACCGTGTGTGATGTTGGCAGGCAGAGGTAGCACAGTCCCACGGTGATGACCGTGTGTGTGATGGGGGCAGGCAGAGGTAGCACAGTCCCACGGTGATGACCGTGTGTGATGTTGGCAGGCAGAGGTAGCACAGTCCCACGGTGATGGCAGTGTGTGTGATGGGGGCAGGCAGAGGTAGCACAGTCCCACGGTGATGACCGTGTGTGTGTTGGGGGCAGGCAGAGGTAGCACAGTCCCACGGTGATGACCGTGTGTGTGTTGGGGGGTAGGTTGGGATGGAGCAGTAGAATACCAGTCAGTGTAGGACTGAAGGAGGCTGTGGGTCCTGTGATGCTACAGTGGTTCTGGTTTAACAGTCAAGTGTGAGGCTGCGGCCTGCGAGAGGGCCTGCTTAGCCTGAGACGTCTTCCGTACTTGGAGGCAGTGTCTCGTGCTGAGAGAGACTTTGTTTCATCCTCTGTCCCTCCACCCATCCACCTATCTACCCACCCCTCCATTTATTCATCTAACCACCCATCTCCCATCCCTTTACCCATCTACCCATCCAGCCATCTACCTGCCCATTAGGCCACCCACCCACCCATCAATCCACAAAACTATTCATCTACCGTCCTTTTACCCATCTACCCATTCATCCATCTACCCACATCCCACCCACACATCTATCTATATATGTACTTATTCGCATCTATTTCTCTACCCATACATCTACCCACTCACCTACCCATCCCATCCATCTAGCCAGTCACTTACAGTGGCAAGCAGGTACTACAGAGTAGCCAACTGGCTACTTCTCCTAATGCTGCCAGAATGCAGTGGCTCAGCTTTCAGAGGTTGGTTGAGCCAGTCGCCAAACATGAGCCACTAAATAGTGCAGAATAGTTCGTCTTGATCCTGCCCCATAAAGAAGTTGCTGAAGTTTGTGGGGTTGGCCTTGTATAACTGGCAGTTATTGTTGAATGAATTAAATCTACACAGGGGGAGGGCAGTTGAACAGTAGATTACACGTCACACTTAACAACTGATTTCATCGGGAAAAGCTGCATGGCTTCATGTGTCAGATCGTGTGAATGGTAGCCATAGGGCTGGCTGGCTGTATGGAGGCCAGGTGCAGTTTGCAATCTGTGTGGTTCTCGTCCTCCACGAAGTGTGTGCACACAGCTTCTCTAGCAAGGACGCTTGAACATAGCTTTCTGCAACACTGTGTCTCCCCAAAGAGTCAGTTGTACACTGTTCGCCGGGAAGGCCTCCACGGGGTGGGTGGGATAAACTAAAAGGATGGTTATAGGCAGGGAAGTTGGCAAGAGTGGGTAGGTCCTAGAGAGACTGAGCTAACCAAGGCGAGAGGCCAATTTAAGGAAAGGAGGGAATGGACAGTTAAGGAGCTGGCTAGAGAGGGAGGCAGAGGAGGCAAGGCCAGGGTAGGCCTTGGTCAGGTCACAAGGGTGCCTCAGGCCAGAGGTTCTTGTTCTAGCAGATTTTATTTCCTTTTAGAAACAGGCCAGCTCATTCTGTTGTCTCTTGGCTCCCTCTGGCCCTTTCTATTTGTTTCCATCCTTTGTGACAGGTGACAGTGGCTTTTATTAGCGCCTGCCTGCCTCAGCAGGCACTCACCTGACCCCTGCTGACAGGTGCCCCGCTGAGAACCCAGCGTGGGTGGGACATCCCTGTGAGGGACCTTCCTGCATGTGTCAGTCCACAGGACAGCGGCTGCACTTCAGAACAGTCACTTCCAGCTTCCTTCTAGGCTGAGAGAGCCTGGGAGAAACAAACTGTCAGCGCCTGGGCCTCCGCTGTCAATCAGGAGGCTGTGGTGGGCGCAAGGGGTGGAGACTGTTGCTGCAATTCCCTAATTCTTCCTTCCCTCCTTTCTCTCCCCACCTCCATCTTTGGTGCTGAGGATTGAACCCAAGACCTTGTGCGTGCTAAAGTATGTGCTCCACAACGGAGCAGTACCCACACATTCGTTTGATAAATATCCATTGGGTATCTTCGTTCTTCCTGGAAAGAACAAGGGTGGTCTTTGGCCTTTTGAGGGCTGGTGCTCAATCTCACATGACGTCTGCGCCTCTGTCCAGACATCTCTCCTCCTTCCAGTCTTCTGTACTCTTACCTGTCCACCGTCCAGTCAGCCTTCTGTTATTGGGCAAAGGTTTCTCTTTGGCCTTTGTCTTCTTGAAGGAAAGAATTCCGCTGAGAGACACAGTCTGAACAGTTTACTTAGCAAAGAAAACTAACTAATGCACGCCAGGGAAAGACTGAACTGGACAGACCAAAGGATGACTGGTAATAATACAGGGGGTTCTGTGTGGTGGGTTTCAAGGGAATTTTCATGAGTATTTATGAGGTGGGTGGCCTATTTCATGGGCATAAGATGACCCTTTTCCTCTTCCAAATCATGGTATATCAGATGTCCCCTTCAGTGGGACATTTCTTCCTGTGGCCCAACAGCACAATGTAAAAGGTATTAGAATAAAGACAGGGTCTTGAGAGAATTCAGACCCTGCAAGTGTAAACTGGGAAAGTGCCTATTGCCTCAGTTTCTGATATAATGGGAAGAGCCCGTCCTACACCATGCCACCAGCCTCACTATTTTGACACTAAATTATCCGTGATGGCCTTGAACATAGACCCCTCCAGCTCTAGCCTCCTGAGTCCGTGGGATTCCAGCTGTGCTGCACCAGGAATGAAGTCTACATTCAGAGAGCCCAGTTTCCCAGTGCTGACCGCGGTGGGCAGGAAGAGCTTCCTGGAGGTTTCAGGATACCTCTGATGCCAGGGTTCAGGAAGCTGGGGACTTGGGCTCAGCAAGGCACTCTCAGGGAACCTGGACACTCTGCTTCCCAGACCTTCAGGACCAGAGTCAGCAGCCTTCCGTGTAGGTGTGTGCACGCATGCCTGCCAGTGGTGGGCATGTCTTAGGAGAATGCACCAGACAAGAAGGCACCTTCAGCAGAGCCTGTGGGCTCTGATTCTCCAAGGATACACTATGACCAGGGAGGTGACTGAATTTTACAAGCAGAATTGATGTGCCCAGGATTCCACTCAGGGGGTGGCTGTGTGTGTCTCGTATCTGGAACCTGCTGTCCCCTGAGCTGCTTGTCCACTGCCCTTTGAGGTAAGGGGCGTGGGGTGGACAGTGGAGTGTCGCCTGTGCAGTGAGAGTGCTGGGAGCCTGGGCTGCACAGAAGGTGGGCTGCGTGACTCCCAGATACACAGACTTTGGAAAGGAGCCGAGCTGCACTTCATCTGTCTCAGTGATTTGTGGGGACCCTGTACGAAGCCACGTCCTGAATCATGTTGGGCGTGTTGAACACGCATCACCAACAGACTCATTCCTAAATTACCTTTTACGATCACCAGCAAATCTGTGGGTAGTGGGCATCTGTACCCAAACCCAGGCGTTATTTGTGGCAGCAGACAAAGCATTAATTATTGATGCGCCCAGCCACCTCCTCGCCACCTCCAGTTAAAATTCATGGTCCAGACACTCTGCAAATATTGATTCTGACCCAAGCCGATGTTTTCCCTTTAACATTATTATAATGAGGGATAAAAATCAAATTGCCTCACTGACACTCAATCATTCCTCTGTGCCATTCCTCATCGATCTTCCTTTCCCTGGGTTTTACCATAAATTATTCTATTCAATTAAGTAAACTCACACATAATGGCATTTTGCAAACTGAATAATTTATTGGCTATTTGGCAAAAGCCAGGTTTGGGTGGTATGCTGGTCAGTTTTGTGTCAACTTGACACAGGCTAGAGTCATTTGGGAAGAGGGAACCTCAGCTGAGAAAACGCCCCCATCAGACTGGCCCGTGGGCAAACCTGTGGTACATTTTCTTAAACAGTGACTGATGGGGGAGGGGCCGGAGCAATGTGGGCAGTGCCATCCCTGGGCTGGTGGTCCTGGGTGTTATAAGAAAGCAGGCTGGGCAAGGCGTGGGGAGCGCTTTGCTGGGGCAGTCCCAGGGACTAAGTAGGATTTTGGTTCTAAAAGGTGAGGCTGAGGCCAAAGCCAGCTGGCGGGCAGAGAGGAAGGATGATGATGATGACAACTCTGTTTCTCCCACTGGCTGAGGACCCAGTGCCCCTCCTGAGTGACCTCCTCTCCCTTTCTATCATCATCCTGATGCCAATCAAGCCAACCCTTGCTCTCACTGGCCCACAGACAGACCCATAGCTTCCCTGTGCTCCCACAGCTCCAGGGCTCCCCCTGGAAGGCAGAGTCTCTGGAGCTCCCCTGCCCCACAGGACGTCGTGTTGAACCCTGCCAGCCTAGGGAAGGAAGGACTATCTTTCCAGCCCATTGTCTTGGTTAGGGTTTTATTGCTGTGATGAAACACCATGACCAAAAGCAAACGGGGAGGAAAGGGTTAATTTCTGCTTACACGTCCGCATTGCTGTTCACCACTGAAGGAAGTCAGGACAGGAACTCAAACAGGGCAGGATCCTGGAAGGAGGAGCTGATGCAGCGGCCATGGAGGGGTGCTGCTTACTGGCTTGCTTCCCATGGCTCGCTCAGCCCGTTTTCTTATAGAATCCAGGACCATCAACACAGGGTGGCCCCACCCACCACAGGCTAGGCCCTCCCCCACTGATCACTAATTGAGAAAATGCCTTACAGCTGGATTTTATGGAGGCATTTCCTCAGCTGAGGCTCCTTCCTCTCTGCTGACACACAAAACCAGCCTGAACGCTCTCTCAGTCACTTCTTTAAAGGCCCCATCTCTCAGTACACGCTCGTGCTGAGGTCCTGGGGACAGGAACCTTTGGGAGGGTTTGTCCTGAGACCCTCAATCATCATCTGACCCTCTGACTGGCCTCCTCGGTGGCCTCTACAGTTGCGACTGTGGGAACCATGCCCCCCTCACAGGAGGTCCAGCTGCTCCCCACTTCCCCTGCGAACTAACCAAGCCTGTGCGTCCTGCGCTCTCAGGACCTCTGTCAGAATTAACGTTAGAACCACAGGACGATCCAGCTTCCTGGTGAGGAGCTGCTATCCAGCCAAGCATGCTCCTCAAAGTTCTGATCCAGGGACTCAATGGACCTCCATCCGGTTCCTGGTTCTCAACATGTGATCTCAACCACAAGGCATCCTAACCGGGACTCTTTCCTGTCCTGTGGGAACGGAGGACCTCTGTGCCCACGCCTCACGCTGCTCCCTCTGGTGGCAGGGGGACAGTCCAGGGCACAGGCTCTAAGTGCTTCACTTCCTGGGTCTCTGGGACCTGACAGCAGGGTAGCAAAGCTCTGTGGGTGGAAAGTCTCTGGCCACTGAAGAGGCCAGTTGTCACAGGCCCTGTCTAAGGCTACTTTCCCCAAGACCAGAAGTGGGGTGCAACTGCAGCTTCTGTGTCTCAAGTTATACCTGTCTAAGGCCAGAGAGACGATCCCCAAGATGCAAAGCGCAGGTGGATATGAGGATGGTGTGCTGCCTAGTCAACTTATGTCAACTTGACCCACGCTAGAGGCATCAGAGAAGAAGGAACCTCAACTGAGAAAATGCCTCCGTGAGATCAGGCTGTGGGCAGGCCCATAGGGCATTTTCTTGATTAGAGATTGAAGGGGGAGGGCCCCGTCCACTCCGGGTGGTGCCACTCCTGGGCTGGTGGTCCTGGGTTCTATAAGAAGGCAGGCTGAGCTGGGCGGTGGTGGCGTACACCTTTAATCCCAGCACTCGGGAGGCAGAGCCAGGTGGATCTCTGTGAGTTCAAGGCCAGCCTGGTCTACAGAGCAAGATCCAGGACAGGCACCAAAACTACACAGAGAAACCTTGTCTTGGAAAACCAAAAAAAAAAAAAAAAAAGAAAGAAAAAAGAAAAAGAAGAAGAAAGAAAGCAGGCTGAGCAAGCCATGAGGAGCAGGCCAGTAAGCAGCACCCCTCCACGGCCTCTGCGTCAGCTCCTGCCTCCAGGTTCCTGCCCTGCTTGAGTTCTTGTCCTGACTTCCTTCAGTGATGGACTATGATGTGAAAGTGTGAGCCACATAACCTTGCTTTTGTTCCCAGTGTTTCATCATAGATATATTAACCCTAGCTAAGACAGACGGGATGCCGTGGGCAGAGGATGGCCCTTTAACGTGGGGATGTGGGTGATGGCGGACAGGGAGGCACACAGAGTAGTCGGGGTCAACGGACCTAGCTCGTCAGGAGCATGTCCTCCTGGCCCCTCTGGAGGAGCCTTTCATGCACCCGGAAGGACTGTCAGCACTCAGGAAAGTAAGGTCCGAGAGGGCTAGCCTCTGGCCATCCTGAAGGTACCTGGACCACTCTGAAGCTTCTCTTTGGAGGCCTAGGGTTGGACTAAGCGGCGCAGGGTCCGTGATTGTGGGTAATGAGGGTTCGTTTCTCTTGGAGCCACCCAGCTCCAGCTCAAAGTTGTTCGAGCGAATTGCTTCCGTAATGAGTCTATCTTGGCAGAGCTCTGCTGGCACTGGCTGGGGCGGGGCCGTGGGGCCTTTCCTGGGGACCTCCCCTGGACCACTCTGTGCTAGTCTGAGGCCCTGAGGGGGGTGTATGAGGTGCTGAGAACCCACCCATAGCTCATCTGCTGGCCCCCTGCACAAGTCCTCAGACGTAATAGCCCTGGGGTCTCAGAGGCCCTGCCTGGGATTCAACCCTTTGGCCTCCTGCAGTTCGGAGCTGAGGATAGCCCTTGCAGGGGAGGGGAGCTGAGGATAGCCCTTGCAGGGGAGGAGTGCTCTCACAGCGAGCTATGGAGGGGTGAAGCTGAGCAGATGATTGAATGCAGTTGCAGGAGGCTGAGTTGGGGCGGAAGGTGGGGCCCATTCTCTAGCCTCCCCATTTTGCTTAGAAGTTCATGGACACAAAGAACTCTGAACTTAGGTACAGATTCAGTGTCCCAAAGTGTGGAAAGCCACACGGGTGTGGCTGTTGGCGCTAACTCCGGTCTTTCAGAGACAGCCAACAGGCTTGTGGATGGCACTCTGAGCTTGCTTCCTCACCCCCATAGGACAGGGTGCTGGGTTGGTGTAGGGGCCCCTCTAGAGCCTTGGTGGCAGAGAGCTCTCTCTACCCTGGCTCTCTCAGCCCTCAGGGGTGGGATGTCCCAGGGAGGGCACACATTGTGTGCACATGTGTGTAAAACATTGGATGCTGTAAGCCACTCGGGCTGAGATGTTTGTGAACTGTTAATTACATAAACATTGAGCTGGTGCAGCCTTGAGGCTATTGAATAGCAAACAGTGGGCCGCATGTTGGGCAGGAAGCTGCTGTCCCACTGGTGCCCTCACAGGCCCAAGGGGTGGAGTTTCTGCTGGCCACAGCCCGCTGCCTGACATCCTGCCTCAGTCCTGGACATGCTCACTGGGAGCCACAACCTCTCTGTTAGTTCCTGCTACAGCCTGGGGAGCTGTTCTTGAGGGGGCTGGACCAGGGCAGGCTGCCTCACTTGGGTACCAGTACACTAAGTGCAAGGATAGATGTGCAAGTGGCCGTTTTGGGGTGTGATGGGGTACACAGACTTCCTTACTGTTCTTACTCTTACTGGAAACCTGTGTTGTCCTCCATTGTCTTGATCCTTCCAGCCTCACTGTTGGGTTAGAAGTGTCTGTGGTCTCATGAGTCGGGGTGGAGGTAATGTGGGCCTGCCTCTTGCCTGTGACAGACACCTGGGAGTTGGCCAGGACCATAGGCACACTTGGGCTCTGTCTGCCCCATACCCACAGCCTTGCCCTGTGGGAACTCTGCTTGACTGTGTGTGCATCCCAAGGCCACTGCCTCAGTGTGTGGCTACTCCCCTGACCATATACAGCTACCTAAAGACAGAGAGAACAGGCCTGGATGACTCTGCTAGCTGCGAGCCCTCCTGGACATCAGGAAGCATCCAGCCCAGGTGGCCATCTTACACCTAGAATAAAACTTCCCTCTGCGCACCTATCTGCAGCAAGTACCGAGGAGGCAGAGGTGTGTGGCCGGAGCACTACTGTTGAGCAAACCAGTCCCACTGCTGGGTAGCCTGAGCCTAGATGTCGAGCCTTTGTGGGGCTGGTTTACACATTCTTTTTCTTGTTTTTGTTTTTCGAGACAGGGTTTCTCTGTGTAGTTTTGGTGTCTGTCCTGAATCTCTCTCTGTAGACCAGGCTGGCCTTGAACTCACAGAGATCCGCCTGCCTCTGCCTCCCAAGTGCTGGGATTAAAGGTGTGCGCCACTGCCGCCTGGCTGGTTTACACATTCTTATCATGATCTTTCATTGAGGGAAACCAAGGCGAGAAGGCTTGGTTTCTTCTGGAAGCCTTCTTCTCAGTTCTCTGAGCTGCTGAGCCATCTCTCCAGGTCCTTAGAGCTGGTTTCTCTTGAGGCCTTTCTCTCAGGTCCAAGGATGGCTACCTTCTCTATGGTGTATATGGTGTTCAGACAAGTGTCGGTTCTGGCCTCACACTGAGGAGGGTTGCCTAGCTGAGTGTGTAGGGAGATGAGTGTGTAGGGAGTGTAGGAGTACATCTGAGAACCTGAGACTGCTGAAGAGAAAGAGGCTGCCTGAGGAGGCTTTTGGGGGTCTGCTGAGCTGGCCAGGGCTTGAGAAAAAGAGGACCCAGGAGCATTGCTGGCCAAGGGCAAGCCGGAGTTCTGCAAGGCATGGAATGGGGTGGCTGTGACCTCCTGGTGAAAGTACCCCTCCACACACATACACTATGGGAACTGAGGCCTGAGAGCAAGCTAGGAGCCAGGGCATTGCTGTGGGGTGGTCTGTATGTCAAATGTGTTGCTGATTGGTCAATAAATAAATCACTGATTGGCCCGTGGCCAGGCAGGAAGTATAGGCGGGACAAGGAGGAGAATAGAGCTGGAAAGTGGAAGGCTGAGTCAGAGAGACACTGCCAGCTGCCATGATGACAAACAGCATGTGAAGATGCCGGTAAGCCACGAGCCATGTTGCAAGGTATAGATTAATGGAAATGGATTAATTTAAGCTGTAAGAACAGTTAGCAAGAAGCCTGCCACGGCCATACAGTTTGTAACCAATATAAGTCTCTGTGTTTATTTGGTTGGGTCTGAATGGCTGTGGGACTGGCGGGTGTCAGAGATTTGTCCTGACTGTGGGCCAGGCAGAAAAACTCTAGCTACAAATGGCGTCCAACGTGGTGGCAAGAGTTTCCACCTAAAAACCTGAGAAAAGATTCTAAAATGGAGCTAAAAACAGCTTCCTAATTGTCTCTCTCAAATGAGCGTCAGCCTGCGGTTTGAGCTACTGGCAGGTTCCTAGCGTGCGTGCATGCTCGACCTACAGTATGGTGGGAATGAGGCCTCTGCAAGTGGCACATTAAGCTGTGTGGTGGATTTAGCCTTTGCTAGTACAAAACAAAACAAAAAAAGGAGGTTTCTGGGCTACACGCTGCTTTGATAGAAGCATAGACCCACTATTTCTGAGAGTTGATGGCTCCCAGAGCTGGCAGAAAACGTATCACCGCCATGTTGGGAAGCTGAAGTGGGCGGAGCCAGCAGCGCCAGTGCCGTTTCAGGCTTAGAAGGCTACAGTTCAAAGCAATAGGCTCAAGCTAATATAAAAAAATAAGCCACGTAAAGATGGCTACCACACAGAGAATCTGGATTATGTTCTCTTTGATATTCGTAGCTAAAGAAAAACATTTGATTACAAAAGCTGTTGAGTTATGCCAAAATGTGTATTTTAAAGGTAACTTGACTTCAAAATTTGGATGTAAGGATATGTTGCTTTGGAAAGGAGACTCTGCTTTTGTTTCCACAGAAAGCAAGAGACTATGGATTTGTTCCAGATTAAGATACATCAGGTTTGACCAGCCAAGACCCCCTGAAAGGTCTCCGATGACACCATGGCCCAGATGATCCAACATCCAGAATGGTTTCAGGCAACTGGCTCAGACAATACACCCTCATGGACTACTCCATAATCCTAAAATATTCTTTGTGTCCCCATAAGATACAGCGCCCCCCTCCAGCAGGAAGTAGTAAGAGAAGCTACGCCCAAATTCCCAAATATACCAAGCTGACTTTGGAGATGTGTAAAGGTTAAAACCTTCCTTTTTAAGAAAAGAAAAGGGGAAGTGCTGTGGGATAGTCTGTATGTCAAATGTGTTGCTGATTGGTCAATAAATAAATCACTGATTGGCCCGTGGCCAGGCAGGAAGTATAGGCGGGACAAGGAGGAGAATAGAGCTGGGAAGTGGAAGGCTGAGTCAGAGAGACACTGCCAGCCGCCATGATGACAAGTCGCATGTGAAGATGCCGGTAAGCCACGAGCCACGTGGCAAGGTATAGATTTATAGAAATGGATTAATTTAAGCTGTAAGAACAGTTAGCAAGAAGCCTGCCACGGCCATACAGTTTGTAACCAATATAAGTCTCTGTGTTTACTTGATCGGGTTTGAGTGGCTGTGGGACTGGCAGGTGAGAGAGATTTGTCCTGACTGTGGGCCAGGCAGGAAAACTCTAGCTACAGGGCATGGCTAGCACGGCTGTGGTAGAATGAGGCCCGAGGCTCCCTGGCCCTGCCGTAACAGACTCAAGGGATCTCTGCCTGCTTTGCCTTTGGCAGTTAGGGCCAGAGACCAGGACCAGTAGACCTGCGGGGGTCATTGGATGTCACCAGCGATGGCCCCTGTGTCCCGGCTGTGTGGCTGGCCTGTAGCAGTGTCCACATCCCATCTGGTGGCTCAAGTGTGCCCAGCTGGGTCGTTCCTGCACCCACACTGCAGTGCTGTCCCCCT
This sequence comes from Peromyscus californicus insignis, assembly GCF_007827085.1. NCBI lineage: Eukaryota > Metazoa > Chordata > Mammalia > Rodentia > Cricetidae > Peromyscus > Peromyscus californicus. Next base: position 61,590,318 of record NW_026294447.1, read on the forward strand.
GGACCCAGGATGGACTTCCAGAGTGAAGGATTAAGTTGTTGACGGTAATCAAGCTCCCAGCAAAGCCAGTAAGTGAATTTTACTGACGGATCAATTGTGTAATTGGCAGCTAGACCTTCTCCTCCCATCTCAGTGTGCCCTCTTATCGGGGTCCCTTTGCTCTTGTAGCTTGTGTCTGGGGGGGGGGGCAGGTATCCTGGGGGCATATCTTGGGAGGTCATTCAGCAGAGCCTCCTGGCCAGAAAAGCCATTAAAGCAAATGGGTCTTGGGCCATCTTTTGGTTTTTCCATTAAGTCCTGTTTGCTTCCATTTCATGGAATGGTTTCCTAATCCTATTTGTGACAAGCCTGTAAGCCACAGATAAAAACAGGGCATTTGCATTGAAGAAGCAAGTGGCATTGAGCCCTCCTTCCCTGCGATAGTATTAGTTCCTCCGTGCACCATGCTCCTGGGGTCTGAGGTTTTTACAGGGAGGTTTAAATATTCAAAGACCGTGTAGGACTCCCCCTTTCTTCTGCTAACTATTAGAGACAGATTAAATTTAAAAGAGATTTAATTTGTCAGTTGTCTTGAACATTAAGGGAGGCTAAATTATGCCTGCGAAGGGGAATGGGTTACCTTTGTCTCACTGTGCAAGGGCTGCCCAGGTTAGCAACAGGCACACTTAAGGCTTCAGGCTCACATTCTGCCCAGCCTCTCCCTGGCAACCCTGAGACCGTAAATGACCGCTGTGGACATCTTTCTTGGAGCATTGCAGCGATACTGCCCATTGAACCCCCTGTTGGGACACTAAGTGATCAGCCATTGGTCCATGTAGAGACCCTGGAGGAATTGTCCAGGGCTTCAGTGAGGAGCTGCCCCGAGCACCCTGCCGGGGCTCTGTCCCTTCTTTGCTCTCGTGAGCAGGTATCTGAATCCATGTGTACATGTGTGTGAAGCTATGTGCATGTGTGTGCTAGCTATCTGCCTGGAGGAGCTCTGCTCTCGATGGATCTGGTAGGGGTGGCTCCCCAGCACCGGCACCGGCAAAAGTGGTCTGGAGTTTCCCTTGGGGCTGGCAGGGGTTACACTCTGCAGTGTGGCCAGCGGTAGAGCAGGCGGGAGATCTCAGCTGGGGGTGCGGGAGGGAGTGAAGGATTTGAGGTGGTCTTCGGTGGTTTGCTCAGACTCACTTTAGAATGTTAACTCTGGCTTCTGGGATGTAGGGCTGGGAGAGACCTGGGGTACAGACACTGGGAAGGAGGAGTGGGTCCAGGAGAAGAGACGGACCAGGGCCTTAATAGAGAGGACACTGGACCCTATGGGAAAGGAAAGCCCTAGCATTCCGGGTTTCTGACAGAATGGGGGCTGGAGGGAGGTATCAGGGTCAAGAGAGGGCCTCTCCCCTCAGGTGTCCTTCAACATGTCCTCTGTGGTTCCCCCAAAGTGGAGCGCAGGATTTTGTGGTAACATAGGCAGTATCCCCTCCCCAAGTGGTAGGCCAGGTGTGCTGCGGGCCAGAAAGGGGACCAAAGCCGGGTCCTCCATACAGATGGCACTGAATTGCTGCACACACACACACACACACACACACACACACACACACACACACACTCCGTGATGACTAATTCTGACCACCAGCTTGACTGGATTAAGAAACACCTAGGAAGCCGGGCGGTGGTGGCGCACGCCTTTAATCCCAGTACTCGGGAGGCAGAGCCAGGAGGATCTCTGTGAGTTCGAGGCCAGCCTGGGCTACCAAGCGAGTCCCAGGAAAGGCGCAAAGCTACACAGAGAAACCCTGTCTCAAAAAACCAAAAAAAAAAAAAAAAAAAGAAACACCTAGGGCATTATTAAGGCACACCTCCGGGTATACTTGATGGCATCTCCAGAAAAGGTTAGCCAAGGAAGGGAGCCCCACTCAGTGGGCAGCACCGTGGGCTGGAGTCGCAGACTGAATAGAAGGAAGCAGCAGTGACGTGCATCCCTCTGCTTTTCTAGTGAGAAAAACAACAGAGTGCCCTGACTGGGTGCCTCACGCTCCGGCCACCATGTTTTCTGCGTTGTGCTAGCTTTTAACCCATCCAAGCATGAGTCCAAATCCTTCCTTAAGTTGATTTTGTCTGGTACGTTGTCACAGCCATGAGACAGGAAAACAGTACACCTCCTCAGGGCAGGGTGGGGCGGGGCGGGGCAGGTAAAGCTCAGTCCATTGGCTCCTGACCCCTCTGTCATGGGCTCTGTGGTGATAGTGGCATAGATTTCTGGCATAGAAGGCAGGGCCTCAAAGGTGAGGTGGACGCAGGATCCCAGACCCTGAGCGTCCCACACTCCAGGGTAGGAGTGAGGCCCCCTCAACCCCTCCTCTCTTCCACCTACGCTCCAGCCCTCAGCACCTCAGGGAGAGCTTCTGGGGACCCGCCCCATGCAGACCTTCCAATTAGAGTCTGTTAGTGAGGCCCGGCCCAGCCCAGGCACCTGGGCACCCCCCGAGGGACGGGGATATGGATTAGAAGGACACATTCAGCCTCATCTTTGTTGGGGGATCAGCCGGTGGGTGCTTTGGGTCCCCAGGGCCTCTAATTACAGCCCTGTAGAAGGAGGCAGCAGGGCTGGGGAAGCCCCCAAGCTCTCTGCTTGTACCCTAGCCTGCATCTGAGTCCCACTCTTAACAGTCTCAGTCCAGCCACAGTGCAGTGGCAGGTTCCAGGCGCCTGGCCCTGGTGGCTTATGGTCCCTGTGGTGGGACGGCCTGGGAAGTCACAGATAATCACTCAGATTGGCACATCTGAGGACCTGGCCTTGCACTTCAAGACAGTGACCTCCTTCTGGACATACTGAACTGGCCTCACCTGATGGAGTTTGGGGATGTGTGTGGCCCCCTGGGCAGCTACTGGAGATGTATGTTGGCTCAAAAGGCAAGACAGGCCACCTGGACCAGTCTCAGGTTCATCCCTCATACTGTACAGGCCAGTATCTAGAAAGGGGACACAGGTGACAGAAACCCATACAATGGGCAGGGAGGGTCCCTTTCTGGTCATGGGGCCTCACCATGCCACTTACCCCGTGGTGATACCATTTCAGACATAGTGTGAGAGAAGTTGCTGAAACCTGTTTCTCGGCTTGGACCCTCATCTCTTGTCCTGTTGGCCCAAAACTCTGCTGGGCAGGTCTGTCCTGGGAAACGTAGGGGAGGTGGGCACACGACTGTTGGATAACCCAGGACAGAGGGGGAAGAGGGTATGTACGATCTCTGTCTGAGGTGTCAACAAATTCTCCCCAGGTACATCGTAAAGCAACTGTCACTGTTTCTTCTCCGGACAGATTTCTTCTGCTCCTTCTTCCCTGCACCCTAGCTTTCTCCTTAGCTATTAAATGGACAGCATTCCTTGGGAGGTGAGGATATCAGGAGGACAGGGAGGAGGTGGGCCCAGTCTGAAGACTCCTGGTTGGGAGACTCCCCAGGTCTCCCAAGGCCAATATATGAGCTGATCCAGCTAGCACACAGCTGCCCCATGAGTGGGGCAGCACATATACAGCGTCGCACAGCAGCACAGCAGGTGTGAGTTTTATGGGGTCTGATTCTGCATTCTCCTGTTGAGCTGGCCAGAGAAAGGGAAAGCTGGCTGCTAGCCATTCATGGGGCTCCTGGCCAAGGCAGGCAGATCTCACCACCACATGGCTTCATGTTCATGGGCACCTGCTGAATGCCAAGCATTCTGGTGGTCCAGCCCAACCATTAAGGGCCTGATTTGCATCGGTTAGGCCCAGTACTGGTTTGTCCACACCTCCTGATGACTACCCTGGAGGAGTGCTTGATGCTACTCACCTGGAGGCAGGTAACCATGTTTTTGGATGCTTCCTAGACTATTGGAGGGTTTTGTTTGTTTGTTTGTTTTTGGTTTGTTTTGTTTTTAAATCAGGACAAGGATGTGTGTAAGAGTGTGCATGTAAGCTGAATGAAGACATGTAAGTGGATGACAGGCAGAAGATGAGGCAGATCACCTCTCACTTGGGGACTCACCAAGTGGTGTCCCATCCAAGACAAAAGATGGGTAAGAGAACCCTGAGCTCATTCCTTATTGGGGTGCTGGCTGGACCATAAAACCAGGGATGCCCGGGCTTCAGGGACTCATGGAGTTTGGGTAGGTATAGAAGATGCTGGCACCCTCCATGCTAGCAAAAGGCGAGGGATCAGATACAGTTCTAGAAAGAGGAGTTCTGGGCCATTAGAATGGGAGGCCAGAGGCCAGAAGGCTGCAGAGAAGGCCCTGGTGCAGGCTGGACATGGCAGAGGGGAGTAATGGGTGCCTGACCAAGAAGTGGGGATAATGGGCAATGACCTGGTGGGACGGTGTTGGGGAGGATGACAGTCGGTGTAAGGGAGGCTGGAGGGATATGTGATACCTCCTTCAGGAGGGGAAACACCAGCCACATGTACTCACTTTGGTCCAGGCTGCTAACCCTGGACGTGTCTGGCCACGGGACTCACTAGGTGCCAACTCATCCCAGGAGTCATAGATGCATCTGCCCTCTGTTTATTGTATGCCATATGATCTTGTGGGGAAGCCAGTCCAGGCAGGTGTCCATTGCAGTCTTTGTGGGTAGCTACCAGCTGTGCTGCGGCAGGTCGACCCTGCTGAGCAATAGTCACATGTCCTGAGCTGGTATCCCTGGGAGTTCCAAGGGGCTAGAGGCCTTCTTCATGGGCAGAGCCTGCTGTGCGTGTCCCAGCATACTTCTCTAGTTGATTCTGTCTCTTGTTCTGTCGTTTGTCCATTCTCAGGGGACGGAGGTGGGCAGGGCTCGCAGTCACTGTCCAGCAAGGCCATGGCCTAGATGAGGGCTCCATGCCAGGGCAGAGGCAGAGGCAGTGTGCTTCCCTCTACCTGGAATCTCCTGCTTCCTGATGTGGTTTGGGTCTTGGTCTGGCTAGGGTCAGTGGCCATGAGGTCAGCAGGCAGGCAGCCTGGCTGTCTTTGCTGTCCTGAGGCCATTTCTCTGCTCAGGCTCCTACTGAACTGGGTCCCAATCTAGGAGGCCTCATTTATTCCTGTGACTTGGAGCTAGGGCAGACACCTGGCTCAGTGCCCTGGATCTTGGGGACACACAGGGCCCCAACACATCTAGGACCCATCTGTGCAGTCCTGAGATTTGATTTCCTGGGGAAGGGAGCAGAGTCTGGGGACATCAGAGTAGACACTGGGCTGAGTTGAGACATTGTCTCAGGGCCACAAAGGGTGACCAGAGGCTGGGCCTGTGCTTAATCACCAGGCTGACCTTGTTGTACGGTGGTTTGGGGGTAGCCTGAGCCATGCTTCCACTGCCCTGGTTTGCTGCGGTTCTGGGCCTTTGTTCACCGTCGATCCGATGGCGGTTACTCATTCAGTTGTTGGGCATATCCAGGGTTGTTCTTTGCTTCAAGGAAACTCCTGTGACGGGAGCAGTCCTAGCCAAGCCCGTGGGAGGGACAATCAGTTGGTTAAGGGCTGGTCAGTAAATTAGAGAGGAGACTGCCTGCTCTGCTCGGGCTTGGGTCTGAAGGCTCAACACGGTGGGCTGAGACGGGAGGGGACAGCTGAGTTACTGCTCAGGCTGCCAGGCCTGGGAGGGCAGATGAGGGCCTGCAGCTCCGCCTGTCCTCTAGATGAAAGCTAGCCCAGCAGGCCGAGTGCAAGGGAGGAGACGCCAATTACAGATGAGCGCACACTCCCCAGGCATCCACCCTCCCCTCCAGGATCAAACACTGCCCTCCTCGCTGCCTGCCCCCGGCAGCCGCACCATGTCCAATTATGAGTCTAACAGGGCGGGTGGCGGCCTAATGTGAATTCGGCCATTAGCTTGTCCCCAGCAGCTCCTAATGAGCCCTGCTGTGTGTGTCCATGTGTGCCCGTGTACCAGTGCATACGTGCATAGATATATTTATGTGAGAGTACAGCACAATGATTTATATGTGTGTTCATGTGCGGCCATGTGGCAGTGCATGTGTGTGTAAATATGTATGTGTTAGAATACAGCACAATGCATATATATGTGTGTGTGTGTGTCATGCGTGCTCATGTGCCAAGTGCATGTGTGTGTAAGTATATATGTGTGTGTGCATGAGAGAGTACAGGGCCGTGCATGTGTGTATGTGTGTGTGTGAGAGAGTACAGGGCAATGCGTTGTGTATGTGTGTGCATGAGAGAGTACAGGGCAATGCGTGTGTGTATGTGTGTGTGAGAGAGTACAGGGCAATGCGTGTGTGTATGTGTGCATGTGTCCACCCTAATACCTATTACACCCTTATTCATAGGCAATAAGCTTGTTGCCTGCTGCATGAACAAGCTATCTAAGCCTCTTCTCATCTATTCCATCCATACCCCACCCCATTTCCACACGCCATCTCATACCACCTACCCCACAAATCACACCCCACCCCACATCCCACCTCACACCTATCCCAACACATCATACCCTACCCTTCCCCACATGCCATACCCCACCTCACCCCACCTATCCCTGACACATCACACCCCACACATACCCGGTGTCCCACCCTATCTCATACCCCCACCTCACGCCATATACATCCCTCACTACACCCAACATACACGCCAACCTATACCACACTCTATGTCTCCCCCCGCATTTCCCAGCATACACCTCATGTGTCCCATACCTCCATACCCCCTACTCCTACACCCCACATTACACCCTAACCCCACTGCACACCTATGTCCAACCCCACACCCTCTAGTCTTACATCCCATATCACACTTCACACCAACCCACACCACACACCTATGCCCCACTGCGTACCACACCCCAACACATGCGCCACCTCCTACCCTCAGGCACCACTTCACATCTTCATCTATTTACCATTCTGTACCCCAGCTTCCAACATCACACATCATACTCTACTTATCTCCCCAAACCCCACTCCATACCTGACCCCACCCCATCCCACACACCATATCACACCCCAGTTCTTCCGATCACACCCCATACCCTACTTGACCCAAATCCCACCCCACACCCCAGTGCCATATTCCACCACACACGCCAATGCCATATTCCACCCCACACCCCAGTGCCATATTCCACCACACATGCCAGTGCCATATTCCACCACACATGCCAGTGTCATATTCCACCACACACCCCAGTGCCATATTCCACCACACACCCCAGTGCCATATTCCACCACACACCCCAGTGCCATATTCCACCACACACCCCAGTGCCATATTCCACCACACACCCCAGTGCCATATTCCACCACACACCCCAGTGCCATATTCCACCACACACCCCAGTGCCATGCCCACCTGACCCTTGCACGGCTCTGGACCTGCTGCCTGCCTTATACTTGAGAGTAAATAGTTCTAGCAGAATCTGGACCTAGAGGAATACAGCCCTTTCCTGGGGAAACCGAGGCAAAGAGAAGCAAAATGAGCCACTTAAGGTCACAGAACTAGTTGTCTTCATAAGCAGTTGGATTCCAGTCCCAGCTCCAGGGCCCCCTTCTGGGATAACCTGCCTTGTCCGGCTGTCTCTCTCCTTGCCTAGACTTTGCTTCCCACGGAGAATCAGGGACTGACCCTAGACATGCAATTCCTTAGAGATGACCAAAGTCCTTGGACAGCTGGACCCTGCTGCAGGCAAACAGAACTTGTTGACCCAGATATGGGATGGGTAGCTGCTTGCTCATCCTGGGTTCAGGCCAGTGAGTCTGTTGTTCCCTGTTTGTCCCTTGTTGGCGCCTCCAAATGGATGGACAGGGCCTGTCTTTAAGACCAGGATGTGGGACTTACATGCTGCAAGAACTACTGTTAACGCCTACAATGGTGAGCAATGTCTTCACTTCAGATCGTCTCTGGGCCCCTTCCTACTAAGCCAACCTTCTGAGCTTCTTGGGGATCTAGTCCATTCTGTGCACTGAGGGGTGTGGAGGCCAGGGAGGGGCCTTATAGCCAGTGCAGCAGGCCAAAGCTCTCCTTGTGGGAGGCCCTGGAAAGATGTAAATACCCCCTCCACCTACCCTAAAGAGACACTTCCCTACTGAAGTACCCATCTGCCTGGGCTCACAGTGCTGGGTCAGCACCGTGGGTGGGCAGGAGCACCTCAGTACCCCAGGCCGGTGTCTCCCTGTGCTCCTGGCCCCCACACACCTTCCCAGGACTTGCTTCCTGCTTGGACTGGCTGACCCTCTTCAGCCCTCCCCACCCTTCCTAGTTCTGCCGTTTATAGAGTCCTGACACCTGCCCCAGCCAGTCCTCTCCATATGGGGTTTAGGATCTTCACTCTGCAGGCTCTAGGCCCTTATCACTGCTTCCGGAGCCCTCATGATGCCACCCCTCTGCTCCTTGATACCAGGTCCTGCTGGGTTCTGACATAAGATGGCACACACACCACTGAGTGCTGGCAAGGGGAAGCGCCTATTCAGCTCAGACACACAGCAATTGAATCCTCAGGCTGACGAATATTTCAGCAAAGCTGTAATTAAAATGCACTCGGGAAGCACTTACTTGTGTCTAATTAGACCTTGGGTTTCTATGGAGATCCCTCCAGTTGTAATAGGAACATCCTCTTCTGCAATTGTAGACCGTGGGGCCAAGAGGCCAAGTACAGACAGCACTGGTCCACGGCTAACCACCCCTCCCTTCCTTCCATCCACAAACCCAGAATGACATCCTCCTCCCATGCTTCTGGGAGACCCAGGAGGGTCCAAGCTAACAAAAATGGCTCTTGGAGTTGATTGGCTTCCCAGGAGGCATCCCAGGCTCTCTGCTCCCCAGGACCTTGCCCAATCCTCCTCAGAGAGGGTGGCATCCAGGCTGAGGAGGTGCTGAGCCTCACAGACCCATTGTCCCAGGATGGAAGAAGCTCCACTGAGCCCTCCCTGGCATCCAGCCTAGCCCCGCCTCTCCCTAGGAGAGGCCAGGCCATGTGAAGCTTGCTCACCTTTCTCTGTATGAGTGGCTGGTCCCGGGGATCAAAACACTGAGACAGGGCTGCAAGTCTGGGAATCCTCCAGTGACTCACCTTTGAGGTTCGTGGCCTGTGTTGATTAAGCCCTACAACATTGCACCACACCAATTCATGCTTTATGGCCGTTGGGGTCTGCCAGGGAGCTGCGAAGCAAAGGCTGTCAGCATCAAAAGGGGCCACCCAGGTGGTCACCCCATTTGACTGATGAGTAAACTGAGGCAGAACAGCTCAGGCCATGAAGGACTTAGGCAGTAGCTCAGAGCCAGCTGGTCTCAGAGACTCAGCTTTCCAGGTAGGGCAGGAGTCAGAGGTTGGGAAAGGAGGTTACAGAGGACCCTGTGGGGCATGGAAACACTCATTAAGCAATAGGGTCGGGGGAGGGTGATGATAATGTGTGCACAGGCAGTGACTTGGTCTGCTGAGAGGGAGGAAGGCAAGTGTCCGCTGGGAAGCATCCCTGTGACCTACAAGGGCTAAGACTAGGTTGTCCCGAAGGTCCTTAAAAACAAAGGAATTTCTCTAGTCCAAGGCCACACCACCCAGGTGCCCAGGCTGAATCTCCCAGGTTACAGGGTATTGAAGTTGCAGTGTCAAAAGAGGTACATGGCATGGTACAGGGTGATATATGTGGGCACTTGTCATCTGTCCTGTGGTACTGCTGAGATGACAGCACCCCGTTTACAGAGGACTAGAGAGAGACCAGTGGGTATAACACTAGGAACAGAGTGGATACAGGGGCTGGGTGGTCCCCAAAGCCCAGGAAGGTGGGGTCCAGGCTGGCAAACAGAACATGCTGTGAAAGAGTTCCCTGCCAGGCCCAGGCAGCCACCAAAGCTGGGCTCATGCCCCAAGCCCCTGTCTTTCCCTGATGCAAGCTGATTCAAGCTTCCAGGACCAACATTCAAACCTGCCCTTAGGGCCAGCCCCAGGAGAACGCAGGTGTGGGCAAGCAGGAAGCTGAGCTGTAGGGCCAGCGACTGGCCATCAGCACAGGCCAGGACGTGAACCAGTCTGAGAAAGGCTGTGTGAGGATTCCTGGGAAATGGGGTAGAGAAAAGAAACGAGGGCACATGGCTGCTGGGAGGACATGGCTGGGGAGCTGTGACTAAAGCCATCAGTGCTGGGGACATTTGTATTGTCCTCAACAGCACATTGCTGGTGGTCGGCTCATGCTGCGGGGCCCACATTTTCATCACACAAGCTCCTGTGATTGTGAGGGACAAGGGGATCTACAGGTGTCCTTGCCCTCCCTCCCTCTTCTCTCCCTCCCTCCCTCCCTCCCTCCCTCCCTCTTCTCTCCCTCCCTCCCTTCCTCCTTCCCTCTTCCCTCCCTTCCTTCTTTCCTCCCTCCCTTCCTTCCTTCCCTCCCCGCCTCCCTCCCTCCCTCCCTCCCTTCCTTCCTTCCTTCTTCCCTTCCTTCCTTTCCTCCCCCCTCCCTCCCTCCCTCCCTCCCTCCCTCCCTCCCTCTCTTCCTTCCTTCCTTTTGCAGTGCTGGAGGTTGAACCTGAGCCTTCAAACACCCCAGGCAACCACTCTACCTCTGAGCTACACCCACAGGCCCCTTTTTATTTTTTATTTGGAGACAGGAACTCTAGTTTCCCATGTTGGCCTTGAACTCACTCTGTGTTCCTGGCTGGCTTTGGACCCACAATCCTCCTGCTTCGGCCTCCCACTTCTCACTGAGTCTCTCTTCTCCGACTTTGCTGTCTGGGTGTTTCCAGCTGGAAGTAGGCTGCTCTGGTGACCCTTATCTGGCAAGATGTTTGTCCGGTTCCACCCAGTTCTGTCCCTGCCTCACCAGAAGCGGGCTGGCTGCTTCCAGCTGTGTTTTGTGTTAACCCTCAGAGCTCTGGCACCTGGACAAAGGTCTGGGCCCGCATGGAGGAATCAGGTTGGCGGTGGGGAGGGGCTGCTGATGTGAAGCAGCACTGCTCTCCACGCCTCCCGCCTGCTGCTTTCTCCTGGGACACCTCTTAGCACCTTGGAATGAACCGTGAGAAGCTGTTGGCAGGGCCAGCAGGTGCTGACTGCTGACTACGCCTGGGTTAGACCAGTGAGGAGAGGCTCTGCTGGGGGGACCTTGTCCCTGCTCTTGTGCAAGGCGGGCTGGCCCCTGTTCCTCCCCCGGAGCTGGCAGGTGACACCGAGGGCAGGAGCGAGGGTCTTAAGATCCGGAGGGTCAGTAAACCTACAAACTCTCAAAGGCATTGCCCTCAGCTGGGGGAACCAGGCCCACAGGATGGAGGGGTATGAAGAAGCCAGTGTTTCTTGATGGGCATTCGGCAATCTCAGTGACAGTCCCTAGCAACCCGGGCACACATGCCTCTGGAGCTCAGGCAGAAGCAAGCGCTCTCAGCAGACCCCATTTGCATTCCCTCTGGAGTTCCAGTGTGTAGCCCCCCGAATCCCGCCTGGCTTCCCCACTGCTCCTACTATCCAGCTGAGCTCCAAGCATCCTCAGAGGCCTTCCTTCCCAGAGCCCTGCCTTCCATCCCAGAAACAGACAAGAGATCCTTCCAGGAAGGCACTGTCCTTTCTTATTCCCAAGCAGGAGGAAGTCTTGGAAAAACTGATAGGCTGGAGGGCTTCAGTAACCCCACCTGGTTAGAGATCAATCTCTACTGACCTACCGGTACCTCAACACTAAGTGGGGCTCGGGCTGGACCCCAGACTTTTGGCTCTGAGTTCTCTGTGCCCTGCAGGGTGGTGAGAATGAGAATGTGAGCCCAGATGTGTGGCTGGGGGAGAGGTCAGCAGCCGGCACTATGGCCCCTGGCCTGAGAGGGACTTTCTCTCCCCTCTGTGGTAAAGAGAGGATGAGAAGCCTGGGTTCTAGGCTGCCAACGAACAGATGGGCTGGTGAGGGTCTGTGCCCATGTGGCTATGCTGGGTCACTGAACTCAGTCCCTAGCTTCCAAGAACATCTTGGTGGATTGGCCTCAGACATAAGCCGTTTTCAGCTGAAGGCCTGGGGCCACTGTACCTGTTCCTCCTTAGCCTGGGAGGCCGGACTGGACCCTTTGTGTAAGCTCCCTGGAGCCCGCTTTAGAAGGTGGCACAGATGCGTCCAGGTCAGTGGGGGAGGAGTGGAGGTCACACGTGCTGCTGGTCCAGAAGTACAGCTCTGTCCCCACCTCTCTTTCCCCGGGGCCTCAGTCGCCCCATCCTAGACAGTGGGGATCAGGCTAGAAGAATAGAATGATGCCTGCCTGCCTTGGCATTGTCTCGGGATGCAGGGGTATGTGTGTGGGTAGACTGAGCTTGGGAGCAGTATCCCCAGTGTGGTTGGAGTTAGGCCAGCACGTGTGTGGATGGGCGTGTGCGTGCCCATATATGGAGCTGAGGCCAACCTGCAGGAGTCCGTTCTTGTCTTCCGTGTGGGTCCAGGAGTGTGAACCCAGGTTTCGTGGCTCGGTGACAAGTGCCTTTACCTGCTGAGGCATCTTGCTGGACCCAAGAAGTTGCTTCCTAAGGGACTCTAGGTAATTCATTTTCTTCTTCTTTGAGACAGTCTTGCTGTGTAGCCCAAGCTGCCCTCGAACTTTCGATTCTCCTGCCTCTGCCTCTTGAGTGTCAAGATGACAAGAGTGTGCTGTCAGGGCCCGACAGGAGCCCACTTTTGCTGCCCTGTGATCGGAAGGCACAGCTGGAGGGCCTGCTGCAGTCCAGTAGATATGGGGGTGTAGTGGCTCGACCTCAGCCCAGCTGTGAGACAGGAGACAGCAGGGTGGGCACAGGCTGTGTTCAGGACAAAACAAGACAGTGTAGGAGCCCCAAGCAACCCAAGGCAATGCTGTTGAAGGGTCAGAACATTCTGGAAGCCCCTTAACTTCAAGAAGTAGGAAATCTTCCAGAAGCTTCTAGCCCCATGTACCTGCTTCTCATTCCATTCTCCATTGCTTCTGGTGGTTACAGTCCACAGGTCAGGTGGGATGCCTTGGGAGGGCACGGTTCAGGCCACACCCTCTCCGCCTAAGGAGACAGGTCACCCCCGGAGAATCCCAGTGGCTCTGGCCTTCAATGTCTGCGTGGAATTTGCCTCTGTGCATCACAAATTTTAAATATTTGCCCCATAAATTCTTTTGAAGCAATAAACCACAGCGCCTCTGTTCAAAAATAATGGCAAACCCACTGTGTAGAGGCTGCTGTGGGCATCTCTGATCTGCTGCGGCCTCTCCCTGACTCCGAGGCCTGAGAACCAGGCCTGGCTATTGATAAGTCATTTGCATAGTCCTCTCCCCTCTGCCTTTTATCAATATTTGATGACAGGCTTCAGGATGCTTTTGGTGGCAAGTCCTTCTGGAGCCCCTTCTCCTGTGACAATGATGGAACAGAGGTCTCAGCAGGAGCTCACATCACAGGTCACCTCCTTCCTGAGGCCAAGGTGGCCAGTGATTGGCTGGGCAGCTGTGGCCGGAGCCAGGGGAGTATGGTGATGAATCTTAATGATCTGGGAAGGCCCTGGCAAGGCACCATGCAATTAGCAGCCTGTGGCTGTCTGGGTGGGTTCCAGACAGAGGCAGGGCTGGGGTCGGGCGGGCGGGAGCCAGAGCAGTGAGGGGCTGCGCTGCAGGTGGATGGGGGTTTTATAGGCAGGCACATCGGCATATTGTCTCTGGGAGAGACCCAGGGAGGGGCGTTTAATTAAGTCCAGCAGCTGCTCAGAAACCATAGTCACGCCAGAGCAATGCATGATGTCTCTTTACAGGTTACAAGCAGGGGACCCTCCCCGGTACAAGTAGCTGCCCACCCCCTCGGAACACCAGCCTCTGCAAAGTTCATCTTTATCTGCATCCATTAAATTGTGTCTCTGGCAGTGAAGTAGCTCTGTCTGGTGACAGGGGCTGTCGGTAAATAAGGGTGTAGTGACAGGTTCTGGGGGCCAGGGATGAATATACAACGTCAGTTTCTCACCTCATCCTGGATAAATAGGAGGAGGCGACAAGGCAGGCGGGCAGGAGGGTCAATTTGCGACTGTTGGGTGTCTCTGGTCTGGATTCCTAGTCCATAAATAACTCAGTGCCTTCAGGAGGCCTGGACACGCTGGCGCGATAGAGCCTGTGTGAGGGGCCACAGCTGACTGTGGAGACGGCGCTGTGGGCTGCTTGACAGCCCGATTCTCTGATATACAGATGTTCCCGGGCTTGGGGATTCTTCTAAACACAGATTTACTGTCCTACAGGAACAAGTCCTGCCATTCTGTTGACTCAGCCCTAAGTACTTGGCTTTGGGACCAGCGGCCTGGGCTTACTTCTCTGGAGCTCAGCACCTACAGCTAGCTCACTTTATAGGTGGGACAACCCCAAGACCTCCTTGGGACGCAGGGGGACCCTACAAGGGAGTCCATCTCACACTCATCAGCCTGGACAGGCCAGAGCATTCACAGGTGGCTTGATCTGGTCTTCCTCCCTCTCCCTAAGGTGGGCCCGGCATGGTGGAGACAGTGGACGCTCCTTATCCTCTATGAGCTGTGTGCTCCTAGGAAGGGCAGGTAGGGGCCCAGAGAGGGAGCTGCAGAAAGCCCGAGTCAGATGACCTTTTCTGGTCCCCTTGCTGGTCCTGTGGCACTGTGGGTCACTTCATACTCTGTGCTGGATGCTCCTGTCTGTATTTGTAACTGAGGCAGCTGCCTCTTGGCAAGAGTCGGAATACAAAGTGTCCAGGAACTCCCACACACCTCTCTCCACACGATGTGACTCAGCTCTGGAGCTGCGGCCCAGGGCACAAGGCACCCACCAGGCTCTCCCCTACTCAGCCCACCCTTGTCCTCTTCCTGTCTTCCTATAAGGCCATGCGGGCCCCTCCACAGTTGCCCAGAGCATCCGTCCCTGTCTTCCCCAAGCTCCTGCTCTGTAGGTTGGGCAGCACTCAGGCTGGTCAGGGTGTACCTGTGTGTGAGTGGCAGCCCCAGGGCCACACAGCAGGCTGTCCAAAGCTCCTTGTGTGCCAGTTGGGGGCCCTGGGTCCTTGAAGTTCTCATTCCTGTTCAGAGGTTCTCATGTTCTCTGAGTCACAGTGGAGTGCCAGGCTCTGGGGGGCACCAGAAGCTTAAACCAATGGGAGTTGGCATCAGCCACAGGGGAGCTTAGGGCCCAGCCAGTGAGGGGCCAGGCAAAGAGACAGAGGTTCTCAGGTGTGCAAGTCAGACTTGCAGCATCCAGGGTGGATGGACAGAGGCACAAAAGAGGGTTGAGGCACTCAGGGGCAAACCCAGGAGCAGCTTGGCGGGCAGGGTGGGCATTGGAAGGTGTCCTGGAAGCTGGACCTCAGCGTGCCAGGTAAAGAGGTGAGCTTCCACCCCCCATTTGAGGAGGCTGATTGCCAGGCCCCAACAGAGGGCTACTTACCAGGGTGGGGCGTGGAAAGCCCTCTGGTAGTAGTTGGCAGGGTGGCACAAAAAGCCTTTGGACTTGGGTGAGGCCATTTGGTAACCTGCCATCTTGGGTCAAGAACCAGGCAGCATCTCGCCTTCAAAGCTGGTCTGCTGGCAGCTGAGCCTGGCCACGATCACGTTACACAGAGGCCCTCAAGAGACTGCGGCGAGCAGCTCCTCTGGGGCTGACAGGGGAGATAAAAATGATGAAATGTTTATTCTCTGACTTGGAAAACCAGGCTCCCGTGTTTGGGTAATTGGAAGAAGATCTTCCGGATTCCACCGGCATGCTGCAGGTCAAAGACCTGTTCTCCTGGCCATGCCTCCACAGCTGTGATCAGGGGCTATAGTTTATACATGCCGGGGGTGTCTGTACTATGTCCCCTGGGTTCTGTGCTCAGCTCTGGATGGGGAAGCAGGAGCCCCACTAGCTTGCTTCATAATTGGAGCCTCTGAGGGTTTAGGGAGTACTTCTGTCCCATGCTCTGAGGTAACTCTCTGAGCTGGGACTATCCTATCACTTGTCTCCTGGGTCCCTAGGCCAGCATTCGGGAATCACTAAGAAATGTTTGGTGGAATGAGTTGACTAGAAGAGGCGGGTAGAGGGTCCGCAGCAGTTTGGTGACACATGCTAATGCTTCCACATTAGGCCTGTCGTACCACTGCATGCTGAGTAGCCATCTCTCAAGATCCCAAACTGCATAATCAATTTGCAGCTCAGGCCAGTCTGTGAAGTGTCAACACTCCCGCCCAGTGAGTTCCCTTAGGGTCATGGCTATTCAATACTCGCCCTGGGGGTACCCAGTACAAGCAGACAGGACTTCAGAAGGCTGTGTGGGGGTGGAAGGATGCCTGTGTGCAAGGGCTTGACATGACAGCTGAGTGTGGAATGCCACCAAAGTGGAACATCTAAGTCAGTCCCCGCATAGCAAGACAGGGCCCACGCCTGTTCTGCAAGAGATGGCAAGTTGTATGTTGTGTCAGCCATGGCTGCTCACTCAGGCCATCTGAGGACAAGGAGTATGTGGCGAGCCCTCCCTAAAGTGGATGGGCCAGGGAATACAGCCTGGGAGGCATGCATGAAGTTCTACTTTGTTGTCTGGCCCCTGCAGTACTGCTCTGGGGTGCAGCCCTTGTGGGTGGGGCTAGCCTGGACAAAGGTGCTGAGCTGCCCTAAGGGCCCAATACAGAGAATCTTAGAGGCCCAAGCTGGAGTCTCACACAGAACAGTGTCTTGACCCCACCAGATATGGCCCTGCCATCGGGACACAGCGGCCTTCTCACTCCTCCCCAGGCTCCGGCAGCTTCCTGAGCCTCCCAGCCAATGCCGCCTTTGCCCTGGTGGTGGCTGTAGCCATGGCCACGAACCAGGTGCAAGCCTGTTGGGCTGCTGTGTGCTGGTACTCGGCTCTTCATGGTGAGCCATATTGCTGCTCTGGGTCACTTGTTCAGCAGCCAAGGGGAGCAGGGGTAGAGGACACCATTCACGCTCTGACCCCTGAACTGCTCAGCCAACTATCTTTTCTTCCTCCTCTCCCCCTGGATGGTTGCCCTGGAGACGTGGTAGCATTGACGAGGGTAGAACCGCCCAGCTGCCTACCTTGGTCATTTATGCAGATCCCTGGGATGGAGGGGTGCCCAGCCTGACTGCTGGGTTGCACAGGGGCTTCTCTCTTGCATCTTGTCTGCCATGTTGAACTTGCCCAGAGGCAGCAGCTGAGCCCAGTGGGATTGGCTTTGGCTTTGATAAAAGCACCATCATTGGTGAGAGAGGTCAGCAGGAACGTGGCAGGGAAGATACCAGCCCAGGGATCCTACCCGTCAGCAAGGGTCCTCACACCTCCTTGGCACAGGCAGGTGGAGCTGAAGTCAATGTGTTTGTTAAATACGGTGAATTTTTTCATTATTGTGTTACTAGCCAGGGCCTCCAAGCAGCAATGCCCCTGAGCCCCCCCCCCTACCCCCCCCCGCCGGCCCAGCCTCTCCACGCTCTGCCCATGGAGACCCTTTGTGGTGTAATGATTGTTTTACTAATCAGCCTCTCTTGCTGGTCTGCGTTCTCAGGCCTGCTCTGTGCACCTTCCCTCTCTCTCTTCCCCTAGAGTTCCTCCCCCAATAAGGCTGTGGTGTCTGCCATGGGAAAGAGTGCCCGCTGTTCAGCGGGAAGCTTGAGGCGTGGTGGGATCAGAAATAGGCCCAAGGCCAGGTCTCCGTGTGTGTGTGTGTGTGTGTGTGTGTGTGTGTGTGTGTGTGTGTGTGTGTCTGTGTGTGTCTGTGTAGAATGTGGGTGAGGACAGGCCAGACATGGGGTTTATGGTCTAAGACAGTCCTCAGAGAAGGGACATGCCCTACACACCCTGGAAATGACTAGAGACAAGTGCAAACATAGAGCCCGGGCTGGACAGGGAGTCACAAGGTCACCTTGTGGCCAGTGCAGGGACATGGCCACTCATGAGGTCACCCTCGTGGGTGACCTCAGCTGACTCTCTTGGCCACTACTATGACCCACACAGGGGGCTTGGCCTACTTTCAGATGGGGTACAGGGCTCCTGGAAGGCAGTGCACCGTACGGCAGGGCCTGCTTTGGGAAGGTCACCTGGTAACGTGTAGACAGCCTTGTGGGCAGGTGAAGAAGGGTCTAGGATCTGACTCTGGGGCCAGCCAAGAGTTGGCCTTAGGCTGGGTGTGAAGTTGGACCTGTGTGACTCCACTTCCCGTGAGTTTCCTAGGTGCTGGGTCGGGTGAGAGAGAGGCGGATGAAATCGGTCTGGGGCGTGAGGGCGGCAGTGGCCACTGAAGCTGGTAAAACTCAGGGTGGACTTCTAAAGAAAAAAAAATATTAAAAATGGAGACACCAAATTGGTCCCGGTGCAAGCAAGGGGCGTGAATGGAAAAAAGAAAAATATAAAGGAAAGGACCTGACTGCTCCTAGGTATAGTGGAGGAGAAAGTTTACGGTAGATAAAGGGAGAGTATGGCCAGAGGCAGGGACATCTGGGAGAGTCCAAATTGAGCTGGGCTGTATAAGGGGAGGGGGAGGAGGAGGGAAAAGGAGGAGGGAGAGAGGAGAAACAGGCCCAGCAGCCAGGAGGGCAAAGGCACAAAAAGGACCAGGTAACCAAAATGGCTGGGTTATGTAGGGAAGAGCCTCTGGGCTGGAGAGTTGGCGTACAGAGAGGTGTATGTCAGCCATACCCTGTAACAGGTAGAGAGTGAGGGATGCTGGGAGAACCTGGCGCCCAGGTCGGGTTTGATATGTTAAATAGGCACCTCGGCCATTTTCCCTGGGTTTGAGACTCATCAGGGCCATGCATCCACCTCTGTTGGGGCCTGAGAGAATTCTCCAAGGACTGACAGCTTGGAAAGGCCGCAAAAACTCATAGCCTGGGGCCAAGGGCTTTGCTGGATAGACCCAAAGAATCTCGGAGTCCAGCTGAAGGGGGCTGGCAGAAGGCAGCTGGGCCCCAGGGTCCCTCTCCAATGGAAGCCCTTGGGCTGCCGGCTGCTGGCTAGGCCGTTGGGTCCCCTTCTCTTGGGAGCTGTAGGACAGCTGGCCGCTGGCCAGGTCTCAAGCTCCGGGGCTTATTCACGCACGGCAAACCTGGGATTGGAAGTCCAGAAACTTCACCGGCTGTCTGTCAGTCCTCTTTTCAGAGAGACCAACTTCATTTTCACTTCTAAGGAGATTTCAGGAGCACTACAAAGGGTTCTGATGCCCAAGTGAACTCTGGTGACTCCTCCAGGCTCATGCAGCTGGGCTCTGGAGAGTGGGGGGTACATTTTGCTAACACAACAGCTCAAAATATATGTGAGGTGAGGAACAGTAAGCAGTTCTAGAGTGGGCCAGTGACAGCGTCATTTTCTGACTTTGTCTAAGCTGCTGCTGGAGCCTGGAGAGAAAGGTGTGGCTGCCCTCTCCCCTCCCCCTGGAAAACAATAGACAGCCTCAAAACGGAGCAGCATTTGAGCTGGGTCTTGCAGAATCACTGAGTTCACTAGCCAGAGCTTGAGACTGAGGTAACGTCGGGAGAGATATGGAGACACAGAGGTGTCGGGAAGAATAAAAAGTTCACTGGGTTTGGTGTTCAGCCCCTGCGCCACTGTGGTGTCAGGAAGGGGTGGAGAGAATGGGAAGAAAGCTGGGTGTGGCACTGCTGTAGCTGGGGTTTCTATTGCTGTGATGAACCACGATCAAAAACAACTTGGGTACGAAAGGTTTATTTTATGGTTTCTAAGTCCAGCAGGAGGGAAAGTCAGGGCTGGAACCCAAGGCGGGAACGTGGAGGCAGGGACTGAAGCAGAGACCATGGAGGAGCACTGGTCACTGACTAGCCCCATGGCGCTCTCATTCAGCTCAACACGGCTCTTTCTTATTCAGCTCAGGACCAACTTTCCGGGGGTGGCACCATGCACAGTGGGCTGGGCCCTCCCATATCAACCACTCATTAAGAAAACGCACCTCCAGGCTTGCCCATCGACCAGTCTGGTGGGGACATTTTCTCAGTTGATGTTCTTTCTTCCCGAATAACCCGAGCCTGTGTCTGGTTGACGTAAACTGGCCAGCACAGGCACTGAGGGGTCTTGGACTTCAGTGCAGAAGCAGTGAGATACCACAGAAAGCTGCATGGGATGGCACACAGCCCTTCTTACATCATCATGATGGTGGGGATGGGCACTCACGGATGGACTGGTGTTGAGAGGTAGCTGGTAATCGGAGCGCACATGGCACTTCCAGTGTGTAATCCTGGGGCAGGCACTTGACCTGCTCCCTCCAGAGAGATGCTGCCATGTCCCTTTAGAGGGGAGTAAACTGAGGCTAGGTGGGTGAACTCACCTCCCACTGCTATGCTCCATTAACTGGCCTGTGCCTCTGCCCACAGGGCACTTAGTGCCTGGTAAGTGGCCAGATCTGTGAGGAAGTGAGGTGCAGCATGAGGCATGCTGAAAAGACAGGGACACCCCCACTCCTTTTCCTCTTATATCTGCTGAGGGGAAGGCCTGTTCCCAAGTGATGCCAGCGCCAGGCAGTTCCACATCCTGCTCACTTGCCCACCCTCTCTCCAGAGCATCTGGCTGTCATTTAGCTCTGGGAGGGAGCTTCCCAGGGGCAGGAGGCTGTCTGAGGGTGTTTCCAGCCAGGCCTGTTATTTACTTATAGCATGTAACGTAGTTGCAGCCCTGGACACATAGTATTTACAGTGTTTGATTGGCTTTAGCTGCTACTTGTCCAGGAACATTTACTGGGATTGTGTGCAGTGCCCCTGGGGACACCCCATGTGCTGGCATCAGATTCTCTGTGGCAGCTCTGCCACCTGAAAAGTAATGCTGACACCTGGTGTCCAGGGGGGCGTCTTTAGGGGACAGCCAAGGTGGATACGTCCTACTGACCCTGCCCTACATCTTCTGCATGAATGGGAACAGCTTGACAAGGTAGGCATTAACCGGCATACCGTGACCAGTACTGTGATGCTGTTAAAGGTAGCCGACGTAGCTGCCCCTTATTGACACCTACTGTATGCAGGTCTCAAAACTAGACCTCTGCTCCTTGCTGTCCTTGAGTGTTTATAGCTACCTTGTGAGGTCAAAGTCCCCAGTGAGAAAGGACCAGAGTGGCAGGGGAGATGCTGGAGTGACCCCCCTGGGGACACCACATGGCAGCTTCTGCTGGCTCCATAATGAAGAGGATCAGCCAGCGATGAGCCATCCATCGCCCCTTCCCTTCCTATTGACTCCTTTCCTACCCTCTCCCCTCCCCTCCCCTCTCCTCCTCTCCTCTCCTCTCTGCTCTCCCCTCCCCTCCCCTCCTCTCCTCTGCTCTCCCCTCCCCTCCCCTCCTCTCCTCTGCTCTCCCCTTGCCTCCTCTCCTCTCCCTTCACCTCCTCTCCTCTCTCATCCCCTTCCCTCTCTTTCCCTCCCCTCCCCTTCCTTCCCCTCTTCTCTCTTCCCCTCCCCTCCCCTCCCTTCCTGTCCTCTCCTCTCTCCCCTTCTCCCTCTCCCTTCTTCCCCCTTTCATCTTTCCCCCTCCCTGCCCTCCCTTTGTGTGTCTGTGGCGATCAGGGAAGGCGGCCAGCAGTGTGCTCACACCCGTCTCTATCCCCCAAGCCCAGCCAGCAACCAGGAGGCAGATTAGCTGCACCTGGCCTGATAAATTAGCCCTAGGACTGAGCTGGAAGAGAAATCCTGTTTATTACTGAAGACAAAGCAGGGGTGAATAGCACGTGTCAGGGGGCAGCGCCTTGAGGCGGTGGACCTCGGGGTGGCAGAGCAATCAGGGCTTTTAAAGAGGCTCCCATTCTGTGGGAGGCAGGGACTGGCTGGGGGCTGGGGGGAGGGGCGGGGCGCGTGCCTGTGGGCTGCTGGAGGAAAGGTGATCAATGCAGTCCATCGATTTGCATCTTTCCCGGGCAGTGATCAGGAACACTATGGGATGAGGTGTGGGGAGGGGCTGGCGGTGGCTTAGGAAGTCTTTCATGTTTTGGGTCTGAGGGCCTTAGGCTTTGTCAGATGGATGCTAGTGAGTATTGATCTGTATTAGAAATGATAATGAATTGATCACACTGGCTGGGAGGCTTTAACCACTTCAGTGCTCGAAGCCATTCAAAATGAGTGTGAGCTGAGAACTGGTCTCGAGTTCTTACCTTGGTCCTCCATACCAGGTCTGCAGCTTCCAGACGTGTGTCTGTCCATGTGTCTGTGTGTCCGTGTGTGTGTGGGGGGGGGGGGGAGGGTTGGGTGGGAGGGGCATACGGAGCAGGAAACTCAGACTGGGAGTCTGTGGCCAAGATTACTGGTTCAGAACCAACAGGTTTGCCCAGCATTGGGGAGATCTGGCCTTCATCTCCTTGGCCTCCTGTATGGAAGGTGAGATGTTACACAGCACAGAAAACAGGAAGGCCCCAAGTAGTGGGGGAGGGAGTGGCTGCCTCTCTAGCACTCTAGGACTCTGTAGTCCTGGGACCTCCTACTTGCTGAAGGAGCTCTGTGGAGTTACTGAGTCCTTCAGGGACTCACTTTCCTCTTCTGTAAAATGGGGTCCCTCCAGCCTGGCTGAGAGAATCCAGAGAATGACAAGGAGTGCTTTATGTACTCCCATCCAGCCATGCTGCTCTAAGTCCCAGCCGAGGGAGGCTGACGCAGTTCAGCTCAGACTCTGGGGAACCCTGAATGCCAAGGCTTCAAAGCCTGCCCTGAGCAGGACGACTGGGACTAGACACGCTATAGGTGAATTCTGAGTACACGCCGGGGACCATGTGCCTAGGAAGGGGCAGGTGCTTCCTTGCTGTGGTGTGTGGAGATAGTTTTTCCCTGTGGTGGTTTGCATGAGAATGGCTACGATAGGCTCATGATACTTGGTCCCCAGTTGGTGGAACTATTTGAGAAGGATTAGGAGTTGTGGCCTTGTTGGGGGAAGTATGCAGGGGGGTGGGTGTGTGGGTGTGGGCTGTGTGGGTATCAGGCTTTGAGGTTTCAAAAGCCTTCTGCCATGTCCAGTATGCTCTCTCTGTCCCCCTAGTTTCAAATCCAGATGTGAGCTCCCAGCTGTTCCTGCTGCCATGCCTTGGTTCAGCCATCACCCTACCACCTGGGACCTTAAGCCTATTAAACTCTTTTATACGTTGTCTTGGTCATGATGTTTTGTCACAGAAATAGAAAAGTAATTAAGACACGCCTTTAGCCTCAGTTTTTCCATCTACATACTGGGAGTGATTGTCCCATCCTTTTCCTCTGCTTAGGGGTGCGGCTGGGTGGAGAACTGGAAATGCCTCAGTCACTTTGCAAAGACCAAAGCCATGACTCGAGGCTGTGAACCCCGAAGGGCAGAGCCTGGCTGGCATGCCTCAGGGCTAGGAAGTCCATCTCAAGCTGACAGGGCCTTCAATCCCGTTCTCTCCAACCCGGGCTCATGAAGTAGCCTCTGAGGCTAGGTTACCTTGGCAGTCTGTGGTCTAGCCCAGGAATGGGAGGGAGCTAGCTGTGGATGAGAGAAGGAGGCTGGGTGGGCGCACTGAGAGTACAAACTTCCTGGAATGAGCCAAAGGATGGGGTGGGGAGGTGATGCTTACCGGTTCTCCATGCCCCAGTGCACCCTGGAAGGCTTCAGCGGTGGGCAGGGGTGTCAGTTAGTCCTGTGGGAGATGGAGAAGGAAGGGAGCTGCAGATGACGGCCAGCTCGAGGAGCCGGACTGTCAGGTGCTGTGGTCTGCAAGACTGCATGAGCAAGGGGCTGAGGGACAGCCTGGGGCTGTGATGGCATGGTGGCCCTGTGCAGCCAGCCCTCAGCATGGCAAGATGGCTGGCTATGCTCTGTCATTTCCACAGGAAGGGGAAGAGAAAACAGCTTCCTGTACCCTTAGCAATCAGATCAGCAACTTGTCAGTCCGAGCACTCTTTTTTCTTCAGATTGACTATTGATCACCGATGCATAGACTTGATTGCTGCTTCCTGTTGGCCACGCAGGGCTCGGCCATGGGTGCTGGCAGGGTGCAGGACACCTGGGGTTACAGTGACATCAGGCCCAGACCCACAGGTTGGGGTGACACAGGGATCTATCTGCAGCTCCCCTCGGGGACTTAGGGCTGCCCTAGTCAGAGGGTGCTCAGTGACCTGGGTTCAAGGCCTAGTTTGGATGTTGGTTGTGATGTTGGTTGTGCCAGCTTTGCCCGCCTGCAGCCATTTCTGGGTGAGTGGCAGCCAGGGGGGTGAGTGTGGGTGTGTAGGGAATGAGTGAAGTCCTGAGTGAATGCTTGACACACGCACAGCCACCATGTCAAGGACCAGTGCCTAGGCCCCACTGGAGTAACAAATCCGCCTCCCTCAGCTTCGAGGGCAAATGCTGGCAGTGTGAGCAGGAAATGTCCGCCCTAACTTCCTCTACCCACCGCCATGTTTGCTGTCTGAAGGCTGCTCTCCCCCAGAGCCTGCCTGCCCCCTTGTTCAGCTGTGTGCAGTAACCCTGCCTCCTTGTTTATCTGTATGTTAACAATCAGCTGTCATATAATAAACCTTCTGTGCGGGGGCTTTTCAACATCAGAGATCCCAGACCACCTGATCGCAGCTTTTCTGTGTCCGTGTGTCTGTTCCCTCTTTAGTGTCTGTCCTTTCTCATCCCCTCTTCACCCCTGGTCAGGGTTCCAGGACCCTAACCCCTGCAAGGACGATGTAGAAGTGGAGAAGCTCAGACTCAGGTGCTTACAGTGCCATGATTTGCACCCCACTTTAAGCAGAATAAACCAAATAATAGAACAAAGTCCATTTTCCTCATTTTTAATGCTTTTTTATTGTAAAATATAACACACATGAGGAAATGTGCCTAAATCATAAATGTGCAATATGATAAAGCTAGCGTCTACGAGGCCATCCAAATCACTCACATTAGGCGAGGTTCTCTAGAGGAACAGAAGCAGTAGAGTGTGTGTCTATACTGTAAGTGTGGGCTTATCAGACCAGCTTACACACCAGGGACCGGGGAGCACAACAATGGCTGTGTGCATGTGGGAAGGGTTGAGAACCCCGTAGCTGCTCAGTATACAAAGCCAGATGCCTTAGCAATCCCAAGCCAGTGCTGAAGGCCTGGAGTTCTTTGGAGAGACAGCTCATGTTTGAAGACCCAGGAGGTTGGGATCGGATGTTAGTGGGAGACAGCAGCAGCTACAGCAGCATCAGTAGATGAAATCAACCAGGAAGAAGACGTGAAGGCAGGCACGTGAGTGCTTTTCTTTCCTCAGACCTCTTTGTATCTAGGCTGCCTGTTGGAAAGCACCATCCACTTTGAGGGCAGAATAACCCCTTAGCTAATCCTCTCCAGAGAAACCATCACAGACACACCCCCGGAGGTGTGTTTCCTAGGTGATGCTGTACTCAGTCAGACTACCACACCACCTCAGCCCCAGTCCCTTCCGGCTGACTTCTCTTCCCTGCTGTCTGTCCATCACAGCAGCACCGTCTCTCTCTAAGAAGCACTGGCTTCGAGCCGTCCTCTAAGCATGCACATGGGCCCTGCTGGAATTCAACTGATTACACTTAACTTTCTTGTTTCTTCCATTGGCTTTTTGTCCCGATGCTCAGCCAATCTTCCTAGCTGTGTGCCTTCAGGTCCACAGGCATGAGACAACGCTTGGGCTGGCTGGTGTTTTGTGATCTCTGGTGATAATCTATGGGCTTGCATAGTTACAGTTTGCTACACTATGCAAACACAGCCCAGTCTATTTATTCCTTCCACTGCTGGTGAAGACGGGACATTTTCCAGTCCACTGTGGCTGGCTGGTGTGACCAATACTTCTGTGAACACACTCATGAGGGCTCACAGCTTCCAAGGCTCCTTCTTAGGAGCCGAGTTCCTGGGCCATTAGGGGTATGTGTCTTTACTCCCTTTATATAATGTCAATCTGGTGTCTTTTGTTGGGGGAGATGCTGTTTTGTTGTCCATAGACTGTTCTTTGAGTGTTTTGGATTTACAGAAGGGATAAGGAAGAAGCACAGAGCTCCTGTTTGCTCATGGACCCACATCGGACAGAGTTGCTCCTGTGGCTTGCGGCTCACACAGAGCCTACTTACACTTTGCCTGGTATATTCTATGGATTTGACAGGTGCAGTGATATGCCCCCCCACCCCTGTGTCATACAGAATGGACCACAGCCTTAAAAGATTCTGTGCTCCACCCTGTCTGCTCTGCTTCTTTAGAAATTAATTAATGAGTTAAAACTCTACATTAATTAACTTGTGCTGTGTGCCTATGTGGAAGCCAGAGGATAACTTGAAGAACTCCATGTTCTCTTCTTGCTATGTGGGTTCTAGTCACCAAGCTCAGGTTGTAAGGCTTGGTAGTCGGCACCGTGGTGGAGCAAGACAGTGCAGAGGTTTCTCCATCTTGTGCTCTTGTTGAGGCCCTTCCAGGTCTAACTAGAATCAGATCTCCTTGATGGAGAATCCCATGGAAAACTATGCAACTCTGTTCCAGGAACCCGAGGTCAGGAGGCTCCAGCTAACTTAGCTTCTATTGAACTGCCTGCTGGTGCAGAACCCACTCCAGATAACCACTTACTTTAGCTTCTGTCAAACGGTTTACTTCTGTGAAACACCCTCCGCCCCTCCGCCCCTCCGCCCCTCCACAGCTCCTCAGAGAGGTGCCAGGATGAGTTTCTGCCTTTAAAAACCCTGTGTTCTGGATACTCAGGGACATACCAAGGCCCCTTGAACACTTGGGTGTGCTCCCAGCTGGCTGGAATAACAATTTTCAGTTGACTATACAGCGCGTCTGGGCACCGAGCACCCGGTGAACTTCCGTAACCTTTACCTTCCGAGCCGTCTTGTGGCTCCCTGTCTGCTCTTCTAGGATGATGTCCCAGAAAACTTCCCTCTGCACCAGAATTCAGGCTTTTTGCCAGCTCGATGGGCACGTAGAAGGATCCCATTGTGGGCTTCTTGTGTGTTACCTTGGATTGGCGTGAGACTGGGTACACTTTCCATGTTGGATGCATGCATTCTCTCCTTCGTGGTGTCTGGAGAATGATCTTCATGTTTTCAGTTGTGAATGACTAGTGTTTGTTATGTATATAACAAGCAAAAGGAAAGGAATAGTGACTAGCTGATAGAAGTCACAGACAGAGAGCAAAACAGTATCGAATCTGGCACTCACAACATCCAGCAGGAACCGACGGGAAACCCTGTTGAAACAGCTGTACTGCAGTTGTGGGCAGGCACTCTCTCTGTGGGTGAGCCTCTGGCATCTCTTTCCCACTGCAGACAGTTTTATACCATGAGATGAGAAGCGCTGACCTCCAGAGGGTTTTCCTTCTAGCTGTTCTCAGGGATGTTAGGTCTCAAACCCAGGACCAAGGACTGAGGTGCCTACTTACCATATCAAAGCAGACCTGGCCTGATACAGGGAATGGCTGGCATACTCCTCCTTCTACCCTGAACTCTCCAGCCCAGGGGCTGGGCTGCCCTTCCCCCAGAGGCTCTTCCCTATATAATCCAGCCATTTTGGTTACTGGCCTCTTTAGGACTGTGGCCTCCTGACTGCTGCACCTGGTTCCCACTCTCCCTGCTCCCTTCCCCTCCCTCTTTCCTTACATGGTCTGACTCAGTCTGGTCGTGTCCACTCTGGACTCTCCCAGATGTCCCTGCCTCTGGCTATGCTCTCCCTTTTATCTACAATAAAGTTTCTCCTTCACCATACCTAGGAACAGTCATGTCCTTTCCTTTGCTTGTTATTTCTTTTTTTCTTTCATCTGGACCTGGGACAAGTGGATCAGGTACCTATTTAACAAGGGCACAGTGTTTTTTCTCTTTAGGTGGCTGGTGTCCTCTCCTCCCTGTCAGTTAGGCAGGCAAGTCCATGCCTGGACAAGAGGCTTCAAAGGACACTAAGAAACACACTTAGGTCTGAAACGGGGATGCCAATCCACTTCCACATCAGCTTAGTGTGAGCTCAAACAGCACATGGCAATTACCAAGACAATGTACACTGCAGCTGGTTGGAGCCTTTATTATTATTATTATTACTTTAAACTTATGTGTATGTGTGAGCCTACGGAAGTTTATGTGCATCACATGCATGGAGGCACCTGCAGAGGCCAGAAGAGGCTCTGGAGTCCCCTGGAACCAAGTCGCAGGCTGTGGTGAGCCACCACGGGGTTTCTGGGAACCAAGGCTGGGTTCTCTGCGAGAACAGTGAGCCCTCCTAACCCCTGAGCTGTCTGTCCAGCTCCTGCTGGAGATTTGGGACTGTGCCGCACGCCTCCTTCATTCCAGGTCCTTGCTGGCTGTGTCTTTGGCCACTGAATGGGATGCCTTTTCACACTCATTATGGGGACTTCCTGGGAACAGAACTCCCTTCCATTACTGCTGCTGAATTCATTAACCTTTCCCTCCCTCGTGACTGCTTTAAGAAGCCACCCCCCACCAGGGAGGTGATGCTCAGCATCTCTGCGGCTTGCCTGCTGCATGTCACCTTGGAGCTGCTGTTGCTGGAGGTGTGAGCTGAGCCCCTGCCCCGATGCTAGCCAGTGGTTATTGCTGAGAGGAGGTCTGTGCCCCAGACTGGCCAGCCAAGGTCACAGGAGAAATGGCTGCACTTTCCAGGTCTTTGTGTGGCCCCTGTTATGTGGGTTCTCTGCCTGCCCTCATGTCAATATCGCCCTCCAGATGGCTTTAAAATAAGCTTGAGACTCCAGCGTGCAGGTCTCCCCCACTCTTTGTCTTTGTGGTGCTGTGGCCACAGGCCCTCTGTAATTTCCTGGATATTTGAGGATTAGTTTGTTCAGCTCCCGCAGGCACAGAAACAAGCCCCAGTGGGATTTGGGTTGGAAGTGTATTGAATTGAAACAACCTGGGGAGAAATGACCTCATCACAATAGCCTATCTTCTAACCACATGGGGGGCTCACTAGGTAGCCCAGGCTGGCCTTGACCTAGCGATGATCCTCCTGCTCCTGCCTTCCAAGTGCTGGGATCACAGGCATGTACCATCACAACTGTCTATGTGGTGTGGGGGATGGAACCCAGGGTTTCACGTGTGCTGTGTGAGCACTCACCACTGTGCCGCACCTCCAGCCCCAGTTTCAGACACTTCTGTTTGATTCATTTTCAGATCTCTGGCACATTTTATAGTTTTCGGTCTCCTGCAGATACTTTTGAATGTTTTATCTTGTAAACTTAGTGAACGTTGTGGTGATATTTTATTTGTGCTTGCCTGGGGATCAGAGGACAAAGCCAGCCACTATATTAAACATAGAGGTCAGGAAAGTGGTAACACACACCTTAATCCCGGCATTGGGGAGGCAGAGATCCATCCGGATCTCTGTGAGTTCAAGGCCACACTGGGAACAGAGACAGTCGTGGTGGCACACGCCTTTAATCCCAGCGCTAGTTAACCATAGAGGTCTGGAGGTCTGTACAGACAGACAGGAGATGATGTAGCGGGGCAGAAAGAGGAAATGATGTAGCTGGGTGGAGAGAAGAAGTAAGATGGCAGGGCACAGAAAGGTATATATGTGTGGGTATACAGGAAGTAGCTCTCTCTTTAGACGGAGGGTTTCGTAGAGGTAAGCCAGTGGCCAGAGCAGCTCAACTGAGACCCTCAAGGGTGAGGGCTCAGAGGCTTTCAGTCTGAGGATTCGTGGAAACAGGATCGGCTGAGGAGTTGGTGAGGTGAGGTTGGTCATGACTTGTTCTGCTTCTCTGATCTTTAGTTTTCACCCCAATATCTGGCTCCGGGTTATTTTTTTATTAATAAGACCATTTAGCAATTCGTGTTGCAGAGCATCATGACCAACCCCCCAAACTTTACGTCTTTGTACACCTACTATCATTTCTTTCTTTTTCTTCTTCTTCTTCCTGGGTCTTGGCTGAAGAATTTATTTTCCTGTGTGTGTATATGCGTGGTTATCTGCCCACACTAGACATGGTACTTGACAAAGTACTTGTGAGACCGATCTGAGCTTTTAGGGTGACAGCTTCTACCTTGGTGACCTTTCTGTCACTGACCACGTGCCTCAGAAAAACAGCTTGAAGGAAGGAATTGTCCTTCTTAGTTCATAGTCGGAGTTTCAGCCCAGGGTAGCAGCACATCATGTTGGTGAAGAAGCAGCGGCCTGGAAGGGGCCCGGGACCCACCTTCTCTGACCCACTTCCTTCGCTGAGGCTTTCTTAAGTTTTTTGAGCCCCACGTATCATCATCAGTTTATGAGCCCTTGACATTTACATCCAACGCATACACAGCATTTCTCTCTAGAACTGACGCTGGATTGCTTTTTTCTCTAGGCACCTGGGCCTTGTTCCAGGCTGTTCCCATGTAGAATGACTGCAAGCAAAGTTCAAACCAGGAAGTTCTCATGCAGACTGCTATGGTTGGCACAAGGACTGATTTGCTTCTGACATATGGTGAGGGATCTATCCATGGGGCAAATTTTTAAGCTTCTAGTGCCTCACTGAGCACAACATTGGAGAATGCCACCAGGAACTTCTGGGACCTGTGCTCTAGCTCCAGCCACACTGCTTCTGCCTCACCTGCTAGGTATGGGGTCCAATCAGTGGGACAGTGTTGACCAGGCACAAGGAGCCTTGGGTTCTGGGTTTCCCAGCAAGCTCTGGCTTCCCCTGAGTTCTGAGCCCGGCGTCAAAGCCAGACTTGTTCCTCAGAGCTTTAAAGATGATTGGAGCTCTGAGTCCAGCTTTGGTGGCTGTCTCCAGTGGTCTCCTGGCCTGCCATCCTGCACAGTGACATGCTGAGTCCAGCTTTGGTGGCTGTCTCCAGTGGTCTCCTGGCCTGCCATCCTGCACAGTGTTACACACAACTGCTCCTATTTCCTGTTGTGATGTGTATACAGCAGCCATTGCAGCAAAAGCCGATGGCATAGGAGAGAAAAGGGGGACCATCTTTAAGGATGCTGTTCCCCGATAAGTGCACTGTTCATGTTGGGGAATTTCTCTTCAGTCTTATTATTTCTATACCTAGTAGCTGGTGCTGTGAACTAAATGGGTACAGTGTGGCCGTAAACACCACCCAGCCACTCTGCCTCAGAGATACGAAAAGTTGCCCAGCCTCCCTGAACCTCCAAACTTCAGCTGCCAAAGGAACGGGGCCCACTTTCTCCAGCTGCTAGGGGGGGGCTGAGTGAGGACAGCGTTGCCTCTAGGCTTCGAGGCTCCTCCCAGCACTGCCGCTGCAGCTGCGTCCATCGTAAAGGGCTGTCCTGCCGTCCTGGATTCCAGGGATCTGGCCAGCTGTCGGCCTCTTTGGAATCTGGGTTTATGGGGAGTCCGGGCCTCATAAATATCAAAGAATGCATTCTCGGCAGCCCAGGAATTGGAAAATGTGTCTCTGAGGGGAGCATTCCTTCCGCCCCGCACAGCTGCTTGGCTGCAGTTTTTATCCTTGGGCCATAATTAGCCCTCTCCCCTGCCCCTGGATTCTTGCTTGGGTCAGAAACATGTGTGGCCCCCAGCGCCATGGTTCCCTGACTCTGTGCCCTTGGGCTACTCCAAGGCCACAGCAGGTGAGAGACATGGAGGTGGGGTGGGGGTTGGGAGAGCAGCCGAGAGGGAAAAGGGCTGGCTTTGTGGGATCTGGAAACAGCAGATTCTGAGGATGATGCAGCTTCAAGCAGCTTGAGCTCCCAGCTCTCTCTGGGTCTGCTGACTTGGGATGGTCACCATCCCAAGGTGTGTGAGCAGACCACAGGGCCCCTCCCTACCAGCCCAATGCCCAGGCCTTTCCATTCAGGATGATGGCTTCAGCCCAGAACAGAGGCTTACTGAGAGCCCTGTCCCTGATGGCAGATGATGCCCTCCCTCCAGTTCACAGGGATGTGGCTTGGTATGGTTCTCTCTGTGATCACACAAGGCAGACAGGACACATCAGGAGGCTGAGGCCTATGCGTGTGTGTGTGTGTGTGTGTGTGTGTGTGTGTGTGTGTGTGTGTGTGTGTGTGTGTGCGTGTGTGTGCGAAGAAACACTGGTGAGGGAACATTGCCCCTGGTCTCAGCAGTGGGCTAGTGAGGGGCATTTTCCACTGTATTCTAGAGTGCAGGTGGGGCCAGTCCCAGGGTGAGCCCAGGACAGTCTGTCATCAGATTTCCTGCTTGCTTCCATGGCTCCCCTCCTCCCCTTAGCTGAAACTGGTTATGGATGGAGAATATCTCACAGCCACCCACCCATGCCTGGCCACCTTCCCTAGTCTGGATTGCCAGGCATAGCAACAGTGTCGGCAACAGTAATAGTCATTACTGAGTACAGAGATGGCTCTGAGCATGGCCATTGTAGTGGGTAGCCATTCCAACCTTGATCTGGAAGTTCCAACCCCCACTGAGGCTTCGGTAGCTGTCACGTCTACAAGGCAGGGCCAAGAGAGGACCCTGAGGACCCGAGATCCGGATGTGCGGGCTCTCTTGGTTCCTGGACCCTGGACGCTGGAGGTAGACCAAGCAGAGTTCTCCAGAGAACACTGCCAGACTGCGACACAGCTTTCCCAGACCC
The DNA here is from genome assembly GCF_007827085.1 of Peromyscus californicus insignis. Taxonomy (NCBI): domain Eukaryota; kingdom Metazoa; phylum Chordata; class Mammalia; order Rodentia; family Cricetidae; genus Peromyscus; species Peromyscus californicus. The sequence continues at coordinate 61,622,623 of NW_026294447.1, forward strand.
TGCAACCCACCTATCCCTTCATTTATAAGTTACGCCACTAAATAAACCTCCCTTTTAACTACGTGGAGTGGCCTTAATAATTTCACCAATAGGCCATCATGGGGTCAGAGGTGGCCCTGGCTGTGCAGGAGGGGGACAATGGGATGATGGACAATGAGCCATCTCTGTTCTTTTCTTTGGGGTGCTACCTCAGTGAGCGGTGGTACTTGTGATGAAGGCTGCTTTCCTGGTCTTCTTTCTGGTTGGGGCTCAGGGACAGTCACAAGGAAGGGACTCCTGTACACTAGAGTACACAAGGTGACATGGTGGCTCTAGGCACCTAACTGGGACAGTCCCTTTAGAGGGTCTGTGGCTGTGTGTGTCCTGATTGGAGTCTACGTGCCAGCTGCAGTGTGAATGTTCCAGAAATGGCAGATGTCTGAGGGTGGCTCTGTTTTGGGACTCTGTGGAATAGGAGTTTGCTTGCCTAAGGCCTCCAGGGGCTGTGGGCTGGGGCTGTGTAGCCCAGCAGAGACACAGGTCATTGGTATGGTCTCCTTCTCAATGGGTCCTAAGTATCTCTTTCTGGAGAGCCAGGCCTGGCCCTGGGGCTGTGTGCCTAAGGGCATGAAAGACCTCAGTCCTTACTGTGTCCCTGATCCCCAGACTTGAAATGAAGGTAGAAGGAAATGGCTGGAGGGAGCAGAGAACCACAGGGGAAGTGCTATGTGGGAGCCCGAGGGCCATTAGGTTGGAGAAACCAGGGCAGCAGTTGCATGGAGCTCAGGTGCTCAACAGGAAGCTATCACTCCACGGAAGCATGGAGGAGGAAACAGGGTTCTAAGAGTGGGGGCGATCCAAGCTGCTGGCCTGGGCAGGGCAAGGGTAGGGGGCGGGGGGCTCATCCGGGCTCCCAGCTGCAGGGAGAGGAGGCTTTCTCTGCCACTCAGCCCTTTTCAAGGGAGGGAGGGAGAATAAATCACAGTGGCCCAATTTACAATGTAATCTGTTTTCATGTGTAAGCTCTACCCCTCTAAAAAAGCCTGCGTAAAAATTGAAGGCTGTGCAGACGCCCGAGGTCTGGGGCAATGCTGGCGTTCAAGGCTACCATTGGGGCGTGAACTGATCTGAGTGTGGCCTGCCCTTCTTCCTAAGGCAATGGTGACATCCAGATGCAGCTGCTGCGGAGGACCAGATCTGGGTCCATGGTCCTGCCTCAGTTGGAGGTCTGTGCTGAAATCTGAGTCCTGTATTACCACCCAAAGTCACATAGAAGCCCAAGGTTGGAGCTGAAACCTAAGTCCTGGGTGGTGTACGGGGGGCCATGCTGCCGCCAGAACCATTTCAACCTGAGTAGCCAGCGATTCTATCGGAGCCAGGATGTCCAAGCTGCTGCTGAGGGTCATGTCTAGGTCTGTTTTTCCAGTTGCCCCTGGGGTCTGTGTTGATGCCTGTGGCTTGTGTCACCTCAGGGGCCACAAGAACCATGTGAGATGAAGTCAGAGGGCCATGTTGAGCTGGCCCCACCCTTCGCTGGCCCAGGGAAAGCTGGCCTTGCCTCTTGCTGGATACTGCAGCATGAGAACTGGCCCCAACCCTCACTGGGGAGTTGGGTCCTCCACTCAGGAGAGATGGCTCCACCCCTTACCACAGTTGAGGGTGAACCCACCCTGAGGGCATGGGTGTGGGGGAGCTGACTCTGCCCCCTTGCCTGAGGTGGGTGGCCCCAGTGGCTGAGGCTGACCAGTTCAGCTACCACCCAGGTCCACAGCTGGGCCTTGGGTTGGCCCACCCTAACATCTACCCCATCTAGGACCAGCTGGAGCTCGAGAAGGGACTGGTCCTGTGGAACAATACCCCCAGGATCTCCATGACTCGGGCGGCCAGGGGAGATCCCAGAGGAGTTGTGGTGTGCCAGAAACCAGAGGCCTTGAACCAGACCAGTGACTCATTGCAATGAGCATTTGCTGGTAAAGCGGACTGGACACAGGGCATATACTGTACGACACGCCGTGGCTCCCAATGCCACCAGGACGGACGCAGGAAAGAGTTCTGGAGAAGCAAAGGTTTGCTTGCTTGCTTGTTTTGTTTTGTTTCGATTTTACTTTTTTAAAAAATTTTCTTTTGGGGGGGTACTGCAGGGGTGAGGAGATACAGGGGAACGGGGAGGTGAGCAGAATTGGGGTGCATGATGTAAAACTCCAAAGAATCAATAAAAAGTTAAATTAAAAAAAAAAAAAGGCCTGGGTAAAAGCCTTTAAGGGAATGTGACAGCGTGAGGCGAGGAAAATCGATAGCCAGATTCGTTCGCTTCTTAAGTTGGTGTTGCCGGAAGCTCAGTGGCCTGCTGTGAAATTTGGCCATCATTAAAATCTCCTGATCAGACAGTCACTGGATGCAGCCTCCCTCTGAGGACTTGAGGCTGGGTCTGAGGGACCTGCCTCCCAAGCAGGATGGAGAGGATTTCATAGTTTGGGCCCAGGCTGGTTAAGCCTGTGGTGCAGGCAGGGAGCAGTCAGGCCCTTCCAGGGGACAAGACAAAGCTGGCTGGGGTGGGGGTGGGGTGGGGTGGGTACAGGGGAAGTTAATACCTGGGGGCTCTCATCTCCCAGGTCTCCAGTCATGAGGGGGTGGTTACCCATAGTGCCCCTGGAGACACTCACTATACCCAGCGAGTGGGACCAGCAGTTGTCTGTGGCAGGCATGTTGGCAGAAAATTCTCTGGAAGAAGGTAGCTTTCTGGTGGTTGTTCAGGCTCGGGAGGTATTGTGAACACCCTCTGAGAAGCATCTGCATCTTCCTTGGCTGTCAGCTCTCAGATGATCCAGGAGACTGGGGTTCTTTTGGGGGCTTGTGGCCACGGCAGGTCTGTGTTCCTCTCATGGGTCAGATGTGCCACTGTGGTCCCGGGTGTCCACTGGGCAAGGGGTATATCTAGATTAGCTCAGTCGTGTGTGAGGATCAATGGGATGTGTACATACATGACAAAGTTTCTTACCTCACAGTCCTGGGCTTGATGTCTGAGGCCAAAGTGTGGCTGGCTCCTTCTGAGGCATTTTTCTCCTTGTGACCTCACAGGGCCATCCCCCCCTGCAGATCTGTGTCCTAACCTTGTAAGGACACCAGGAACACTGGACTGGGGTCCACCCTAGTGGCACTAACCATGATCACTCTTTAAAGGTCTGGTTCCAAGTTTAGGCACAACCTCAGGCATCTGAGGGCCTCAGCACAGGCATTTTGGGAGATTTGATTTCATCCCTCACAGGCAGGAAATCAGATGGGTGAGGCCCTGGTGTTCCTGCAGGTCTGTGGGGCTGGGGTCTGACCTGAGCTAGCCCTGAGATGTCCCTGAGGGTTCCCTGTTCTCTCCCTTTCACACTTCTGCCTTCAGCCCAGGAAAGTTCTGTCACTGTGAAGTTTGCCCAATTGTTGCCCAAAAGACCTCTGATGTTCCCAGAGGGCGTCTGATACCCACTCCCACCTCAGCCTGTCATTGTTACCCCAGCTAATGGAACTCTGGGCTGGGGTCCAGCTTCAGAACCTTGCCCGAGTCTGGAGCCTGTTGTAGGGGACACCAGCCACCAGGTTGGCCTGGTGGAGAAAGGCTGTGGAGTGGTGGCCTGGTCTTTGGAGTCAGGTCCACCCCAACCTTGCCAGCAGGCGGGAGAAGCAAAGAGACACAATTAATGACTAAACTGTCCTATCACCCACCGAAGGAGCAGACCAGACTGGGACCTAGTCTCCTGATGGCTAGTTAAATAGACATGAGAGTCTCTTTTGCTAAAGTCACTCTCTTTCCTAAGCAAAGACAAATCACCACGTGTTCCACTCAAGAGCCGTTTTAGGGATTTTGTGTTCATAGGAGCTCTCCCTGGGGGCAGGAGGGCTGGTGGGAGGCTGGGGGGTAGGCTCACCTTCCCAGAGTCTGGGGGAGTTAGAGGCCAACCTAGGTACCCTGCTGTGTAGAGCCTGCTCCTCAGGGTTCCTGCCCTATGTGGGCTACTTTAGGGGAGTGATGGAGGGTAGAGGTGCCTGAAGTGAGGGCAAGCTCTTTATTTTGCCTGTGTGACATTTCGGAGAACCCCAGTGGGAGAGCTGTTACCTGCACTTTCAAAGGGGAAACTGAGGCTCACAGGTAGGAAGGGATCTCCCATACCTGATGAGCAGCAGGGCAGAGGTGGGGTTGAGGTGGGGTTCATTCAGCTTCCCATGGAGGAGGCTGGGGTTCTGGGTTGAGTGGGTAGGATACATGGATACCAGTGGCAAGAGGGACCAACCAGGACAGCAGGGTCTGGTAGCAGAAGTTATAGCATAGATGAGACTAGACATGAGATGGTTAGAGCCTGTGGGGGAGGTCAGTACTCTCAGGGTCTGCAGGAAGTGGACAAGGTAAGCAATGGAGTAGTCACCCTCCTACAACCTGGATAACTGGTATGGGTGTGTCAGAGTTTTCCTTTCCTGCCCACCAGTTCCCAGATAACCAACACAGAGTCTTAATATTAATTATAAATGCTTGGCCAATAGCTCAGGCTTGCTACGAGCTAACTCTTACATTTTCAATTAACCCACATTTTTTATCTATGCTTTGTGCATGGCTTGGTACCTCTTCTCAGGATGACATGTCCATCTTCTCTCTGCATCTTTTGGAGACTCCAGATTCCACCCTTCTCTGTCCCAGCATTCTCAGTTTGGCTCTCCTGCCTAAAATTATTTTGTTCAGCCAATTGCTAGTCAGCTTCTTTATTAAACATATCACAGCAACATATATTGACACAATGTAAAGGAATATTCCACATATGGGGGTCTGGATCCTGTGTGGTCCCACAGTGGTGTAGGTCAACCTTTAAGAGAGGATGGCTGAGGGTTCTTGAGGTTACTGTGCTGTGGAAGAGCAGAGACAAGTGGGGACAGGCTGGAATTCTGTATCAGGAGGGTGAGTCCTCTTGGGGAGGGGAAAGGGAGATGTGCACAGAGGGACTCCCCTTCTAAGGTCCTGAGGACTGGTCCAGTCTTCCCAGGAGGGTCAGTGGGTGCATCTACATCATTCATTTGCTCACAGGGTCCACCGAGGCCTGTGGTGTACTTCCATCTCTGGTGGACTGGGGGCGAGGATACTCCAGACTTCACTTTCTGACCTGGGGCCTGGCCAGGGAGAGGTCAGCAGTGGTGTGCCTGGACTGGCTGGATGTGCAATGTCTCTCGCAGAGTTGACCCAGCACCCAGGCTCCTTGGCTCACCCTTTGTCCACTGCATTCCCAGCTGCTGGGACTCTGTAGCCATCAACTCCTTTCTTCTCTGTCTTTCTCCAATTAACGTGTTCCCCCAGCCCCCACACACACCTTGGAGCTGGCCCAATTATCTCCCTCACAGGCCGTCTCCCAGGCCAGTCCTGGCCTCAATTTGCACACAGCCCTTTGTCTGGCCTGTTGGCTGCCCATGGGATGCTGAGCCCAGTCTGGGAGGGGAGGGTGCCAGTGTGCCTCTGATTAGCACCTTGATGATGCAAATTGAGGCTGCAGGCACCCTGAGCATGGAATTCCAGCTCTGGGAAAAGTGTCCAAGGCCAGAGGGTCCTTTGGGAGCCAATCCTAGGCCCTTTGACTGACCAGGGATCTCTTAGGCTCCCAAATTGGTGATGCAGATGCCTGCCCCTGAAAAATTTGCTGCGCCTGCCTGGCCATGATCCGAGGCTCTGCCAGTGGCAGGTTCATGCAGCTACTGTTCTGGGCTGGGCTGGGGTGGTCAGGAAAGACCTGGACACCCACCCCACCTGCCATTTCTCAGTGACAGAGAGGCAGTGGGTGAGACTCTGTGCATCTGACATGGAACTGGGAAGGCTTAGTTTCCAATGTAAAACAAAACCCCAGCTCGATGGCTTCCCTCCACCCTGACCTCAGTAGGGGCTTGACTTGAACATTCTGCTTAAGGTGGTGCTCAGGGTCACCTCCCTGTGTAGAAGTAACCGTCTTATTAAATAAGAAAGACAGAGCCAATGCAGAGATGAAAGCCCAAGAGGTCAGAGCTAAGAGCCTTACCCTTCACTGTTGCAGCTAGCCTCTTCAGCCAAGAGAGACCTACTTCCTGTGTGTTTGTCTTTATAAAGACTTTCTGTTCTGCCTTCTCATTGGTTGTAGACCCAACCACATGACCTCCTAGTCACTGCCTGTCTGTACAGACCTCCAGGTCTCTATGGTTGGTATTGAGATTAAAGGCATGTGTCTCCATACTGGCTGTATCCTTGAACACACAGAGATCTGCCTAGCTCTGCCTACCAAGTGCTGAGATTAAAGGCGTGCACCACCACCGCCCAGTTTCTGCTATGGTTTGCTAATAGCTCTGACCCCCAGGCAACTTTATTTATTAACATACAAATAAAATCACATTTCAGTACAAATAAAATATCACCATATCCCTGCACTCAGACCCCAGCTCTGCCACCTACCAGTGGTTGTAAATTGCCAAAAGATGGAATGTCTTGTGCTGAGAGTGTAGCCCAATGAGAGCACTGGCCTAGCATACACCAGGCTCTGGACTGCATCCACAGCACCAAAGTGAAAGAGAACGTCTCTGAGCCCCAGTGTTTCCATCCTGAAAATCGCCACAGGTGAGTCACTGGTAGGATGGAAAGTCTTCGGTACCCCAGGCTGTTCCTTTCCACCTCTCACAGCCCTCAGCATAGGCCACCAGTCTCCTGAGTCGCTTTTCAGGGACCTCTGCAGGTTCCTGCCAACTCAGGCCAGGCTCCCTGTGCTGTGGGCTCTCCTACTCTGCTCTGTGGCTCCAAGGCCCCTTCACATTTGACATTGTAACCTCTGGATGCAGCAGGTGACCTGGACTCTGAGGTCCCAAGCTCTTGACATTCAGCAGGAGGATGGGAGAGGAAGGCCCTCCTCACAGGTGGCTGATGGCGGTAGAAGAACAGCCTTGCTGTCACCTGAGAGCCGGGTCTACTCAGGCCGCTATTTCAGGGGAGGCTGAAACCTGACACCCCTGTGGAAATGCTGGCTGCAGGCTCCCTGTGTTTAAAACCAGGACACCAGGGAGAAGAAGGACAGCCAGTGAAGGAAGACGGGTCTAGTGGGGAGGGAGGCAGCAAAGGACGAGATGACAGAGGCATCTCAAACAACGGAAGAGCCATCTTCAGGGTTGTAAGCGTGAGTGTTGAGATCCACACCAACCCACAGCAGGCCTGACTGCTGGGCTCAGTGACCTGAGGAGTCAGGCATGGCCACAGAGGCTGGAACTCCTCAAGGGAGGGTCCCCTGTGACCTGTCATAGAGCCCAGGCAGAGGCACTTTCAGTCTTAATCCCCACAGCCACATGCAGCAGAGGGAACGCCATGCCCATCTGTGGTGGGGAGAGGGGTGGGTTCTACTGTGCTTGCACATCCCAGCTCCGGCTTAGCAGGCTGGGGCCCGTGGGACCCAGAATAGCCCCTTCAAAGGTGTGGATATAGACAGTGGTCCTCACTCTGGAAGGCACTTGAATGTTGTATTTTTTAGCGCGCGCGCGCATGTGTGTGTGTGTGTGTGTGTGTGTGTGTGTGTGTGTGGTGTCTGAGCAGATGTCTGTGTTAGCTCTGTGCAAGGGTCTGTGTGCATATGTGTCGGTGTGTATCTTTGTTTGATACGTCTGTGCATGTATCTGCTAGCTGTATGTACAGGGTCTGTGTGTAGCCATGGGAGTTAGAGTGTGTGTGCTTATGTGAGTCAGTGCATGTTATTTGTCTCTGTGTGTCTGAGTGCCTGTGCAAATCAGTGTGTATCTGTCCCCGCGTGTGTCCATGTGTCAGTGTCTGTCTGTGATGTCTGTGTGTCTGTGTGATCTGACCCCGCGTGTCTGTATGAGTCGGTGAGTATGTGTTACCTGTTCCCATGTGTATCCCTGTGTGTGTGTCATCGGTTGTCTGTCCCTGTATGCCACAGGTATGTGATAGCACCTTTGGTGGGCTGTCAGGGGTCAGCAGGATTTGGAAGCAGGATGTTGTGTCTGTCATTGCTGTGGGTGTGTGGGTAAGGAGGGGACAGTAAACTTAAACCTGGAGGCCCCAGGGATAAAAACCACCCTCAGTGGCATAGGAGGGAAACCATGACTGAGCCAGAGGCTGAGAGACAGAGGAAGGTGGGAAATAACAGTCGTGAGACTGAGTGGTTAGGACATCTCAGATCATCGGATGTTACAAAATCAATCACGATCATGGAGGAAAGGGTGCTGGAAGACCCTGTCCTGCCCATTGCCCCCAGGAATGTACCTCAGTTCATCCCTCTGGAATATGGGTGTTAAGCACCAGTTGGCAGCCTTGGCTTACCTGGGAGCATTGTGCTTGCGGAGGACACATGTCCTGAGGATGTTCAAGATGCCTCTTTCTACCTGTGAGTGTTTCAGACTCTGGGAACAGTGGTGCGCAACTCTGACCTTGCCCTGACAGACCATGCCTAGCAGCTTATGGGCAGGTAGCTCACAGTGAAATACACAGTTTACTCCAACCACTTATAATTGTGCCACATTAAATACTCTCACAGTGCTGCGCCTGCACCCGAAACCCCTCCTCATGAGAGCCACTCCGTCCTAGTACTCTTCCCCTCCACTGCCCCAGAGACGTGTTCTGTGGCCGTTGCTGTGGTTTCGACAGTCTGGGAACCTCATGACGGCAGAGTCATCAGTCTTCCGTCCACTGTATCTGGATAATTTTACCAGTGTAGTTTTCTCAACTCCGCCCCCCACCCAGATAGAGGACACATAGCATCTTGTTACTTCACTGTGGGCTGGACTTGGCCACTAGTCTGTCCTGTGCACTCAGGTTCCTGCTGTCATTTGCTCGTATGAGCGGTTCTGTCGTGTGTGTGTGTGTGTGTGTGTGTGTGTGTGTGTGTGTGTGTGTGTGTCTTCCAGACCCCACTTCCAGTTCTGGGGGAATGCGGCTGTCCTGGAATGGCTGAACCACATGGGAGTCCGCCTACCCCCCACTTAATTTCTACTGCTGGACACAGGCCACATGTCATATTCCCTCCACCAGGGCACAAGTGTGCAGTCTCTCACATCCCATGACATCCTAGTGGGTGTGAAGTGATACTTCATTGTGATTTTGATGCATTGTTCCCTAACGGCTGAAGACACCATTTGACCATTGTGTGCCTCTTAGTAAACCCCGTTCTTTCAAATCCGTTGTTGGTTTGGATTTGACCAACAGTTGGGACCTCCAGCCTTCTGCAGTTTCTTCCTCAGTCTTGAAGAACACTTTGATGGCTAATGTTGGTTGTCAACGTGACTTTATTTGGAATCAACTAAAACCCAAGCAGCTGGACTCACACATGAGGGGCTTTCTTGATTGGATCGTTTGAGGTCAGAAGGCCCACGCTATGCCTGGGCCACCCTATGCCTGGGCCACACCTTCTGGTGGCAGCTCCCATAAAAGAACATGGAGTAGGGAACTTTCACTGCTCACCCTCACTCACCAGCAAGTCCATCTAGCCTATGGCTGAGGCTTCCTTTCACTGCTATTCAAACCTATTTCTCTGGGATTCCGACATAGACTGAAGACCAGCAGCTCTCCAGGAATCCACTGGGACTCCAACACCAGACTGGGACTGCTGAGCCACCCAGTCTTGTGAACTCAGCCACTGCTGGATTCTCAGCCTTTCTGCCATAGACAGCCATCGCTGGACTAGCCGGACCACAGCCTGGGAGGTGCTCCAATACATCCCATATAGATGTCTCAGTGTGTGTGCAGTTATCTCTTCTGTTTGGGGCCTGTGGTGAGGTCACACATCATGGTGGGGAACTCCTGATGGAGCAGGCTGCTCATCTCACAGTGGCCTCTAAACAAAGGAAGAGGGAGAGACCAGAGTCCCGCAGCTCCCCGTTGATGGAAGGACCTCTGTTGACTTCCCAGTAGTGCCCCAGGCTGGGACTAAACCTTTATCACAGGGGTCTCTCAGGGACAGTGTCCAAACTATAGCCACCTAAAGGACCAAACTGTCTCCAAGGGAACTGATTGTGTCCTAGCAGAAGTTCAGAAATCCAACACTCAATAGTAGAACATCATGATGTCTGAGACCCAATAAAAATTAACAAGAAAACACACATAACAAAGAGATAAATCATCGCAGCTGGCTCAGAACCGACGTCAGGGTTAGCAGAGCCAAGCACTGAAGCAGGTATTATCATGCTGACATTCCGTATGCTCGGAAAGTTAATCAGAGACACGTAAGAGGCAAGGACAAGGCACAGTGAACTCCTGGAGGCCACAATGACAACGTGTGGTGGAAGATACACAGGATGGGGTGAGCGGCGGATTAGATGTCAAAGAACTGGTCGGCACCCCGAACACAAAGGCAGAAGAGTGGCCTCAGTGAAGCAGAAAGAACGGGAATTGAAAAGCAGCTAAGGGCTGGTGAGGTGGCTCAGTGGGTAGAGGCCCTTTCCGTCAAGCTCGAGGACCTGAGTTCCAAACCCAGGACCCACACGGTGGAAGGAGAGAGCCTACTCCAGCAAGTTGTCCCTGACTTCTACACGTGCACAGTGGCATGCATTCCCAGTCCTCAAATAAATGTAAGAAAGATAAGAAAAAAAAGAATAAAACAGACTATCAGTGGGCCTCAGGAAAACTTTAATTAGCCTCAGCATCACGGAGCCCATGAAGGAAGAGAGAGGGATGGAGACAGAAGAATACTTGAAGAAATAGTGGACTATGGAAATTGTAAATGATAGACCCGAGACAGTTACCAAAGCCCAAGGATAGGCCACCTGAAACAAGCACTCGGCACATCACAACCCGAACCAGCAAGCAGGGGCGAGTCTGGAAGCCAGAACTGTCGGGTTTGCGCAGCAAATTGGAAGCAGGGGTGACATCAGGAATCCGTGCAAGCCAGGCCAGGGAGGGGTGACACCTTCACAGAGTTGAAAGGTTGATACGTCCACCACCCCCAACTCCAACAGCAGAAGTAGTTTCCAAAAGCAAAGGTAAAGACTTCCATTGATACATGGACTGACAGGATTAAGTCACCAGAACCCAGCACCCAGTAGGACGTGCTGAGGCAGCCGTGCGGGCAGAAGGAGGTGACGTTAGACAGAATAAAAACCCACCGAATGGATGACATGTCGGAAGCCGTGTGCTCCGAAAGGTAAATAAGTAGGATTCGCTTTCACTATTTAAGCCTCTCCAAGAGGTAACTGGCTACTTAAGCAGGAGTGGCAATCACGGCGGGGTTGACAACACATATGAGGAGCGGTGGGCTTCACAGGGCAGCACAGGGTTTGGAGGGAAAGGTGCCATCGCAACATGCCTGTGCCTGTGAAGTGACCTGAGCTAACTTGAAGGGAGACAAACTATAGTACCTGTCTATGCGGTAAACCAGAAAGCCACCAATAAGTCACAAAACAGCTACAGCTAATGAGCCAACAAGAGAATTACACAGAACATTTAGTTAGTGAAAAGAAGGCAGAAAAAGATTAAAATTGACTTTTAAGAAATACATCACCCGATAGCAACAGAATACCCCATTCTTTTCTGGTACACACAGAACACTAATATAGATGATATTCTAGATTATTAAAGAAACCCAAAGATGTAAAGAGTTCTCAGTCATTGGGAGTGTTGTATGTTAACAATGGGGTTTAATTAGGAAGCATCAGAGGCAGCCTAGGCGGCCAGAAGACACCCAAGCGCCACCTCTGGGGCAGACGGGCACCACTGCAATGAACAAGTTTATGTGATGGAGAGGTGGGAAAGATAGGAAAATGGCAAAGTGTCCCAGCATAGGCCCTAGGGTCCAAACAGCCAGCTCATGCACCAAGGACAGGTCCCGGTCCCGCTGCCTGGGGGCCTCCTAAACAGTTCAACCTAATCAACAGTCTCACTTATCCACGGGGGCTCCTCAGCCATTGGTTCACAGTCCATGTGTTTCCACTAGTTTGGCTAGTTGTCCCTGTGCTTTTTCCAATCATGGTCTCAACATCTCTTGCTCATACAATCCCTCCTCTCTCTCGCTGATTGCTCAGCCTGGGTGTAGGGAGGAGGGAACTGGACCTGCCTCAACTGAATCTACCAGCTGGGCTGACTCCCCAGGGGAGACCTTGCCCCGGAGGAGGTGGGGATGGGGGGTGGGAGGAGGGAGGTTGGGGAATCTGTGGCTGATATGTAAAATTAAATTAATTATAAAATAAAAATATTTAAAAAAAAGATAGAAAAATGGAGTGGCGTGGGCGTTAGGGAGAGAGGAGGAACTGGAGATGTGATGGCGGTGACCGGTGAGAGAGGCCTGAGGTCCACACACTGTCATTGCCCGTAGGGTCAGCGGGACGCTGTACAACAGACACAGACTCAGTCCCCAAACCTGCCCCGGCTGCAGCATCACCCTGGCTCTGGGCAAAGACGGAGGCCTGAGATGAGGAAAGCTTCACTTTCTGCACGGAACCTCCTCAAAGGACCACTGTGGTCTGCAATACCGCCGGAGGCCATGTTGGTGTCGGTGGTCCATGCTGCTGCCCCAGTCCTCCATGGAGCCTGAGATCTGTGCCGCTGCCTGCCTGATGCCTTAGTGATGATCTTGGGCTTAGCTGCCTTGGGGAGCCATGCTGATGTGAAGGGCTTGTCTAACACAACCTGAGACCATAGAGGTTCATGGTCTGTGCAGCCACTGAGGGACATGAATGGGTCAGTGGTCCTGGTACGGCCAAGGACCATGTTGATGTCTGGGGCCCGAGTTATCACTGCCCATGGTTGGGGATACTGCCTGTAGCCATGTTAATGTCTGCAGGAGAGCTGGCCCCAGCTGGCCACCACAGCACTGTGGATGCAGGTGGAGAAAGATGCATCCTCCCTTGGGGGGCTGGGCACTAGGAATTTGACCATGCTCCAATGAATATATAGACAACACGAAATGGACTTGTTTTTTGGGGGGAAGTTTTGGGGGAGGGAGCAGACATGGAAAGATTGGGAGGTGAGGGTTAACGGGGTGCATGATGTGAGATTCCCAAATAATCAACAAAGAAATAATTATAAAAAGTATTGATATGGAATGATATTCAAGAGTGTTTTAATTTAATAAAATAAAAATGTGAAAATTAAAGAAAGGAAGGAAGGAAGGAAGGAAGGAAGGAAGGAAGGAAGGAAGGAAGGAAGAAAAGCCCCAGGAAGACTAGCTATTGCTTGGTAACTGCGAAGGCTAATCTTGGTTGTCAACTTGACACTCCCGGGAAGAGGGAATCTCAGTATGAGAACTGCCTCCGTCAGATTGGCTTATGGGCATGTCTGTGGGGGCATTTTCTTGGTTGCTAATTGGTGGAGGAAGGTCTAGCCCACTGTGGACGGTGCCACTTCCAGGCAGGTGGTCCTGGGTTGCATAAGAAGGCTGGCTGAGCAGGAGCCCGGGTGAAGCCAGCCAGTAAACATTGTTCCACCATGGCTTCAGTTTCTGCTCCAGTTTCCTGCCTTGAGTTCTGCCTTGGTGCCCCTTGATGATGGACTGTCAGCTGTAAGATGAAATAAACCCTTTCCTTCCCGGCTTGCTTTTGGTTGTGGTGTTTTATCACAGCAATAGAAACCTAACTAGGACAGTCATTTACGGACCGAGGAAGAAATTAAAGTTAGAAAGCGTTGTATACAGAATCAAAATGAAAATACCAAATTTATTGATGTATCTATAGCACGCTACCTGAGTTAGAAAGAATAGTTCAAATCAATGACCTCAGCTTGCACCTCAAGAAACAGAGCAGATGAAACCAACTCTTAAGACGAAAGAAAGGTGATAGCAGTCAGTGTGAAGCCAAAGAGAGAGCGAGCAGAGGCCTGGCTCCTCGAGTCCCCGAGCCCCAAAGCCAGTTCTTAGAGATGATCAATCCGATGAGGAGACCCTTAGCAAGCTGGGTCAGAAAAAGCAAGAAGACAATGTGTTACACATGTCAACAGTGCAGGATGCCGTCTAACTGACTCCACCGACAGCATGAGAGACTCTGACAACGGCTGCATTCCTCGAAGGACACAAGCTGTCCAGGCACACGCAAGCCTGGTTCAGGCACTGACTTAGGAGTCTGAACCTTCCTGCAAAGGGAGCTTCAGGCTCTGTGTTTCCTGAGAATTCCACTAGGAAGAAAGGAAGAAAACGCCACCCAGCCGAGCACGATCTTCAGATAGCATCAGCATAGAAGACTTCCAACATTGTCCGTCAACAGGGAAATAAGAACTAAACCCACCATGGGACAGCTTACAGACATCAGCATGGCGAACGGAGAGGACGTGGCAGAGGTTTCAGGTCACTGGTGGGTATGTAACATGGTCCAGCCCTTGGAAAACAGCCTGGCAGTTTCCTAATTTGCCCTGCCGTTCCATACAATGAGAAACAAAAGCACACGTTAGGCCAGCCAGTTCTTCGTTGCTGCACCAGAATGCCTGGGGAAAGCAAGTTGAAGGAAGGAGATTTCAGTCTGTGAGGCTCTGTTGCCTTTAGGTCCCTGGTCAGGCAGAAAACATCACAGCAGGGGGTGCGGCCAAGGAAAGCTGCTCCCTTCAGCAACCAGGACACAAAGAGACAGAAGGGATGGACCAAGATGCATCCCTCAGGGCTCATCTCCAATGACTTACTCCCTCCACCCGGCCCCTGACTCTGGAAGTCCCCAACCACCTTGCAACAATGTCACTGAACTGATGAGGTCAGGGCTGTCAATCACTTCCCCAGAACCCCACCTCTGGACACACTGTTTGGAACCAAGCCTTTCATAGAGGGGCCTTTTGGGGGGACACATGACCACAGAGTGGTGTGTGAATGACTGCAGCAGTCCCAGTCTGCAAAAGCACAGATGTGGCTCAATAGCTCTGTGGATGGATCCACGGTGACATGTCTGCGCCTCAGCTCTTCCTCAGCAGCAGAAGGCAGTGAACACACAGATGAACACACACAGCAGCGAGGACCAGTGGCAAATGGCCCTGCCCAAGAGAAGCTTGACACAAAAGGAGATAATTTATGAGTCTATAAAAAATTGATATAAAATTCCAGAAAATGCACACTAATTGGAAATGACAGAAAATAGATCTGTGGTTTCTTGAGGCCTGGGATCTGGGGCAGGGAGGGTAAGAGGGCAGGAGGACCAGGGAACCTCGGTGCGGTGGGCGCATTCACTGCCTTTCCTGTTGCCCTGGGACTGCTGGTGCATGGATGTAGTTTGTTTTCTGTTGCTATGGTTTAAACACCACAACCAAAAGAGACTCGGTGAAGCAAAGGTCTATTTGGGTTATACTTCCAGTTCACAATCCATCACTGAGGGAAGCCAGGCTAGGAACTTAAGCAGGAACCACAGGAGAATGTTGCTTACTGGCTAAGCTCACTGGGTCATGCTCAGTTAGCTTTTTAAGGACAGTCCAGGTCCACCTGCCTAGGGATGACACCACCCACAGTGGGCTAGGCCTTCCTATGTCAGTCAGCAATCAGAAAAATGCGTCACAGATTGCTCACAGTCCAATCTGATCTAGGCAATTACTTAATTAAGGGTCCCTCTTTCCAGGTGACTCTAGTTTGTGTGAAGTTGATGATAAAAACTACCCAGGACAATAGGTATGTTAAAAACTGTGTGCTTCAAATGTGTGCAGTTTATTCCACGGTGATAAAGCTAAGGAATAACATGTAAAGCTCTTCATTGACATCAGCCACATTTCAAATGCTCATTGGTCTTAGAGGCCAGTGACAACCCTACTGCATAGCACACATGGTTAGCATGCACACTATGGACAGTGTTAGTCTAGAGGGAGAGGAGCACACAGCGGACACAGCATGGGCCATGGTCATTGCCATGGTGAATATCCTGAGAAAAACATCAGAAAAAGCCTGTGGGGATGTGGTAGTTTGAATGTAATTGGCCCCCATATGCCCATAGAGAGTGCACTATTATGAGGCGTGGCTTTTTTGGAGGAAGTGTGTCACTGTGGAGGCTGGCTTTGAGGTCTCCTATGCTCAAGATACCGCCCAGTATCTCAGACCACTTCCTGTTGCCTGCAGGTCAAGACGTAAGAACTCTCAGCTCCTTCTCCAGCACATGTCTGCCTGCATACTGCCTTGCTTCCCGCCATGATGATAATGGACTAAACCTCTGAACTATCAGCAAGCTACCTCAATTAAATGTTTTCCTTTATAAGAGTTGCCATGGTCATGGTGGCTCTTCACAGCAATAGAAGCCCTAAGACAGAGGATCTTGGCAGATGCTGGTACTGCTGACCACATGTGTGTCCAGACCTCTGAGGACTCTGGTGGGAAAAAGACCCTTCCTCTCTCCATGCCAGCAAAGGCAGAGAAGCAAGGTGGTGAAAACACCAAGTGGTTATGTCATTGAGAGGTCTATGCTGCTATGGACTAAAGCTACATGGCTGGGAAGCAAGAAGACCTCTGTGCGGCTGGGAGAGGTGGGTACAGTTGCTTCAGAGTTCGGTTTGGGCAGCATGTAAGGGGGCAGGTGTTGAGCTGATGACGTCCTTGGTCCTATGGGTTATGCTCCTGTCCCTCACTGTTCTCCCTTGGAGGGAGAAGGGCTGTGTGTGTGGGGGCTGTTGGGGATCACCTGGCAAGTGAACGTATCTGGTGTATGGGAGAATGGGAGCAGATGTCAGGGTCAGGGCCAAGGGGAGCTGCCTGAGGAGCAGTCGAGCCCCCCCCATGCTATTTGATCCCCTGCCCTTTCCTCCCTCTTGGCCTTGTCCTAGGATGTTAATACATAGGGGAAAGAGACTGAGCCCTGGGCAGAGGCTCTAAGTAACTGGCTTCCCGTCTCCCTTCACCGACTCCTCAGGAGTTGGAGACCAGGTCTAGGGGGCAATCACTAGTACAGGGCAGACCCTAGTCATAACTTCGCCTCTGGACCCCCATACGGGGCAGGTGAGGTGGCTTAAGCAGGCAGCTGATGAGCCTGTCCCAGCCCCACAGGGGAGGAACCCAGCTGGGCTGGGGGCTGGGCTGCAGTCGAGGTCACGTCAACAGTAGGCATACCCCGGACACCCAGGCAGGAGAAATCACACTGGGCCTCACCTGTGGGCAAACATTTCCTGAGCCCTGGGAGTCAGACGTAGGAGTGGCAGGGTGTGCCAGAGGGTAACAGAGCTCTGTGTCTGGTTAGGCAGGGCCTGGCAGACAGAGGATGATGACATTTCTCCCAGGCCTGTGGCCTGGCCTTGGTTGTCCTCTGCTTGGAAGGATGAGGTGTTTTCTCCTTGTTCTGTGCTATCTGTCCCCTGGGCAAAATTGAGCAAACCCATAAAATCCAATGACTCTGATTGCAGAGGATGATGCGCGGCCCAAATTGCATCGTGACGCGCGCTGCCAAGTTGATAAAAACGTAATAAGTTCCAACAGGAGAGTTCCTTGCTGACAGGTGTGGCTGGCTGTGTGTAACTACGTTCACAATTAATCGACTTTCCATGGAGGCCATTTAGTGCCATTATTTATGAAGCTTGGCACAGAGTGACCAGAAGCCGTGGAAAGGAAGGTGTGATTGACTCTGGGGTGAGATGCCCCTGGGCAGGAGGGGTGGCCTGTGCAGCATCCTGGCAGGGCCCAGTGGTCACCAGCAGAGCACCCTGGGCCTGGGCCTCGCGGGCGCAGCTGCTGGGTCGCAGGATCATCCCCTTTCTGATTGGAAATGATTGTATTTGTGGTTTGCACAGAAATTCTGCAACATATTGATTTTTCAATTACGTTGGGAGAAAACGAGAATGAGATGGAAGGATTGCGCTCCCTCCTGAGTGGCTGAGTAGAGCTGTCTGCAGCATTTACAGTGGTAACCCCAGGTGGCCCGGGAGACCTGGCCTCAGCCAGGGACCTTGAGCAGGTCACCATCCAAGGCCTCAGAGCCGAGCATGCCTTTGGACATACAACCTTTGTGCAGCTGGGGAAACTGAGCCAGGGTGGGGAAGGGCCTTGCCCATTGGAGCTAGTGGCAGAGGTGGAACCAGAGCCTGAACTCAGTACTCAAGACCTGTGTTCTGTCCTGGGTGAGTATCTGACCAGGAAAGCTGGGATCTGCTGACTGAGCACCCAGGGCCGGCAAGAGCAGTCAGTGTAGCCCAGGTTAGGACTCAAGGTATAGCAAAGGCCACCAAGGCCCACTGTACCCTGGCCCTGTGTTGGACCACCACTACTGTGACCTCATCTCCTGTCCCTTCTGGTATTTCAGTCTTGGCCAACGTCTCTTCCCTTCTTTGGGGTCCTCCAGACCCTCTGTCCCTGCTGCATCCCCTCGGTTTCGCCATTTTGCTGTGGGTCTGGTGGGTCCCTGGTTTCCAGGAGGTTGAGGGAAAGGTCTCAGAGCAGAGGCAGCTGTTCACTTGAGGGTGAGGACAGGCTGAGTTGTGGGAACTGTAAAGCTGGGAGATTGCTAGAGTCTCCCCAGTGAGCAGTTCGCTAAGAGGACTGAGAGGGGGGAGCTCCGGGAACAGGTACCAGGGTCCTGGGTCCTTGACCGGAGTGGAGGTTATAGATGTGTGTGCCACCCCGACCCTTACCACCTCCTCCTGTCCAACACTGGGCTCCCTGAACCTTCCAGGTGACATGAGGATGCCAGAAACTGGCTGAGCCAATTTGAGAGCTGGGTGCAGAGTGGAGCCTAGCCAGGTGCCAGCAAGCTGAGGCTTGAGCCCTGGAGTGCCAACTCACCAGGGCAGTGCACCCCAGGGCTGCCTGGAGGAGGCAGAAGCAGGGCAGGGCTGGCTCTAGCATTGCTGTCATCCTGCAAATGGGGTTGGGGACAATTGCAGTTGGAGACGATGCTGCCACCAAGCTGCTGGCCAAACGAATGCTTCTCTGAGGCTCGATCTAGGCTGGACTTTAATTGGAAAATCAAATTCTTATTTGTTCAGAAAGGCTCTGCTCCCTCGAAGCCATGTAAAACGTGGTGGCAGTTACAGTCCCCAGTGGTTTTCCTTCTTTAAAGAAGTAGAAAGTGTGCAAAACGAATCACACACTCATTACACCAGCTGGTTTCTGTCACAAAGGAGTTCTGGGTGTCCTATAATGTGGATGATGCTTTCTTAGCGGCGTGGGACAATGATACAGCTGTGTGGAGGTGAGAGTGGGGAGTGTGTGGCGGCAGGCAGAAGGGGCTTCTGGGACGGGGGCTCCCACTCCAGTTGCTGCACATCTGGCGTCCAGTGAGGTGGTTAGGAGACCTGCCCTGCCTTCCCCTGAGGGCAGAACCCCTGCCCCCCTTACAAGAAAGCTGACCTTTGGAAGCAACACACACACAGGTCTGGGAACTCGGTGACCTGACCCTTCTTCCCAGCCTTTAGCTGGGTACAGCTCAAGGCAGGAGGCTGCTGTACCTCCTTGAAGACCAACTGTCCCCATATGACCCAGAGCCTGGATGCTGGCCTGTGTTCCTCTCGCACACCCAAGCTTCCCTTGACCTTTTCTCCTGATCTGGGGGTTTCCAGTACCAAGCCAGAGGAAAAGAGCGCAGGATGCCCTGGGCCAGCTTGTTTCTAAGAGGCCTCAGAGGGTGCGATTCAACCTGCCTGGAAACTCACATTCATTCACCTGCAAGGTCTGCAGCAAAGAAGGGTGTCCTGGGGCTTCCTTGGTCATGGGGTGGACAGCTGGGCAGGAAGGAAGAACCCCCATAAAGGGGAGGAAGAAGGGCTTGTGGTATAGCTCATTCTCCTCAGACACAGGAGTTGGATCCCCAGTACCCTAGTGGTAAAGAGGGCCAAGGATTGAGGGAGTGAGGCTGTAATGTAAGTCACAGTAGTTGGTGGGGGTGGGGTGGGGGAGAACCATACCCAAACAATGACCTGAGTTGTCACAAGAGGTAGAAAGGAGCACCCCAGGTGAGGGTACCTTGCTGGTGACCGCACAATCCTGGGTCCATCTATGTATTCCCTCTGGTTCACAAAAGTAAAGAGACCCAGAAAGGGTGGCTATCTAAGGTCCCACAGCAATGGAGGTGTGCTAGGACAAAATGCTGTTCTATTGGGTCCTGAACTGGTCCCACCCCAGACTATCTCTGGGAAGAAGTGGGGCTAACATGGTCTTCTGCAGGAGCACTGTCTGTACTATGAAGACTGTGGGTACAGCACAGGACAGACACCGAACACGTGTCCCAAACCATGGTTCATGCGGCATGGTCGTGCACCTCCACTGAGCTCGTAAATAATCTCACAGGTAAAGGATTTAATTTTCTCTCATTCGTCCTGTGTTCTTGCTGCCTCGTAAATCACAGTCATTTATGACTCTCTCTTCGGCACTTTTGCGATGGCCGATAATGGTTGAGTAAGTGGCAGAGAGGATGAATTCTGCAGCAGATTTTAAACAAACGTGTACGTTGGAGCCATAAATAACCTTAAACAGTGCTGGGGGGAGGCGTTCCTTCACAGGCCACCCCTGGAGCACAGCTGCAGCCCTGGGGTGGGACTCTGCCTCCCTTCAGAAGGGTCCCTTTAAAGAATGGGACTGATTCTTCAGAGTTTTTTTAGTTGTAATGTAGAAGACCCCACCAAAGCAAACATGCTCATGTGTTTGCACATGTATGAGTTTGGATGTGTAAGATTGTATGGCATGCACACGTATGTACGTGTATGTGTAGTATGAGTCTGTGGAGTCTCCTTCCCAGTCTAGATTTGTAGCTCTTTGGGTCTTGGGGTGCCTCTCTGCAGGAAAGGTACTGTGTTGGCCCTCAGGCTGTGGATCTCAATAGCTTGGGGAATGGCTGGGGGGTTCTCAGCCTATTGAGTGCCAGAGTCTGCTCCTCAAGGACTGTGGCCCTGCTGTGCTGACCCAGAACCCCCTGACCACCCCATGTCCACCAGTGTTCTCCAGGATCTGTCCCAGCGCAGGGAAGTTGGTATGGACAGGACTCTCATAGTTCTTTCAGGGAGTTGAGTGGCTTCTCCCTACTTGTAAGGTGTCCTTCCAATTTCCCCTTCCTCCCTCCAGGCTTGTCTGCTGAGAAGAAAGCAATCGGCACAGAGGTGCCTCTAGCCCCTGCACACATGTGTGTGCACATAAACCAGGACACATGGACATGGGTGCATGTATGTGCGTGCAAATGTAGAGGGATGAGTAGACGTGCACATACATGCCTGTTTCCCAAACACAAGGTCCCCAGACTGTCCATCCTGGGCCGCTGCACAGATGCCACCTGGACCATCTGAACCCACGGGCCCTGGGACCCCTGAGTCCCCATTGTTTATTCTTTGCCAGGACCTGCTCTGCCAGCAGCGGGCTTGGGTATTTCCTCATGCAGCCATAAATGTAATTGATATTCTCAGCATTTCAAGAAAAAAAATACGAGTATTAAAGATATACAGTACACCTCATAAAATTCTCTCATATTTCTTCTTTATGGTGGGTTCTAAAATTGGCAAAATAAATTCCCTAAAACCCATTACACTTAGTGCAGAGTGTGTTTTGGAGGCAGAAGGCGCAGAGCTGGGGCCTCGGGCTCCTTGTGTAGAGCAGTGCGGTTCCAGCCTGGCCACGGGGCCCTTTTCCTCGATGCTGGATTAAATGGGAGCAGTAATTGACTTGTTCACAGCCTTTGAGCACGGCCCAGTGCCCAGCAAGCTTAATCTCCATGCTGAGGCCTTCTGTCTTTCTCCAAGTAAAGAAAATGCTGTTGACTCCCCCACACTGTTTCTGTCTGGCTCCAGGGCTGCACTTCCCTGGGAACAGCCCCGTGTAATTATGTGTGTTTCCTTCCCCACAGGTGCATATGTTGGGGCCTGGTGTCCAGGTGGGTGGTGAGCATCAAAGCCAGCCGCCTGTGAGGCCCGGTACTAGAGCTTTGCTGTAGCTGAGCGATCTGCCCACCTCAGTTTCCTTACAACTCTCTCTTAGTTTAGTTCAGATTGAAATTCATAACCCATGATTATAGATGCCTGAATTCATTCTTTATTATTTTTCCCTTTCATAAGACTCGCTTCCAAATAGCAGCAGGCCACATTATTTTCCCCCATGTTTAAAACCAGTTTTATTGAGGAATAGTTTACGGGCCATAAATACATCTCTTTTAACAAGGTAAACTTGGGCCAGGGGTGGCTCCGTGGGTAAAGGGGGCTTGCTGCTAAGACTGATGACCCGAGTTTAATCCAAGAAACCCACACAGTGGAGGAAGAGAGCTGACTCCTAAAAGGTGTCCTGTGACCCCCACAGCTGTGCATGGGCACCTGTGCATGCACACTAGTTATAAATAAATACAGGTAAACTTTATTTTGCAGGCTTGTTTCATGTTTCCAGAGTGAAGACAGCATGGACACTGCTCATGCACCCCCATAACCTGCACCTCACACTATTCTAGTACATTTGATATCACTGTTCCTGATGACCTTGATGGCTTTGGGGAGAACTGTTAGGTGGCATGTAGACCCCCACCCCCACCCCCGACCTCCATGTCATGTCTGTCCCTGGCCAGATGGGAGCTGTGGTATTGGAGCAGCCACAGAAACCCTGAGGTCTCCCCACATCTGTTTAGGGTGAGCACTGTGGCTATGAGGGCAGTCAGTGCTGACCTTGATCAGCTGGCGAAAGGGGAGTCAGGTGACCCAACTGTGATGCCAGCCCTTCTGTGCTGCCCTTTGGAAGAACCTTGTTCCATTCCTGAGCATGGAGCACATTTGTAAATGATCTGGAACTTTCTGCTGGAAGACTGGTCTCGTCTCCATCTCTTTATTCACTCATTTGTGTTTGGATGGATTCATGGGTGTTAATTTTATATTTTGGGTCATAACACGAAGCCACATTATGTTGTTGCTCAAACTGCACCAGCTCTGGCCCCTGGGGGCTCTTCCTGTCCTGGCTCCCGTGTTTTCTGACTCTCCCATCCCTGTGTCCACATTTCTCTTTCCTGGCAGTATAGGAAGTTCCAGGCCCATCTCATGCATTTCCTGCCTCGGTTTCTCCACAGGGCTCTGTCTCCTGTCCTGGAGGATCCCACTAGACACCAGGTCTGGGTGCTGTGTGCCTGCTTCCTCACTAGCTGTCAGGTGAACCAGAGAGCTACTTGCCATCTCTGTCTCTGCTAAGCTCAGCACGTGTGGGTCCGATGTCTCCAGTTCCAGGCCACCCCAAGCAGACGTTCCAGCCTCTTCCTTTGCTCACTTGGAACACTCACACCAGCAGTGAAGAAGTTGGTACCCACCACCCACCCTCTCTGTCCTGATAACTCTCAATTCCAGCCTGTGGGCAGTGATGTCCATGATATATTGTCACTGACATTGGCAGACTACTCTGGTGTTCAGGGAGACTTAAGGCAGCCCCTCCTCTGCATCCTAGGGAGGCTGTTTCCTATACCTGTACTGGGATGCAATCCTCTGGTCACTGCCAGCCCTTCTTTCTGGAATCCAATCTCTTCAATAATGTTTCAAAGTCTTTCATAGATTAAGGTCTGTTCTTGCTGTGAAGCTCTGAAGTCATGTGTTACAATTTGTATCTGGACTATTCTCAAAGGCCCGTGTGAATAAATTTGGTTCCCAGCTTGGTCTCCAGCCAGAAGGTGGTGGCAGCCTGGGAGATGCATTCTAGAAATGTTCAGATCATTGTGAATGTGTCCTTGACCAGGAGTATGATGGGTTTCTTCCTCTGTATTTGTTTGTTCCTGGCAACCAGGCAGAGAGTTTGCCCCAGGTCCAAAGCAGTGAGTCTGATTGGGTTTAGATCGAAACTTCCAAAGCAAGTCTTTCGTCTTCGTAAGTGGCTCATCTCAGCTGTGTCCCCTCCAGAAAAAGCTGACTAATACCCCATGTGTCCACCGGAACCATGTCACACGCACCATCTTGTCTCATTGCCCCTCATGGCCCCCTGTTTCCTCCACTCATCTCCACCTCACCCTGACTCCTGGCCAATGGTTGTTTGTTTTTAACTGTCTCCAGAGTTTGCCTTTTGCAGAACACTGTGTTGTGGGAGCCACACAGCCGACGGCTTGCAGACCATCGCTCTCTTCCTTTATAATACCCATTTCAGGTTCCTGCATGCCTCTTGTGGCTTGATAGCACCTTTCTTCTTATCACTGAATAACGTTCCAGTGCACGGATGCAGGTACCAGAAATTGCTTATTCAGGGACCAACTGAAGGATATCTTGGTTGCTTCCAGTTTTAGCAGTCATGAATAAGGCTGCTATAAATATTTTAGACTGGCTTTTGTGCGGACATAAGTTTTCTCAGGAGTTGGGTAAACACCTAGGGTCTCAACTGCCAGATCATATGGCACAACTATATTTAGCACTGTAAGGAAGTGCCAGCCTGTCTCTTAGAGTGGCTGCCCCATTCCGTACTCCCATTAGCTGTGAAGAAAGTTCCTGTTGTCTCCACATCCACACTGGCTGTGGGTACCGCCGTGTTTTGGAGCCTGGCCGTTCTGGGATATACACAGTGGTACCTGGTTGCACATCGTAAATGAAAATGATGCTGAACAACTTTCCACACCTGTAAAGTTTGATATTTGCTCATCTTTTTGCATGGAATGCTAGCTCAGACTTTTCCCTCCTGTCTAAATTGGATCGTCTGTTTTGGGTACACGTTCTTTATCTGCTATGCATGCATTTTATAAAGATTTTCTCTAGTCTGTGGCCTGCCTGTTTGTTCTCTTAGTGATATTGCCCTAGAGTAGAAGTTTTTAATTTACGAAGGTCCAAGATGTCTGTTTTTCCTTTTGTATTTGTGTTTTTGTTGTAACTGAAAAAAATCATCATCAAGCCCAAGGTCACTAAGGCCCTCCGTGGTTACTTCTAGAAGGTTATAGCTCTATAGTTTGCATTTATGTCTATGATCCCTTTTGAGGTAATTTTTTGTACAAAATGTCTCCAGTCTGTGTCTAAATTGTGATTCTTTGCGTTGTATCATCTATTCAAAAGCCCATCTTTCCCACTGATTGCCTTGCTCCTTGTCAGAGGACAACTGACAGTAATGCAAGGGTCCCTGCTGGGTCCCTGCTGGGTCCCTGCGGCCTTCCTCGGACCCATGCGGCTACCTTGCCAGCAAGGCCTCTGTGGCGGTTGAGCTTTGGAACTGGGGATTGTCTTTCAGCTCCTTCTTCCCTGCCCTGCTGCTCTTCTGTTTGTCCTCCCCTGGGTAGGCTTCTGGGTCAGGCTGTGTGGCAGCAGCAATGGCGGCCCAACAGGCAGCAGCACCCTTCGGGTCTTTCCGATTGACCAGGGGACAGCCTTCCCTTTAGTTGGACACTTTTTGATCCTTTCCTGAGTTTTGTGGCTCTCAGCGTGCAGATTGTAGATCCTATTCAGATTTTGTTAGCTTCTTTTTTAAGGGGGGGTGCTGTGACTAGCATTTTTTTTTCTTTTTAATTTCAAATTCCAGTGGTTTATTGCTGGTAAGCAGAAAGAAAGCATTGGACTTTTTTTTTTTTTTTTTTTTTTTGGTTTTTCGAGACAGGGTTTCTCTGTGTAGCTTTGTGCCTTTCCTGGAACTCACTTGGTAGTCCAGGCTGGCCTCGAACTCACAGAGATCCGCCTGGCTCTGCCTCCCGAGTGCTGGGATTAAAGGCGTGCGCCACCACTGCCCGGCGCATTGGACTTTTTATGTGAACCATGCACCTTGCAACCTTGTTCTGCTTATTTGTTCCAGGAGACAGATTCTTTCAGTCATTTGTTCATCCACTCATTCATTCACTCACTTGCTCATTCATTCATAAATTGATTTTCAAGTGTGGGGATTATGTCTGGAGTAAATCTCACTTAGTATCTGACGAAACTTCAATTTGCTAATTTCCTGGTGAGTTTTGCATCTCTGTTTTTGGTCTGTGCGTTCCTTCTGCTGTTCTTATCTGGTGTGGGTATGAGGACAACAGTGGTTTTAGAGGGTGAGTGGGGGAGTGGTCTGTGTCTGTTTTGAGGAAGAGGTTGTAGAGACGGTAGTCACCCCTCAGATCGTTTTGAGGACCTGGTGAAGGTGACCCAGCATTGCTCCTTCCTGAAGGTGATTAATAGCTACTTCAATTGTAAAAATAGACTTCCCATCCAAGTGCCTCCGAGGAACAGTTTGAAGAAGGAAGGCTTATTTTGGCTCTCAGTTTCCAAGGTATCAGTTCATAGTTGTCTTCTTTGCTGTGGGCCTGAGATGAAGCTGATCACAATAGTGATAAGGGTCTGATGGGGCAGAGGCTCACCTCAGGGTATCGGGAAGCAGAGAGAGGCCAGGAGCAAGATGCTCCCTTCACAGGCAAAGCCCAGTGACCTGTTTCCTCTGGCTAAATCTTGTTTTTCCATCACCTTCCTGGTGGTCCATACAACTTTTGAGTGTGTGTGTGTGTGTGTGTGTGTGTGTGTGTGTGTGTGTGTGTGTGTGTACTGGTGATGAATGCCTGTCCTGATACAGATGTCCTACCACTGATCTCCATGCCTAACCGCATTCATATTTTGAGCCTGTCAATAGATTAATCAATTTGATTAATAGATGAATCAAAGCCCTCACAATCTAGTTGTCTCTAGAAGAAGTGCGTTTTATTGACCTCTTATGTGTCTCACAATCCAACCACACTGAGCATCAAGACAAACTATCACATATCCCATTTGGTTTCTCTATTCTTCCTTGTGGAGTTTTGGACCATTTCCTCTTAAAATTTCAAATTTGTAGGTGCAGAGTCGCCAGCTGGCTGTATTTTATTAGTGTTCCCGTTTCTGGATAGGCATGGCTTCTGCCTTTCATTTCTAATGTTTGTTTCAGCCTGGCTGGAGTCCTATCTCTTTATAGACCCTTTCAAAGAACTAGCTCTGGGTTTCATTGATTTTTTTTTCTTTTCTAATGTCTTTTTCCCCCTCTAAGTTTGCCGATTTCTGCTCTAATTTTTGCTTCTCTTTATCTTCCTGCTTGCTATAATCTTAAATTGTTCTACCTCTCGTTCCTGAGATGGAGGCCTGGGCTACTTATTTTGGGTCTTTCTTCTTATCTAGCACGTGCGTTAATGCTGTAAATGGCCCTCAAACCGAGCTGCTGCTGCAAGCCAGCGGTTCCAAGTTGGATGTTCATTTACTTCCCTTGAGACTTTGCCTTGGACATGTGTTGCTTAATCTTCAGATGTTTGGGGAGGATTTCCAACTATCTGTGGTTGAGTTCTAGGTTCACCTTTCTGTGAAAAGAATTCGTGTGATGTGTGCCTGTAGCTGGAGAGTTTTCTCTCCGGGTCCCACCAAGCTCCGGCAGTTTAACAGCCCACTTATAAAATAAACACACAGACGCTTGTATTATTTAAACTGTTTGGCTTAATGGCTCAGGCTTCTAACTATCTAGTTCTTTTATCTTAAATTAATCCATTTCTATAAATCTATACCTTGCCACGTGGCTCGTGGCTTACCGGTGTCTTCACATGCTGCTTGTCATGGCGGCGGCTGACAGTGACTCCCTCCGCCTTCCTGTTCTCTCAATTCTCTTCTCTATTAGTCCCGCCTGTACTTCCTGCCTGGCCACTGGCCAATCAGTGTTTTATTTATTGACCAATCAGAGCAACACATTTGACATACAGACCATCCCACAGCATGTGCCTGCTCCTTGGTGTGCCTTATATCCCTGTGAATGGCCATGCTGGTGAATGCTCCATGTGAACTTGAGAAGAGTGTGTTCTCTGCCACACTGGGTGGAATGTTCTAGAAGCATCCATGGATCAAGCTGATGGACAGTGCTCCTTATGTCAGTGGGATGATGTCTCTGACTGGAGCATCAGGCTCCTTTGTTCTTAATAGCTCTGTGTGCTTTTGCTCACCTACTCTGAACTTGTTCAGAATGACAGCACTGGGTGGGCTAAGGCACAGACTGAAGACAGGGTAATATGTGGATTTAGTAGGACCCAGGGCTCTGTGATTCCACTAGCTGCAAGGAAGCCCTGACTGTTCCAGTGGGGCTGGATATTCAGACAGCCTGTAACTCTGCCTGTGGAGTCTATTCACTCTCTCAGGTTCCCATTCCTGACTTCTGGCTTCTGTCATGGGGACTTACTCTTGTATCCCTCAGATACTTAGTCTAACCTTGGGTCATGCCACTTGAGGATGGTGTGAGTAATTGCAGGAACATGAGAAGACAGGCTTTCTCCACGAGCATAGAGCAGCCTGTGGATTGCTGTGTACCTCCCAGCCTGCGGGTTACTGTGTTCACAACGTCTGCAGACTAAAGAAATGCAACCCAAGTGGGAACACGTTTCTGTCCATGTTCACAGGCCAGATCTTGAGACTGCTGAGGCCACAGAACAGTCTGGCATCTCCTGAGTAGTGTGGAAACTAGGACCTAGGGGGCACTTGCATTGTGTAAACCCTGAAATCTGTGTCATGGCTGAAGCTGGGCAGGGCAGAGAGAGGAAACTGTGATGAGGTATCAGAGGCCATGCTTCTGTGTGACAGAGAGGCACTGGGCAAACCTATCATCTGAGATCCCCTGGGAGACTGTGGATTTGGGCCACGTCACTGGTGTATCCTGAATACTGTTAGACACAGGAGGTAAGGAACCCCAGCAGAGATGAGCTCAGGTGCAAATCGTGTGGTTTGAAATGACCCTGGAGAGGCAATCTTCTTCCATGTAAGATGGAAAGACCCATTGTTCAACAAAGGCTGACAGGACACAGCCTGTTAGATGAGAGCCGAGGGAGAGCATCCATGAGGGAGAGCGCCATCATGCCATCACCTCTGTAGCTTGAAGATCCTCTTGCCAGGCACAGTCCTACAGAGCCAGGATGTCTAAGACATAACTGCTCCAGTGGCCGTGGACACAGGAAGCTGCGAGGCAACAGAGATGATGTGGCTAAGGTTGAGGACTGCATGCTAAACTGAAATTAAGAGGAACATGAAGGTCCTTGGTTTGTAGTGACATGGTAGTTTTTGAGCTCCATGTCCATGAGGAAGAAAGAGGGGTTGGGACAGATTTTCCTCCACTAGAGACACAGCTAAAGGGGAAGATGCTCCCAGCCGGTAACCTTAGAGTTGGGAGAGCAGGCCCTGGGCACCACCTGAGGGAGCAGTCAGGTGGGTACGTCCTCATCCTGGCTAGCTGTGACATTCCTGTCTTTGATGGTGAAAATCTCACTTCCCAGTACCGGGAAAGCCAGGATGGAAGGTTATTGAAAAGCCTCTCCAGTTACATTCTGCAGGACAAAGGTTGGGGGAGCTGGAGAATATCTGTGGACCACAGAGTTGTGTGACTAGGTGACTGCTTGACACTTGTCCCCTTCCTTTTTTCAAGAGAGAAGGAGTTTATCCATCCACCATGTCCCCGTCATCCCTCTGTGCTGACCATCCACCATGTCCCTGTCATCCCTCTGTGCTGACCATCCACCATGTCCCCGTCATCCCTCTGCAGCTGACCATCCACCATGTCCCCGTCATCCCTCTGCAGCTGACCATTCACCATGTCCCTGTCATCCCTCTGAACTGATCATCCACCATGTCCCCGTCATCCCTCTGCAGCTGACCATTCACCATGTCCCCGTCATCCCTCTGAACTGACCATCCACCATGTCCCTGTCATCCCTCTGAACTGATCATCCACCATGTCCCTGTCCCTCTGTGGCTGATCATCCACCATGTCCCTGTCCCTCTGTGCTGATCATCCACCATGTCCCTGTCCCTCTGTGGCTGAGTGCATTCAGCTTTCTGGTCTCTAGCTGTCATCAGAACATGGAGTTTAAGTTGGGTGTGGGGCTCCAAGCAATAATCACAGCACTTGGGAGGCTGAGGCAGGAGGATGGTAAGGACCATGAGAAGCCAACCTGGGACACATAGTGAGACCATCTCAAGAAAACAAATGAAATGAAACAGAATCTGGACTCTGAGCTGGATGCCATGCTGGGCGATGAGGACGGACACAGAAGTGGAGAGCACGTGGCCAAGCACACACTTTAAGGGTGTTCCATGGCTCTGCCCATGGGAATCTAGCCTGTGTGTTAGAAGTCACAGATTCTGGGGATGTTTGTTACCACAGCAGAATTTGCTATCAGCTGACTGATGCAGACTATCCTTGTATCTTCTTTTCCCTTCCCATTCCCTCCCTCCCCACTCCCTTTCTCCTCCCTCCCTCCCTCCCTCCCTTTCCTCCCTCCCTTCCTCCTTCCTTCCTTCCTTCCTTCCTTCCTTCCTCCTTCCCTCCTTTCCTTCCATCCTTTTTCTCTTTCTTTTCCTAGACAGGATGTGGTTACTCAGGATCCTCCTGCCTCAGACGTCTCAGTGCTGGTGTGCACCACTACATCCGACACTGCTGCTTTCTCCTGTGCACCATCAGGGATCTCCTTCTTGCTCAGGCCATTGGTAAGATGCAGGTTCTCTCCCACCCACGCTCACCGGCTCTGTTCCTCTGGTGGTTCCCAGCTGATCTTTCTCTTATGGAAATATGCACACGGGTGGATGTAGGTGCTGGGAAAGCCCCTTTCCAAGTTGGCCTGGAGTCTGACCTGGGTGGAGGTAGTATGGTCTAGAAAAGTCGGCAGTGTGGGCAGCTCGAGCCCCTGGGTGGCTGTCTGGCTGTCCTTAACACCCATGCTCCTTCTGCCTCAGTGAGCTCCTTAGGGCTTACAGTTGGAGATTTCACCTTGATCTTGAATATGCATGTTTTAAAGTGCTTTGCAAAACTGAGGCCCTCTCACATGTTATTCCAATCCTCCAGCTATTAGGGAAATCGGGGTGTTGTGTAGATTAGGGAAAAATTACTTGAGGAGATGGAGGTAGATGCTCAAATGCTTATCTGTACAAATAAATTCAGTGCAATCCACAATTAAGCAGCATTTGACATTTAAAAAATATTTGATCCATGTTTTGGCTTCCAGAGCTGCTTCAGGGAGCGGCAATGTGCAAATTACATTCAAATCAGGGTTAAATATAGTTCTCAGAGAAAGATTGTATGATTTCAATTGCCTAATTATTTGGGGTAAAAATCTGTTCTTCAATAATTAAGAGATGAGGATGCTTGGCTTACAGGAGATGCAGAACTGGATATTTCCCCCATGTTGCCCAAAGGTGCTGTGCTGGGGTGTGGTGGGTGGAGGCTAGCAGACGAGCCTGGGCAGGGGAAGGAGGGACAGATCTGGCCCTATCCAGCTTGTCCAGGTCTGCGGCCAGGCAGGACTGCCATGCTCTGGAGCGGACCAGGATGGGAATGGCAGCTTAGGTGCTGAGCCAGAGGGGCTGGCAGCCACGCCAAGCAGTGACTAGAGCCAGCTCTGCCTGGCAGGGCTCACTGGCATATGTGAATACCCAGGCTACGGCCAGACACAGTGGGGTGGGGGATCTGGCAGTGTTGACAGCCCACAATCGGTTAATTAGGTGATATTTCTTAAAAGTCATGTAGAGGAGGGGCATGCATGGCTGGCTGCCTTCAGGAAGAAGTCCAAACCAGAGCAGCCCCACCCCCTAGAGCAAGAAGACAGGGCCAGCCAGTGCAAGTAGCATCAGCTCCTACTTCACATAGGCTCGAAGTAGGCTGGAAGTAGGCCTGCCACCTAGGGCCATGCAGGTGGTTCTGAGACCTGTTGCCTCACCTGCGAAATGGGCAGAATTATACACTCTATCGGTCGACATGGAAGACTAGTGTCAGCATAGACCGTGGGGCTGTTAGAATCAGAATCCAGAGCAAAGACCTGGCCCTACATCGCTGATATATGACCTTGGGTAGGTGACTTAATCTCTCTGAGCTTGAGTCCTGCCCCCGGAAAATGGGACAGCAACAGCAGCTACCTTCCAGCCGGTTTCAGGATTAATTGCATCCTATTAGTGAGATGCTGTGTATGTGTGGAGGTATGAGCTTCAGTGGTGTCTGGCATGCAGCAGGTGCTCGGCTCTGATGTCTCACAAATATTTACTGAGCACCTGTGAAGCTCAGGCTTTGGTCCAGGTGCTGGAGTTCCCAGAGAACAAATGCGGTGGGAGGGTCCTGCTCTCAGCTCAGCATGGAATTAGCTGGCTCTGGAGGGAAGATGAGGCAGAGCAAGCCGGGACTTAAAGCCAGTGTAGAAGGCAGGGAGAGTCTGGGGGGTGCGGGGTGATGGCCGGCCGGGGTGTGTGTGAACGTGCCACCATTCAGGAGTGGAGCCATTGCCCTGCTCTAGAACTGCAGTTGGTGGGCAGAGGTGGCCCTCTGGGGTAGCGGCCACGGGAGGAACCAGTGCTGTTCCCAAGGGCAGGAAGCCATGGAGGATCCTGACGCACCTGGCCACCCATCAAACTGGCTGGGTCCACAGGTTTGGGTGGGTGGGAGCGAGGTGCTGGGAGGGGCTGGGATGGTGAGGAAGTGTGTACGTGGAAGCCTGTCTGTGATGCTTCACTCCCTGACTCTGTGGCCCATGGCAAGCATGGAACCTCAGTGCTCAAATAATGGGCCTCATGGACAAGGTCACCATCTGGGCCAGAACCAGCTACAAGGTGGCCCTGGTAGGGTCTGAGTTTTCTAGTTCCTCATGCTAATGTCGGTCCTCACTCCAGAAAACCTCTGGGGTGGCTCAAGGTGACAGCCAAAGTTGTACGCCATACCTAGGCATAGCTGGGTCTTGACGTTCCCTAGACTCAGGATGAGCTCATAGAGGGGAGGGTTATGGCATTTCAAGGGCAGAACTAGTTGCCTCTTTTTCTCATGTCTCTGGATGGCCAGATCTGTATCCAGGACCAACCTTGCTGCAGTCTCTGAGCTCCCCAGGCTGTGGGCCCTCTTCTGGGGCTGGTGTGAGTCTAGGATCTAGAATGGGACAGTCAACTGCAGCCACAGTGTTGCTAGAGTTTTCCTGCCTGGCCCACAGTCAGGGCAAATCTCTCTCACCCGCCAGTCCCAAGCCGCTCAAACCCGA
The DNA here is from genome assembly GCF_007827085.1 of Peromyscus californicus insignis. Classification (NCBI taxonomy): domain Eukaryota; kingdom Metazoa; phylum Chordata; class Mammalia; order Rodentia; family Cricetidae; genus Peromyscus; species Peromyscus californicus. The sequence goes on from NW_026294447.1 coordinate 61,655,332, forward strand.
TCAAGTAAACACAGACACTTATATTGGTTTCAAACTGTATGGCCGTGGCAGGCTTCTTGTTAACTGTTCTTACAGCTTAAATTAATCCATTTTTATTCATCTATACCTTGCCACGTGGCTTGTGGCTTACCGGTACTTTACATCTTCCTTATCCTGATGGCGGCTGGCAGTGTCTCTCTCCCCCAGCTTCCTGTTCTCTCTCTTTTCCTCTGTTAGTCCCGCCTATACTTCCTGCCTGGCCACTGCCAATCAGTGATTTATTCATTGACCAATCAGCAACACATTTGACATACAGACCATCCCACAGCACCACAGCTTAGGTTATAACGACAAAGGATGTTATAGGGTAGGAAGTCACTACCTAGGAAATGGTCTAGGACCCCAGGGCAGGAACACCGTAGGAAGAGAGGTGTGGACATGGTAGGCCCAGCAAGGGTTTTCCATTATATATGTAGGGACCTGGCTCCCCAGGGCAGCGCACTCAGAATCCTGGCTCCCAGAACCTCTGTATGACTCCATGTGTGGAGCAGAAGGCATCGCTTGTGCCAGGCTCCAAGATTCTGAGATTCTGGGAAGAGGAGCTGGAGGTAACCTTGGCCTCTGGCCCTTCCCAGCACACCCCCACTCCTCAAGCATTTACAGGAGAGAAGGGGGGTGCACCAGCTGGCCCACGCTGCATCCCATCTCAGCACGGTGGATGGGTTCTGGTCTTATAAAACCCGTGGAGGTAATTGAATCTGGGCAGAGTCCTTGACAGAGCCGTTAAATGCAGGAGCAGATCAAGCTTATGTTTATGGGCTCTTGTCCTCCAGGCCTCTCTGGAGGGGCCAGGCCAGAGTTTCTATAGGCCTCTTGGGGGCAGGAAGATGGATGCAGTGACTCTCTGACCAGCCCTGGGGACTGTGGCTATTTCCACCAGCAGTGGTGTCTCAGTTTGGCGGTCCAGCCTGAGCTCTGGGGGCTGGCCTCTCTGCGGGCAGTAGGTGGTCCACGGATGATCCCGACTCCCGGCTCGGACACTGGCCCTGAGCTGCCGTGGAGTAGAATCTATGCCAGTTCTGTTCTGGACTAGTGAGGAGAGGAGGCTGTGAATGCTGTCCCTCCAGGACACCGTGTTCCAGGAAGGTGGGAGCCCCAAGCCGATGGTCCGGGCCTCTGGAGCAGCTAGGTCTGAGTGAGACTGGGTGGTCAAAGGCGTTGTTTCCGCAAAGAGCAGAGGGTGTGGTAGGCACCGCAGCCGAGAGCATCTCCAGCCAGAACAGAAAGACTGAAGGCTGTCCCCGGGGGGCTTGGCACACCTGTGGCTGCACTCAAGGAGGAATGCCCTGTGACCTCAGAAAAGGCTGGCCCCACCCTCCAGGTAACTGGAGGGTGGGTTACTCAGCATCCATTTTTCACGCGGCCTCTGTCCTTGTGACTATGGAGTTGCCTCAGCCTTCCATCGGAGCTATCCAGGGGATGCCTGCTCAGCACACCTGGTGTGGACGAGGGGGGCGGACTGGTGAATTATTTAGAATTGCCAAAGGTATCGAGTTAACAGCTAATTAAAAAAAGCTATCCTCGGTGCAACACTATAAAAGAATCATAAAATTCCAATCTCATTTGTTCCACTCAGTTTCCTTGGGTGCAGAATGCCCCATAAAAGACGGAGACGTGCCCACGGCCTGCAGTCTGCTTTTGAGAGGCCGCTCCGCTGGGATGTTCCATAAACAGGGCAGAATGAAAATTTTAGGGTCCAGGGAGAGGGCCAGGAGATGACCAGGCCAGGGTGGATGGAGTATATTACTTGCTGGGGTCGTAGGCCCCAGGAGACCAGATGCTGGGCAGTGGTAGGGTTCAATGGCTTTAGAGAGAGCATCTGGCCTCTGGTGGCAGGCTGGAGTCCACAGGGGATGCCACGTTCCTTGCTGGGCCATGTCAAAACCTCCCTGTTACATTGCCTTGGGGGTGACAGAGGGGCACGGCAGGGGTGTGTGTGTTTCTCCCTCCTAAAATGAGAGCAGCTCAGCAGATCTGTGGCCCCAGGGTGTCGTTGCTGTGCACCCACCCTGTGTGGTTCTGCTGCAGGTGCAGAGGCTGAGGCGAGAGCAGTACCTGATCCCATCCAGGGTTCTGGCAGGTCAGGCATTTTCACATCTGCGCCAAGTTACTTAGCCTCAGCCCAGACCAGAGGGAAGGCGTGAGACCTTCACTCTCTGACTTGGGGATGGAGGGGTCAGGCCAGGAGAGGGGGGCACACTGCTACTCCCAATGTAGTGCTGATTTGGGAGGGGCAACCGTGCAGGCCAGGGCGAGCTGTGGGCTCCAGCCTGGGTGGGACCGCCAGATGTTGGCCCTGGCTCCGCCTTCTGGTTGTAGCAGCTGGGGGACTCACAGCTCTACACATCTGTGTGGCAAGGTGCATGGATCACCTAGCCAGGCAGAGGGGCAGGAGTTGGATGGGATGTCCACCACGTCAAGGCCTTCTCAGACGCAGCCTCTTGTCCCTGAGGCCACCAGATACAGCAAAGTCCCCGCAGGCAGCCTCCTCAGCACATGGGTATCCCAAGCAACTTGGGTTTTGAACCAAGTTAGCAGTCCTGGCCAAATTAATTTAGCATCAGAAGTTTCCATCTGTGTTCTCTGGGGCTAAACACCTAGTGTGTCTCCTGGTTCCTCCCCTGTTGGTTGGGGCCTTCAGCTCTCTTTGCCTCCATTTTCTCATCGGTGCAATGGTTTTGCTGTGGCAGCTGTCTTTTTTTTTTTTTAATTCATTTAATCTGAGATGATGATGATGATGATGATGATGGTGATGATGATGATGCATGTATATCTGTGTACACAGGATGTGTAGGTCTGTATGCTGCAGTGCACATGTGGAGGCCAGAGGACAACTTTGTGGAGTGGGTTCTCGCCTTTCACTTTTATGTGGGTTCTGTGGTTTGAACTCATGGCGTCAGCCTTGCACAGCAAGATCCCTCTATCTGGGGAGCCATGTCACCAGCGCATGCACCGGTGGCTGTTTTGATCTGCAGGTGCAAGGAGGCATGGCTTCCCAACGTGCACTGAGCACAGTGCAGTTGGAGAGCGCCTGACTCTGGGTGCATTCAGTCTCCAGCTCTCAAGGGCATCAACTCTCAAATGTAGCTGGAGTACAGCTGCTCAGAGGTGAAGTAGGGGGCATGATTGTTTATCCTGAGAAAGAGGACCTGGGTCTGCTGTCTGCCACCAGGAAGTCAGATCTGCCCCCACCCTGTGGACCACTGTCACTGATTCAAAGCCATCAGGGCTGAGGTCATTGTCTCCTGTTGCAGGAGATTGGTGTGGGCAGATTGAACAGTTCCTGAATTAGGATGTTGCCACTAGGTCACTTCTGGGAAACCCTGTGGCCACTTTGGAGGGTCTGGCATTAATGAGAGACGGAGTCAGGCCATCCTGGGACAGTGAGGCCCATCTTTTAGCCTTATTGACAGCTGGGTGCCCTGAGTCGGCTGTACCCACATGGAGGGCAGGGCTGCAGTGTCTGGTTCTCATATGTTCTCAGGGAAGAGTGGAACTCAGTGAGCCCTCCCCACCAGGAGAGTGTTAATAGCCCCATTCTGTGAAGTCAATGTGAGTGATCAAGATGTCAATAGTGTGCCATGTCTGAAGCACAGACTTCCACATCAGTGAGTCACCCTTGTTGTTTGACAAAACTTTTCCCGGGGAGATGCAATATACGTGTCTGCTCACCCCAGATAGGGAACCCACGACAGATACCACCCAAGTCCAACTTGGTGACCCAGTGAGTTTTATTGGGGTCACTTACAGGAGCAGAAATGACTGAAAGAGAGCTGAATCACCAAAGCCCACCCCAGCATGGTGACAGCTCACAGACTGGGAACCCAGAGCACACTGCACGGCCTGCAGGCAGCTCAGCTGGTTGGAGAGTGTCCTTTCCTGGTGCCTCAGTTGTTCTAAACCTCTTCAGGCACTGGTTTCTGCTTCTTGCAGGTAGCTGGTCTGGTCTCTGAATCTTCTTTGCAGCTCAGCTCCATTGGGTCTGAGGGGAACCCTCAGCTTCCATTGCTTCCTCTGGCAGGGAGGGGCCTAGTGAATCTGGTCAGCTTCAGGGACTTCCTCAAGCTAATTTGAGTAGTTTGCCTTCCTGTTTAAGGAGCTTCCTGTAGGATGGAATGTTTCCATCTTGAAAGAAGCTTTTACACAACAACTTGGATGACTGGGAAGTCTGACTGAGCATGACACGAGGTGATTTTTGATCTAGAAGCCATAGTAGGACCAGGAGCTGTGTCCAGAGACCACGTAGTTACCTAGACCCCTCAAACCAGATGCAAGGGATACACGCCATGTAGATGGACCCTGTAATAGAAGGCAAGCTGAGGCTGGAATGATAGGAGATGGGTCGTTAATGTATGCACCTGGGTGTGAATGAGTGTGATGGTCAATGTGTGGCCGTCAGCCCAGGTCTCTGTCACGTGGTGGCCTGCATGTGTTTGGGATATTTCACTAGACAACGGAGCCTCCTTGCTTCCAGATGAAACATGCCCATCGATTCTTCACTCTTCACTTGTAAAATGTGCACGTGACACGTGAAACCGTGAAAGAGCCACGATTAGAGAAACAGTTCCCCAAGTGACAGCAGCCCTTGGAAGACAGGGGTATTAGCTGGTCCCCAGCAACAGCGGCTTCTTAGACGTCTGGGGCGGGGGAGTAAGATGTGCTGTAGCCTGAGTGAATTCAATGGCTTGTAAAGGACAAGAGGAGATGCTTGTGGAGAAAGGGCACTTAAGGGTTAATGCTGGCAGTGAGTGGACACTGAGAATTGAGGTGCTAAGAGGTGTGGGGTCTGAGAGGGACAGCTTCCTGGTTCAGGGAGCATTTTAAAATTAAAAAAAATTCTGTGTATTCATCTGAGTGCGTGCGTGCGTGCGTGCGTGCGTGCGTGCGTGTGTGTGTACCACATGGTGCTTGTAGAGGTTAGAGGCAGCTTATAGGAGATGATTTTCCTCTACCATGTGGGTTCCTTAGATCTGACTCAGGTTGTCAGGTTTTTCAGCGAGTGTCTTTACCCCCTGAGCCATCCTGCCAGCCATAGCGACCGTCTTTTCAATATGTGACCTCATGGTGACAGGTGGCAGATGACAGAGGGGGAGAGAGAGAGAGAGAGAGAGAGAGAGAGAGAGAGAGAGAGAGAGAGAGAGAGAGAGGCTCAGAGTTGTCCATGCTAGTTAAGCAAAGGCACACCAAGCTGAGTGTCTCTCAACATGCATGTATGCATACATGCATGCAAGCACACGGAATGTTCTGGAAGGGCACACACTGGCTCCTTGAAGGCAGTTGAAGGTATGAGGTGGGTTGAAGAAGAGAAAATAAGACTTTACATCTGTGCATTTTAAATTTTTATAATAAATTATTAAAAATAGATATCTGCATCCTTTGAAAAGCCTACTGTCACATCGTATAGGGTGAGGAGGGAGACACTAGTACAGAGCCTGGGTACTGTGGTATGGACTTTCTCTGTCCACCCCCCCCCCATGGGAGAGTGCCACCCACATTCATGGAGTCTTTCCCCTTAGTTTCTGTCCCTAATGCCCATCCTTTCTGCAACCGTTCAGAGGAGGTCATGGACACCAGAGGCCCTGCCAATAGGAGAGCAGAGATCTGCAGACCCAGGGTTCCAACCCTGAAACAGACAGCCCTGATGTTACAGATGCGTGCCGTCATCCCTGGCTTTTTACAGGGGGGCTGGGGATCTGAACTCAGGTCCCATGCTTGCCCAGTAAGCACTTTACCACTGAGCCGTCTCAGCCCTCCCTGTGCCTCCAACTGCTGGGAACTGGTGTTTACTGGAGCCTTTACAAACAGATCCTGGGCTGCTTGCTTCTTCTTTCCAAGACTGCGAGGTAAGGCCCTGGCTTCTAGCTGCCCCTGGGTGGCTACACGGAGAGATGCTAGGCCCAGGTCCTAAGGTCCCCTCTTCCTCCATTTCTGTGTAGTAGCCTCCGGTCCTTGCCATGGCTAAGTGGCAGGCAGCTTGGGCCCACTGGGTGAAAGGAGTGTATGGGGATGACACTCATAACCCCGTATATCAGCTTGTACTGACAGCATCCCTCCAGGCATCTAAAGAGATGCCTGGGAACAGACAACTTCCACCTGTTAGAACACAGTGAGTGTCAATAAATTATGCCTGTTAAGCCACCAAGAACGTTCCCATCGCTTTGGGAACTGGTGCTGCCATGCACAGTACAGTGCCAGAGCCTCCTGTGTGTGTGTGTCTGTGTGTGTCTGTATGTGTGTGTGTATATGTCTGTGTGTCTCTGTGTGTGTACCTCTGTGTATGTGTGTGTGTGTGTGTGTCTGTGTGTGTGTGTGTGTGTGTGTATATGTCTGTGTGTCTCTGTGTGTGTACCTCTGTGTATGTGTGTGTGTGTGTGTGTGTCTGTATGTGTGTGTGTATATGTCTGTGTGTCTCTGTGTGTGTACCTCTGTGTATGTGTGTGTGTGTGTGTCTGTGTGTCTGTGTGTGTCTGTATGTGTGTGTGTATATGTCTGTGTGTCTCTGTGTGTGTACCTCTGTGTATGTGTGTGTGTGTGTGTGTGTGTGTGTGTGTTTGTGTGTGTGTGTGTCTGTGTGTGTGTGTTTGATGGGTAGACATCACAGTGTGTCCACCCACCCTCCCTCTCCCTGCTGTCAGGGGACTTTTCTTGTTGTGCTCTTCACAGAGCTCCCAAGTGGCCTTGCCTGGGCTGCTGAGAGGGCAGTCTGCTAGTGGCTTCACTTCCTCCACACTTCATCCTAGAGCAACCTTGCTGTCCCAGGTCAGGGGTGAGGATGATGTCCCAGGGATACTGTGTTGTCATCAATAGTGGAGGAACTGGCCAATGGTGGACATCCATCTGTCGTTAAGCATGGACCAGTACGTTGGATTGATTCTTTCATCCAAAAGCAATGGAATGGGCCTCAGTACTCAGGCCAAGGGTGAGGGACACATTTCTGTAGCAGTGTAAGTCAGGACACCTCTCCGGGGATGTGACCCCCAGGAAGCCACAGGGGATCTCTGGAACCCGGATCAGATCTGAGGGAGCTCAAGGGCAGTATCAGATCTGAGGGAGCTCAAGGGCAGGATCAGATCTGAGGGAGCGCAAGGGCAGGGGAGAAGGGAAGGGCAGAGCTCGGAGACTTGACCGTGTTCAGGCTCTTTCCTCTGATGAGGATTCCACAGAGGCAGGATGGAGCACTGATTGGATGCAGCTGAGCATGGGTGCTGGGAAGTTGGGCTTGAACCCAGGTTTTTGTTTTCGCTTTCTGTCCTAATGGCCTTCCAGAATAAGGGCAGTAGCACGATCAGGTCAAGTGGCGGGAGTGCAAGGTTGCCATGTAGACTCTGCTGCTGTCTCTCAGGGAGGGGCTGTCCAGAACACAGCTGGAGTCTAGGCACTCAGGCTCTCAGAGGCCCAAGGAAGACCCGGCCTTGTCCTGCTCCGTCTGGCTCTCAGCCCTCTTCCTGTCATGATTTCTCCCAGGGAGAAGCAAGTCCTGACCCTTAGGAGGCCACTTCCTCTCCAAGCGGAGGTCCCTGGCTATGTGGCCTGCAGGAAAAGGGTGAGGGGGTCCCCTGAAGCAGAGATTAGGGGTGCTGTAAGAGGAACTGATGACATGTCTGTCTCAGCCTTACCCTCCTGTCCTCAGCAAGTACAGGACGTGGTCACTTCCTTGGCGGCTCCTGGAGGGTGAGTGACACTGGTTAGTGAAGGCCCCTCAGTAAACGAGGGGTAACAGGGCACCAAGCTGGGGAGAGAACTGTTTGGGACATCAGGGGGAAACTTCCTGGGACAGATGGAGGTGTGGAGGGTGGACCGTGTCCACCCTGACTCAGAGTGGCTTCACCTCACCCAGTAGGAAGGGAGGGAGGATCTGCACATGGCTGAGCCTCATAGAGGGGCTTTCCCACACTCCGATAACCTGTCATTTCTGATGTGCGAGAGCCAGACAGCACCAGGCTCAGAGTAGAGATGGCCATAGCCCAAGCGAGTGATGGATGAGGACAGCCACAGGCAAGTGCTGCCTGGCTGCCCCAGCTGTAGGGCAAGAGACACATGCCCTGCACCCTGTGTCCTGCTCCGGAGACTGTGGCCGTGCATCCTGTGACTGTGGCTGTACCAGCTTGTCTAGTAAATCTTACCATTTACAGCTATCGACAGCACGAATGTGGCCTATTGATTGGAGCGGGGCCGGGCCGGGCGACGCACGCAGGGCCAGGCTGCTGCAGCCCACCTTGATGAACTGGCAGACCTAGGATCGCGCTCTCTGCCAGTGATTGTTTCAGTGAAAATGAGAAATAACGATCAGAGCTAGAAGCTGGTTATTAAGAAAGACTTTCAGCGACTTCACGCATCCTGGTGGCTATCCTTACCACGGGGGCTTCCCACAAAGAGGCATGATTCCAGGGACATGATTTTCCCCAAGCCGATGGGCTGTGGTATGATGCTCATAAAGACATTGTCAACATGGCTGTGGAAATGGGGGACAGTGGCAGGGTGTGGGTGCTGCAGACATTTGCATACCTTCGCGGACTTCTAAGGAGGCTCTCGATCCCCAGATGGGCCTGGGAGAAAGAAGGATTTGGTAGACTCAAAGGAGAAGTCACCCATGGCCCATGCCCATCTGCCCACAGCCATTGAAGAGAGCTGAAGTAGGTGACAGCAGATGGAGTCGAGTCCTTGGCCCCCAGGTTTCAAACAGGGTCTAGGGGCCTGCTGGGCCACTAGAGAGGCCTTGGAGGCGAGCTCAAGGAAAGTCTAGACTGAGTGGATGGTACATGAGCTGCTGAGGAAAAGGCCTGGAAATCTAGCCAACTCCTTTCCCCCTCCTGCAGACGCCACCCCATCATTCTTCAGTGGCCCCTAGTCTGGATGCAGGGTATAGAGGGGCCCTTGTACTATTCCTATCTTAGGGATTCTCCCTTGGAGCGGAGACAGGACAGGAAAGGGTTAAAGCTGAGAGCCTCTTCCAGGGCTGTGTTCAGAAAATGATATTCTGCAGTTCGACGTCATGCTAATTCCATTTCCAGGGCATTTAATCTCATTTGCCCGATGACTAATCCCTGGCCTTGGGTGAATTAACATGTGGCCCCTTCTCCAAGGGAAACGGGACCCTTTCAACGGAGACATGGCGTCATCCTGCCCTGCTGCCCGGCCGGCAGGGCTCCTGGCAGACAGCTGAGGGGCAGTCCTGGGATGAACGCCTGACCCCTGGGTGAGGAAGAAGGCCTTGGTATTTCTTTTGCCTTTAGAGCTCTCCAGGAGTAGAACCTGCCCTTTTCCTTCTTGCCCTGGGGGGGGCACGCTCATCTCCCAGCCTGGAGACAAAGGCTCTGGAACTGGGTGCTTCAAGGCAGGAGTAGGTCACCGGTGGAGCAGCTCACAGACGATGTGATGGCAGGTGTCACCAAGGCTGCTCATCTGGGCCACCCAGCAGGGCCTTCAGCAGGGCATGGTGGCCGGTGGGAGAGGGCCAAAGAGAAGCTGGAGACACCATGATGGGTGGGGATGCTGCTCCGGCCTAGCACTTTCTTTCCAACTCTCCCTTGGCTCTCAGCTTCTTAGACCCCTGGCCCACCTCTGTCCTTTCGGTGACCACTGGACAGAGAACCTACCTGCTAGGTAGGTGAGCTGGGTTTGCCAGTGAGCCAAGCTGAGGGTCCAGGAGAAGCTGGTCTGCAACTGTCCTGTGCAGAATCCCCATGGCATTCTAGGCTGTGGGAACAAGGGGCCCAGCAGTCCTGGAAGGTCTAAACGGCGTCCTGCCCTCTGAGCAGTCCTGAGGTTGGAGCTTGTTTCAACCTCTCAGGCAGGCTCAACATGGCCCTTGGGGGCCCCTGGGTCCAGGTCAGGTTAGAGGTTCTGAGGAGACCAGAGTTAGGTCTGACTGAGGTCCCTGGATGCTCCTCTACCACCCTGCAGGATGCTGAGGCATCTTCTGTGTCCCCGCCCTGCTCTTCACCTGGCACTTAATGAGATGAGACTCTTCTCTTCAAATCTAACACTTTAGGGGTCCAGAGGCCTGGCATGGGGAGCAGGTAGTATTTAAACCTTGAAGCTGGGTCTGGGAGAGAGCTATGGGTGGAGATGTGGCCCTCCTACCTCCCTCTGGGACATCTAAGTTTTTAAGAAACTTCTGATGGCTGCTTTAACACTCCAGTTTGATCTAGGTTGAGTTCCCGGGGCGTTGGGGGAGGGTCTGAATCTATGTGAGGTGTGCAGGTCTCCAGGGCACTGTCTGCAGGAAGGTCTATGTATAGGCTGTGGAGGGTCACAGTGTAGATGGCCAGGGCATGGACTCCTAGGTTGTCCGGCAGGGGTGTGAGGCTATGTATTGTTTAAGTTATATGTTCTTCATCCTCTAATGCCTGGATGTGGATGGGTGGTCTGAACCTGTAACTGCTGGCACATCCAGGTTCTAAAGAGCAGCCTCTACGCTCAGACCCCACAAACCGCCTTGAGATGTAAAGTCTCCAAGAGACCTTTCTGGTGGGCAAATCCACAAGCTGAGTGGATCCTCTTTGCTGGATTTATAACTTGGGTCCAGAAACAATCCTGTTCGGCCTTCGGCATTTCTCAGACAGTTGGGCAGGAGAGGCAGGGTCTCTGGGGATGTCAAAGGCACTCACAGGTGTGCACTCTTCAGGGAGGCTCATTAGACCAGATGTGAAGCCGGAGGGTCACAGCGGGAAGTGCATCTGGCACTGGGTGATGTGGGTAGGCACCAGCCTCCATCAGCCTGGCTCCTCCTCAGCATGCAGGGATGTGGTGCTCACTAGCAGGTGGGCCCCAGCAGTCATGGGTGCAAGAAGGAGCTGAGGGTTCCCGGCTTGCACTTTGTGTGGCCCTCCTTGGGCAGGTGTCCCAGAAGAGGACCTGGGGGTCTCAGGGAGGGCATTGGCCTTGTCTGGCCATGGCAGTCTGCACAGTTCCAGGTGGGTCCGGATGAGGGAGGGAGGGAGGAGGGCAGGGCAGCCTCCTAGGGCCTTGTGGGGAGCTGGCGCTCCGGTTACTAGATTATCTCATTTGCAAACAATAAATGTCTACAAGCAGAGCTCTTGTCAGGCTCCCCTTCCAGGACGCAAATGTAGCTTTTGTCTGCCTCTGCCCTTTGTTAAAACAACCGCAGTGCCAGGCAGATAAACAAGACAATTAAATGTAAATGATGTCATCTCCCTCGTTCATTCGCATTAATGAGAAGCCCAGGCCCTGGCCAGGGCGCTGGCGGAAGCTGGAAGCTACTGAATCCTATTAAAAAGCAACCAAGAGGCAGTGCTGACCTTTGCTTTGACTGGCTGACCCAGCCCCAAACGCGGGTGGGACAGCTGGGACCGTCAGCCTTGGTTTTGACAAGGATTGCATTTAAATAGTGAATATTTACCGTCTTTCCATAATGAACAGCCCCTCGGTGCTGCAAGGGAACATGGAAGGCGAGGGTGATGGTGGACACGCTGCCCCACCCCTTGCTGCTGTCTCCAGGCCTGAGGTAGCACTTGAGGCAAGGCCTGTGGAGGTGGGGTGAGTTGAGAAGGTGCCAAGGGTTCAGGGCAGTGCTTGCTCTAGGCTGTCAAGCCTAGACTGTGGCCAAAGTAGATTGCCCCACTAGCAAAGACTGGTTGCCAGATTCCGGAGCCCCTGAGATCTGCTGGATCCTTGAGCTCAGCCCTATAGCTAGTGCTTCTTGGAGGGGCATGGTGGTCTCTGGAAAAGCTAGGCATGTGCTGCCCTACCTGGAAAAGCTCGTTAAGGACTACCACCAGTGTAGGGCGGCTGCTCTGCCGTGGCCATGGTCGCTGCAGCTGATGCCCTTGACTGCCCTTTTGTGCCCACAGGCACAGGCTGTACATAAGCTGGCGGTGGGAGGTTGGCAACCGCAGGAGGTCTGTCTCACAGGAAAAATCAAGCTCAGGATTTCTGTGGGACACTGAACTGACACAGGGATGCAGGCAGTGTGAATCCAAAGGACCCTGGGAGACTGATGTTTTCTTTTGCCCGAAACTGACCCTCCCCAGCACCAACGGGAGGAAAAGACGTGGTTAAAATACAAGCTCTAAACCCACATGACTCAAACCCTAGTTCTCTCTTGTATTAGCCATGTGACCTCAGACTTGTCACCTTACCTCTCTCCGAGCTTCTGCTTGCTCACTTATGAAGTCGGGAAATAGCAGCATACCCCTTCCCAGGTCAGCGAGAGGGTCACAGGAACTGAGGAGTCGGGACAGTGTCTGACGAACACACGGCAGGGGTTCCTGTTATTGCATTATTGCAGACGAATGGGCAGTTTCCATAATTCTGACATTTAATGCAGTTTGTTCAGGCTTCCTAGACTCCGGATGCTCAGGCAAGTATATGGCTGTGGCAGAAGATGCTGATGCTGGGTCTCCGGAAGCATCGTGCACTCCTGTACTGCCATCTTCTTGTTCTTCCCAATCCTACAGGCCACCTGTAGGGCCACCATTCACCCTACCAGGCTGTGAGCTTCCAGGCACCTATGCCTCAGCTCAGCCTTTCACATAAGGATTTGGGGCAACAAAGTAACCCAGCTCATAACTTCTAGAGAGCACTAAGCTACAGGCTGACCGGCCTGGAGGGAAAAGGGAGTCATCTTAGGTATGACCCTTCCCTGGGCACTCTCCCGGGGCTCCTGTTGTGTCCATTCTGAGCTGGGGGACCATTTGAGATGCTCAGCTGGAGGTCAAGGCAGCTAGGTCAGCTCCAGCCTACGGCCAATGCTCGTCAAGTGGGGATGGTGCTTGGACCGTGAGACGGAAGTGTCCGCCTGTGGACCAGGCAAATGAACCTGGAGCAGCCCCACCCACAAGGTGCCTAGTTGAGTCCTGCTCCTGAGTAACCCTATTCCCCACACAGCTCTGCCTCTTGACCTCACCCCAACATTCACTGTCTTCTAGCCCCCACCCCAACCTCAGAGGCCTCTTTGAGACTGACTCTGACTCTGAGCCTTATCCTCTCCCTGGCTGGAGGTGACCATCTCCAAGTCTGGCTAATCTCTGGAAGACTGCCCCCTGTTCCTTCTCATCCCTCTTCCATGCTGTCCCTGGGTGGGAGGCGTCATCAGCCTGAGCTCTGATGTTGAAGCCATTCCGGGCCTTTAGCCTCTGTCCTGTGGAGAACACCGGCTCACTCTTACCTTCATCAGCCTCTCCCCAGACTCCCTCTGCCTTGGAGTCCCCTTCCCATTGTGCATTGGAGTATGCAGCAGGCTCATTCTGACATTGAGCCAATGCTGAATTTTACCAGAAGGGAAGACATGCCCTCACTCTTGCTGTAGAGAGGTCTCCCGCTGCATGTCGGGTAAGATTTGCAATGCCCTTGTTCCTAGGACCTGACTAGGTACCCCATCTGAAACAAGTGTGCCAAGGAACTCGGGAGGTGAGCACAGGAGGATGAGAGGGGGGAGAGAGAGACAGAGAGAGAGAGAGAGAGAGAGAGAGAGAGAGAGAGAGAGAGAGAGAGAGAGAGAGAGGGGAGAGAGAGCACATAAGGGTCTCCCAGGGTTCTAGGAGTGTAACTGTAACTTCAAGGGACCCGGAAGGGAAGTCTCACCTCAGACCTGTCCTAGTTGGAAGCCAAGGGGTTTGGGATGGGACTTTGAGTCCCTCTCGGATTCCAGTAACCTGGGGCAGCCCTCCACAGAGGTGCCATCATCATGGACCCAACAGGAGCCAGCTCAGAAGATGGGAAGGCCCATGAGAAGGGTGGACGCGGCACCCCCTCCTAGGCCAAGCTGGTGCCAGCAGTGGGGGATGGGGCTGACCCAGGATTTACCAGTTTTCTATGATACTGCTGGTTTCTGAGATGCTGGTCTCCCTGAGGTACTTCAGTGGGTCTCCTCTTCCTCAGGATCACCCTTTCCCTCCTGGTCTTGGCTCATGATTACTTTTGGGGATGTTTAGGAGCGCTGCCCAGGACCTCATGCTTGGCATATATAGGCTTGGGGTGGGCAAGTGGCTTTATGGAGTGGGGAGCTCTGGCATGGAACAGGCCTAGGGCTGCTCATCTGGGATCCTTGGCACACAGCACCACTAGTGACCCTCCATTTACTCAGCTCTGAAATGAGCTGTAATCAGGGTCCCAAGTGTCAGGGCATAGTGCAGAGGTTGGGGTGGAACTGGGGCATGTGTCATGTGATAGGATGGACCCTGACTTTGAGAATGTCACGACCTAGGATGCCAAGTGCTGCCATTCAAGAAAGCAGCTTCTAAATCCCGCTAAGGGAAGTCTAGAAGCTGAGGCTGGGTATCCTTCCTGTCAGAAGGTGCTGGGCACCTGAGCAGGACAGGGAAGACCAGGTGCTCCCTCTCCTTTCCTGGGCACCAACTGAGCAGAGACCTGGCCTAGTGACCTCCTGTTTCCATAGCTTGTTGGCAGCGCCCTCTGCCTCCCTCAGCCCCACCTTGGGTATCTTGGTGTGGGAGGAGGAAGTGGCTGTGGAGATAAGTGGAAGTAGCTGTCAAACACACTGGAGATGAAAAGCAAGACACTCAATGGCATGACTGTGGGGTGTACTGCCCCATAACCCGTGAGGGTAGTGGAGGGCTGGTAGAAAAGCTCCTGAGGCGTGGCGCCTCTCTTTCTCCCCAGACCTCGTTTCTGGAGCCGATGATTGGCTGAGGGCTCTGGTCAGGGCAGAGTGGTAGGGCTGGGTGCAGCTATAGAGTGTCAGGGCCCCATTTTGCTACTCACCCAAAGGGAGCAGCAACTGACCAGCCCACACCTGCCAAATCCTGGGCAGGCATCGGGTCCCGGGACCCAGGGGCAGCTGATGGCCTCGGTGGAATGGCCAGCCTCCCACTCGGGACGCCTGTGTGGTGGGAACACAGATAGCAGGCACCCCGAGGGAAAGGCAGGATCTGTCACCACTAATTGGTAATTCTGTAAATTAGACATAAAAGCAGATGCTGGGAGCGCTGGGTGAACACTCAAATAATTGGACTGTTCTCGCCAGAGGAAGGCAGTTTTCTCTCTGCCAGGCAGAGGTCTACCTCCTCCCTGTCCTTGCTTTGCTGGGGCATGGCTGATTAAGCACAGGTTGGGGGACTGGGATCCCACAGGGGCCCAGGCTTCCTTAACGCCCCCATGTCCCTGAAGGGCAACCTCTGACACCCCTATCCAGCCATGATCACCTGGATTGTCTGGATGCCCTGTGCTCCCAGGCACCTTACCATCCCAGGCACTCGCCCCGCTGATGCCTGCCTCCATGGAAGCCCCTGCTTTCCATGGGTCACATTTCACTGCTGCGTTTGTGGGGTGAGTAAATGAAATGCACTGTCTTCTCCATCAAAGGTTAAAATGAGACAAAGGAAATTCTGACTTTAAAGAGATTGGTAGGGGCTATAGAGACATATACTGTCCTTGGAGAGGACCCACGGTCCGTTCCCAGCATCTGTATCAGGCAGCTCACAGTGGTCTGTAACCGTAACTCCAGGGGGATCCAATGCCTCTAACCTCCATGGGCCCCTGCACTCCTGTACACACACACACACACACACACACACACACACACACACACACACACACACTTGTACACATACATATGAATACACACACATGTCTGTACACATACAAACACATACATAAATACATACATACACATCTACCCACACAAACACATGCATACACACTATTCACACGCACACACACACACACATACACACATACGCTTGCACACACAGGCATAATTAAAAATTAAAAAAAATCTAAAATGAAATTGGCAAAGATGCCATCTGGCAAAAGTTCCTTCCCCAGTCAACATTTTTCTAAGATCCGCGCCTGTGCTCAAGACTGCATCCTGTTCTCAGAGCCGCACTTTGCATTGGAGGTTCCGCTTCAGCTTTAAGTAAGTTCTCCAGCCGCAGGAGAATGTGAGGCCACGCTCTCACCGCTCAGATCGAGGAACAGGCAGCTCCTCCTTTTTAGGAATAAAAAACCCACAGCAGCCCCACTGGGTGTGCTTTCCTGCTTCACCTGCACACCCTTCTGCCGAAGGAGAACCTTCACACTTGACAAAATACTTTATGTAGTCATTCTCCTGAGACCACAGACACAATTTCTAACACATTAGTCCTGCCTGCTCTGTTCCCCTGAAGTCCCATTTACAGAACCCTGTGCATCCATCCATGGTGGTGGCCTCCATCCTACCCTGATTCTAAAGGGGAAACAAAGTCACAGCAAGAAGGGGAACATCTTGGAAGTGTCTATACTTGGGGGGGTATCAGTTTCCACAAATCAGAGGCTGGATTCCCACGTGTTGCACCAACCTGGCATCCCTGGTCACGGCGAGCTCCTCTATATACACTGCTGACTTCCGTGTATAAGCATTTGGTTATGGATTCTGTGTGGTGGGCTCAGGCAGCCTCCCTGGGGAGGACCATCTTTGAGCATAGCAGGGGCTGGTCCAGGCCACACAGAGTCTTCAGCCCCTGTCCTTCTTACAGTTCTGTGTGTGTGTGTGTGTGTGTGTGTGTGTGTGTGTGTGTGTGTGTGTGTGTGTGCGCGCGCGCGCATGCACATACATATGTGTGTGGGTGCACATGTGCCGTGGTGTGTGTGTAGAGGTCAGAGGACAACTTGGGGACTCGGTTCTCTCCTTTCACTGTGTGGGTTCCGGACTGGCAGCAAACACCGTCTCACTGGCCCCTGATGACTATGGATGTTGAGATTATCGTGCAGTTTTAGATTTAGCCTGTTAACACTGAATCAGAGGCTGGATTCCCACGTGTTGCACCAACCTGGCATCCCTGGTCACGGCGAGCTCCTCTATATACACTGCTGACTTCCGTGTATAAGCATTTGGTTATGGATTCTGTGCTGCCTTCATGGGAGTTATTAGTTGTGACTTTCTCTCTTTGGGGAGTATTATCTTGGTTTTTATTTCCCCAGACACTTACTTCTTTAATCTATGGTCTGTATTAAGGTAGATGATCCTGAGCCAGATGTGGTGGTACACATCTGTAATCCCAGCATGTGGGAGCCTCAGCTTGGCCCAGGCCAGCCTGGCTCCATAACAGGACTTTGTCTCCATAGATAAGTAAGTAAATAAATAAAAGAATAAAGTAAATAATGAGGCTCTTGGCCTTGTTTATAATGGCAGCCCTGCTGTGAATAGCCTGTTAGGAATCCTCAGGCGAGGAGCCCTGGCCCCTTGGCAGCTTCAGGACCAGCTTGTGGGGCTGGGGGGAGGTGAATGCAGTGGTAAGGTACATGGTGAGTGGGGAGGTGAATGCAGTGGTCGGGTACATGGTGACTGGGGTGGTGGATGCAGTGGTCGGGTACATGGTGACTGGGCAGGTGAATGCAGTGGTAAGGTACGTGGTGAGTGGTCTTCCCTCATGTGACTGTCAGCAGGGAGCTGGGTCTCACCGGACCCCTCATCTTGTGTAATCCATAGAGAGAGAGTGTGGAGAGATAGACAGATAACAGACCTGGAGAGGAGCAGAAAGGAATTTGGGGTGATTTGGGGGAGCTGCCATGCTGCCCTCTTTGTCCCTATTTCCTCCTCTGTCACTTCTTTGGAGTAACAAATTATTCTGACACCATTTCTGGCCACACTGAAGCCCCAGGTGGTGCTGGCACATAGGCCCACCATGGGCCGTCTACAGAAACCCAGAGACACCAACTGACTTGGGCTGGTGTACCCCTAAACAAAAGTGACCTTGGAACTGAGATACGGAGAGAAGACGCTCTAAGCCAGTGCTTCTCAACCCATGGGTCACGACCCCCTGAGGGTCCAATGACCCTTTCACAGTGGCCATCTAAAGCCATCAGAAAACTCAGATATTAACATTATGACGATTCATAATAGCAGCAAAACTATAGCTATGAAATAGCAATGAAAATAGTTTTATGGCTGGTGGGGGGGGGGTCACCACACCATGAGACACTGTATTAAAGAGTTGCAGCATTAGGAAGGTTGAGAACCACTGCTCTAAGCAGTGACTGCTACTCAGAGGCCCCGAGGCAGGAAGTGCCCTGAACACCAAAGGTGACAGAGAGGCCAGTGAGCCAGCCAGAGTAGATCCTGGACTGAAAGGAGCCGGCCCACTTTACAATTCAGCCTGTGCATCAAGAAAGGACGTCCTAGAGGAAACAGGAATGATCAAACACAGCACAAACTGGAAAAGGACCAGCTACTATCCCTGGTGAATACAGACACAAATGCTTAAGAAAACAGCAGGGATGGAAGCTGACAGCGTGGAACCATACACCGTGATCAAATGGCTTTATTCCAGGGCCATCAGGCCTGGTGAACAAGTGAAAGTCATCCAATTGCAATCCGCAATGTTGATAGCTAAAGGATAAAAATCACACCGTGGTTAGCCGAGGTGGTGGTGGCGCACACCTTTAATGCCAGCACTTGGGAGGCAGAGGCAGGTGGATCTCTGTGAGTTTGAGGCCAGCCTGGTCTACAGAATGAGTTCCAGGACAGCCAGGGCTATACAGAGAGACCCTGTCTCAAAAAACCAAAATAAAACAACAACAACAACAAAACATCACATAGTGGTGTAAATCTATGAAGAAAACTTATTTGGCAGAATTCAGTGCCCAGTCACAGTGAGTAACACACAATGAAGGGACACATCCTCACTTATCCGAACCACAAAACCAGCAGACAAACTGTATTAAATGTCTGTGTTCACCACTCTTTTCTACTGTGACAAAGTATCCGAAGAAGCAACTTAGAAGTGGAGAGGTTTATTTCAGCTCACCTTGTAGAGATAGAGTCCAACGTGGCAGGAAAGTCACGGCCACAGGTAGTTCTGTGGCAGAGGGAATATGTGGCAGCTGCTTATTGGTGTCTCCGTGGACCAGAAAGTGGACAGCAGGGAACACTGGTGCTCAGTCATTTTCTCCTTTCCTTTTCTGTTCAGTTCGGGTCTTCTCTCCCGTGTCGTTTCCGTGAATGCTATCACAGACATGCCTGTGGGCGTGCCTCATTAAAGCCCTGATGGTCTATTAACCCACTCAGACAGTTAACTAACGCAAACGGCACGGAATCGACACGGAATCCGTTACCACCAGGAGCAAGCCAGGCGTCCGCTTTCGACATACTAACTGACACGTGTTCAAACCTCAGCCAGTGCGATAAGAGGAAAAGGAAAGGGCCCGTTGGTCCAAAAGGGAGAACCAGGAATATTCATCCTTTCAGATGACACGGTTGTCTACACAAGAACCCCCAAGGGATCTGCAAGACCCTAGAAACTAACGCAGCCACCAGGCAAGCCCGTGGCATTGAAGACCACGCTGCTGCTGTTTCTCTCCTAGCGATGAAGATAGGCGAGCGCTGAGATGAAAGCCACGGTACCACTGACGGACACTCACCAACGACACACTGGGGTATAAAGTAACAGACCACACAGGACTTCTGTGCTGGCCACCACACAATGCTCATGAAAGAGATCAAAGCTCTAAGGACCGGGCTCGCGGACTGGAAGACACCATTCTTCCTGAAGTGATGCTTAGGTTTAAATGTAAACCCCCAGGCAAGGTAATGATAAAATTGGCCTGAAAAGACTGAGGAACTGGAATAGCTGAGATGGTTTTGAGACAGAAAAACAAAGCGGTCCCTGTGCTCCCCGTCAGGACTCCATAGATGGTTCTTAGTCATCACTTTGTAGTACTGGCTGAGGATACACACAGGGACACATGCAGAGAACAAATAACTCAGAAACACACGTATGCAGATGTGGCCACCTGTGTGACAAGGGAGAAAAGCAGCTCAGGGGAGGAGACGGGGCTCAGTGAATGGCACTGGAGCCATTGGACTGGATACCCACAGGCAAAGCCAAACCAAAGCCTTGACCCCAATGTCACACCTCAGACACAACTTTGTTCGAAAGGGACCATTGACTCAGTGTGGACTTAAACTAAGAAACCGTTTGAGGGGAATATACTAAAACCTTTGGCCAAGGGCTCGCTGAAAAGGACAGAGAAATTGAACTTCATGGGAATTTAAAGGTTTGCTTTGTGAAAAGTCCTGGTATAAAAAGAGAGAAAGGCGGAGCACAGAGTGGGAGAAAGCGTTAGGAGCCACAGCCCTTCAGAAGAACTAGTATCTAGTGCACACAAAGAATTCAGCCCTCTACAGACGCTCAACCAAACAAGCCTCGGGGGGAAGTGCACAACAACCCCCCCCATTCCCTCAAGAAAGAGAGTTCACCTCAAGGAATGCACAGTTGTGGGGCTGTTTACCAGAACTAGCCATTAGGGAAATGCAAGTCATTGACCTATCAGACTGCCCAAGTAAAGAAGTGTGCTTCTATGCTTCACGCTGGAAAGATGGCAAGGACTGGGTTTGTGGGAGTGTAAAGTGGCCCCCTATCTGGAAACCAACCTCTCAGAGGACACAGCAGCTGTGTTCCTTGTCACACGTTACAGGTAGATGAAGAAAGCTAAGTTCATACACATTTGTGCATCTGGTCTGCTATAGCAGCTTCACTGTGACAAACTGGTCGGGCAAGATGTCTTTCATGGGTAATGTCCAGGGAAATGACAGTCCATCCATGCCATGGAACGCTATGAACGGTCCCCTGCTTATGATGGCCCGTGTTACCGCATCTGATGTTATGATGGTGCAGAAGAAACCGTACTTTGAAGTTTGACTTTTTTCTGCAGTTTGTAAGGTTATTGTGTGAGTTGATGCCCTCAGTGACAAGGAGTGAGCTCTCACACCTGGACCACACCAGACAACTTGGCAATACAGCAAAGCCAGTCCCGAGGCTTCCTCCCTGTGCCACTCTGTTCCTGTACAGAGTGGAAAAGAGGTTGGTGGTTACCACGGCTGGTTATGAGTTTAAAGGGGAGAAGGTGGGTGGAGCGAGAGAGGTGTTCCCTGGGAGATCTGGACAGGCATGTGGCATCTCAGTATTATTCTTCTGAGTCCTTAAGAAACTCATGTATCACATAATAAACACGCAACAAAAACAACCGGAAAGGATACACACTGCCATGCGCCCCGACAGCCGTGCCCTGGCTTCCTTGGCCCTTTCTTTCTGCTTCCTCTCTTGGTCCCTACGGGACACTGGGTTGGGTGGAGAGGCTGGAGGAAAAAAAAAAAAAAGAGCAAGGAACTGTGACTCTGGCTGTAGAAGGAAGTGTGCTCATAGGTCAAGGCAAGACTCCTTTCCAGAGCACAGCAGGGGAAGCAGGGCACTAGGGACCCGAGGCCATGCGTGCCCCTCTCTAGGTCAGTCCTTTCTCCACATTTCCTGTAGCAGGGGTTCAGCCTTGACCCACCCCCACCTGCTCCTTCCCAGGTCAGGCTCTGTCCGGTCGGTCTCTGGGCATGTCTTAGATCCACCCACCTCCACCTCTTTGGAGGCTAGGGACGGTCCCAGCTTCATCCCGGCTGGGATGTGTGGGTTAACCATGTAGAGTGGAGTCCCAGACAAGATTTACCAGGCACACTAGGACCACCTGAGCAAGCCCTCTGCTGGGGGATGAAGGGAGGAAGTGGAGCATCCAGGGTCCTGTGCCACCTGCTAAGGTCCCTGAGACCAGGAGACAGAGCCCCACCCAGGCCTAGGACTGTCCTCTTCCTCTGTGCCTGGCCATTGTGTCAGGAGAGATGAAGCTATGAACCCTGCCCCAGAGCACAAAGGGACAAGAAGATACAATGACTGGTCGTCGGCACTGGTCTTCAGGGCACGTGGTTCCTAGATCTGAAGACTCCTTTCCGGTTCCTGTCCCATCTCTGGCACTTTAAAAATGTTTCTGTGTGTTCATGTTCAGGTCCTCATGCTCACAAAGCAAACATTGGCCCAGACCCATTTTACTGCTTCATAGCTAGAGCAGAGCATTTGTGGAGTCACTCCAGAAAGGGACCAAACGCATGGCCAGTGTGTCCAAGTTGCCATCTGGTTGTCCTGACTTGCTCAGATGTTATCTGCCCCAACTTGCCTGGTCACTGGGGTCTGCCTGCCCTACAATGTCTTGGTCATGCTACAGCGCCCGCCTGAGGGTTTTAATTGGAATGCCCTATCAAGGGCTTAAATTAAAAATCAAATACTCAGAGCACCAGTGCTTTTTAGATGACTAAAATTAAAGCCTAATTGAATTTTCCTAGGGAAAAATATCTTGTGGAAATTTAATTACGGAAGCAAAAGACAAGGTTTTTAAAAATAGATATATATGGTTTTTAATTCATGGTTATTTGCAAAGCAAATTAAAAAAACACTCTGCCTCTGAAGAGGTTGGCTGCAGACAAAGGAGCTTAGCGAAGTCTCCATGTGTACACGGAGCCAGCAGGGAGCTCAGACACCCCCATGTGTACACGGAGCCAGCAGGGAGCTCAGACACCCCCATGTGTACCCGGAGCCAGCAGGGAGCTCAGACACCTGGCCAGGCCGCACGGCCCCAGACCCACTGGGATGGGTCTCCCCATGGGGTGGAGTGGCTGCCTCTGCCCTGGGACCCAATGCTGGGTCAGAGCTAGAAGCTTCACATGTGTGTGTGTGTGTGTGTGTGTGTGTGTGTGTGTATGTGTGTGTATGCATGTGTGAGTGTGTGTATGTGAGTGTGTGTATGTGTGTGTTTGTACGTGTTTGTGTGTATGTGTGTATGTGTATGTGTGTGATTGTGTGTATGTGTATGTGTGTATGTGTATGTGTGTGTGCATGTGTGTGTATGTGTGTATTATGTGTGTATGTGTGTGTGTGTGCATGTGTGTATATGTGTATGTGTGTATTATGTGTGTGTGCATGTGTATATGTGTGTATTGTGTGTGTATGTGTGTGTGTGTGTATGTGTGTATGTGTGTGTGCATGTGTGTATGTGTGTATATGTGTGTATGTGTGTATATGTGTATGTGTGCATGTGTGTATATGTGTGTGTATGTGTTTGTGTGTATGTGTGTGTGTGCATGTGTGTATATGTGTGTGTGTGTGTGTGTGTGTGTGTATACACGTGCACTGATGAGAGGTCGACACTGGGCATCATTCTCAATTGCTCTCCAGCTTATTTTTGAGCTGAGGTCTCTCACTACACCTGGCACTTGCTGATTCCCCTGGGCTGTTTGGCCAGTGAGCCCCGAGAGCTCCTGTCTCTGCCTCCCTGGCACTGGGATTGTAGACATGTGCTGCCGTGCTAAGGATTGTGTGTGGGTGCTAGTGTTCACACTTAGGTCCTCATGCTTGTGCAACAGGGACTTTACACACTGAGCCATCTCCCCACCGCCATGCTTTAAACTAGATGGAGGGTGGTGTCTCATCCCTCGGCCGAGATCAATCATGATGCCTTACAGTATAGACCCTGTCCCCTGCCACAAGCTTTGTCCACCTGGGGACAGGGCACACCTTCTGTCCTTTCTTCTGTGTGGGGCGAGTGTTCTAGAAAGCTAAAACTCTACAAGAAGCAGTTTCTAGTGCTTCTCATGGAGCATCTGGCCATGGGCAGGATGGACCAGGTCAGCAGGGCTGCCATGCACCTTTGAACACAGTGTGGCCACTTTGAAAATATGGGATGGGCTACTCACCCCTAATTGGCCCTGGATGTTAAGATAACGGAGGCCCAGAGGGGCATGACAGGGCTGAGGCCACAGGGTAACGGAAGCCCAGAGGTCATGGCAGGGCTGAGGCCACAGGGTAATGGTGACTGAGGCCTAGAGGGGCATGGTAGGGCTAAGACCACAGGGTAATGGTGACTGAGGCCCAGAGGGGTATGACAGGGCTGAGGCCACAGGGTAACGGAAGCCCAGAGGTCATGGCAGGGCTGAGGCCACAGGGTAATGGTGACTGAGGCCCAGAGGGGCATGGCAGGGCTGAGGCCACAGGGAACCTTCTGGGAAGCTCCGGGTAGGGCCCCGGGTGGCTTTGCTGGGTGGTGGTGTTTGGAGTAAGACGCCGGGAACTAGCTCCCATGTGGGTGAAGACTAGGATGTGTTCAAATTGCCCATGAGTCCAAGAAAGACTCCCCAGCCTCCTTAAGGCAGCCTTTTCCACTTTTATATCCAATGCCTCCTCAAGAATGAACCCTGTCTGCTGATGGCCAGCGGTGGAGCTGTGTCTTGTGGATACTGGCCGTGTCTCAGGACTCCCAGTCCCCTCCAGGCGTCCCCTACCTGCTCTATTGGCCTACTCCTTGCTCTTTGTAGAGCCGTATGGCTGATTTAGCCTCTGCTCCCCTGACGCCCTCTTTCCACCTCCAAGTGGCAGGGCAGCTGCTGCCACTACAGGCTGGTAAAGAAGGCAGCTCCCATAGCTCCAAGGTCAGAGGAGTCAGGGAGGTGGGCTCCAAGGTCAGAGGAGGCACTGAGGCCTAGCAGTAGAGATATCCAGGTAATGAGAGCTGAGAGGTGTGGGGGCAGGGAGCTATGGAGAGAATGTACCCATGGTGCACTGGCCAGCAAGGCTCCTCTCCCCTTCTCTGTGTGTTTTCTTTTGGCTGGAAACCCAGCTGGTTCCGACAGGCACAGGGCCATGAGGCCCTGTGGCAGGTCCAGGGTTCTTGTCTTCCTTCTGGGACAGGTGGATGGACTTAAGCACTTAATGATTTAAGGTCACTCCTGGACCCTGCATACATGGGTGATGCTGCAGAGGAGACAGGGTGCTGTTCTACCCTGGGGTGCTTGAGGAAGGCCCCCAGGACATGAAACTGTGGGCTTCTGATAATTAAAAGGACTTCATGGTTTGGCCAAGGGACCCGTCTGTCATGGCGGTAGGGGGAATCCCGGCACTTTAATGTTTCGTTCTCAAAGGGGCGAACTGTGACAAGAGGACAAGCTGAAGCAGCTTGCTGTGTCCCATCAGGAACGAGTTTTAATTACGATGAAAAGTGAGGTACTCCAGAATCTGTGGGACTCTGGGATGCACCGGCGTCCTCTTATGCCACTGTGGGGTCATGCAACCAGTGCAGGTGGGACATTGGGAATGGAGAGGCAGAGTCAGGCTGGAGAGTGCTCAGGCCTTACTTTTGCCTGTGTGTGACCCTGGGCAAGTGACCAAGCTGTATAATCCAGGTGCCTCACTCGTAAGGGGTTCACCAAGAGAGGGAAGCAGGGCTGTATAGACATCTGAGCCAGATAAGCAAGGCACACAGTAGCTGAAAGCCCTCCAGACTCACACCGCATTTAATGCCAGTGGGACAGGGACCTTTAAGAGGTGACTAAGAGTGTCACCTCATAAACAGACATGCTGGTGTCTGGTTTTCTCTGTGTGGGCTCCTGATAGAACACAAGCTATGTCACCCCTGCCCTGGCTCCCCAGGGGTCTGTGCCTGACTCACTGGGTGTGGTCTTCTGCTGTGGGCTCACAGCTTCAGACAGTGACCCAGGACTTGTTTCTGTTTCTCCAGCCACAGGACTCCACGGCAGTCACGGAAGACAGGCTGAATTAGGTGACGATCATTTCATCTTCTAGAGTAGGGAAGACTTGGTGTGGGAGGAAAGCCCTGGCTGCATGTGATGTCAGGGCTCTGGATGTGAAAACCATGTGTTCAGACTCCAGGACACACAAGCTACAGGGAGTCCTTTGTGGGGCCCTGAGTGTTGGGGAGGTGCAGCCGTCCTACTGTGCATTTGCTCTCGGGTCCCACTCCGCCAGGGTTGTGATGAGCACTGCTGGAGCACCTTCCTGACAGGAGCAGAGATGCATGAGGAGGGACATATGCAGCCATGGAGCTCAGGGCATCCCTGACTTCTCCTCTTGGTGCTCTGCAGTTGAGACACAGAGTCTCCTTTGGGTGCATGTGGGGAGAGGGGGCCCAGCTGTCCTGGGTCTCTCCAAGGTCTGAAGTGTACAGCTGTGAAACCAAGGTCAGATCAGGGATGCCTTGGTCTCCATGTCAGCTCATCTACATCTCTCTCTGGCCCCATTTTCTTGCTGCTTAGGAAGGTGGCCACTGAAGTCCCTGACTGTGGTGACCTGTGGTAGATTAGAATGTGGCAGAAGCGGTGGGGCTGAGCCTTCATACACTGCATGATACTCTCTGGGCTGGGATCCTGATTCATTTTTGTTTCTCTAGCATGTATGGGCTCATTCCAGGCTGTAGGTCAGAAGCCCGTGCCGCTGCAAGAGGCAGCCGGTGCTCCCCGCCCCTGAACCCCTTTAGAAGCATCCGCGGCCTACATCTCTATTGGTCCTGAGAGGTGGCAAGATCAAGGCCCAGTGAAGTGAGCTGGTCGATTGGCCAGCTTCACCTCTCCCATATTCTAGGACCCTTTGCCAAGGCCCAGCCTGAACTTCTGGATCAACCGTCAAAGAGACCAGGAGCTTGTGTCCCAGGAGGGTGGGGGCTGCCAGTGACGGCACCTTCTCAGGCGGCCTGCCCTACCTCCTAACCCATCCTTTGTCCCCCAGCACTGAGCATGGGCACGCCTCCGCCACCCCATCTACCGCTCCAGGACCTCCTTCACTGCTGCCGTCAGCCTGCTGGCTAAGGTTGGTGTGAACATTCCTTGGCGGAGCCAGTCTCCCAGGATGCCAAGCGAGTATGCATTCCAAGGGAGGCCAGCGCAGTGCCAAGGCCTCTGGGTAAGTTGGTATTCAGCTAAGAAGTGGGCCAAGATCCGGATGCCACGTGGTATTTTTCTTTCCCCAGTGTACGAGGCACTCTGTGAACATCTCTCCAATCGGAGCGGTGTCCTTGGCCTCCTGACAACTATGTCCCTCTCTCAGTGACTTGGGCTCCTTTTGTGGTGGAGCATGGTGGGCTGGAGAAGTGGTTGCTGCTTACAAGGACTCTGTTCCAGGTTCAGGCTTAGGAGAAGGTCAGCTGGGGTGGATGCCCTCCCCAGGGGACTCCAGGAAGCCAGCCCTTTCCTACTGTGTACACAGAGCTCCACATGCCCACTGCACCAAGCTGCAGAAGTGACAGTCCAGTGTGGGTGGCACCATCCCCAGGCAGATGGGCTGCGGCTGTCTAAGAAAGGTAGCTGGCTGTGCGTCTCGAAGCAAGGCAGCAGCAGAATTCCTCCGTTGGTTTCTGCTTCATGCTCCTGCCTTGAGTTGCTGCCTTGACTTCCCTCTATGATGGGGTATAACTTCTAAGCTACAATAAACCCTTTCTCCACAAACTGCATCTGGTCAGCGTTTTATCGCAGCAAAGAGGAACACACTAGGGCGATGTCCAAGGCCTGTTTTCAGAACTCAGGGCTGTGTGCAAAACCAGGGTCGGTGAGGAGAACCCAGGGCCTCTGTGTGGCACCCAGGGCCTGTGTGTGGAACATAGAACTGTGTAGAAACCGGGGCCTGTGTGGAAACCTAGGGCCTGTGTGTAGAACCCAGGGCCTATATGCAGAACCGAGGCTTGTGTGTGGAACCTGGATATTCTGTGTGGCACCCAGGGCCTGTGTGTGGAACCCACATCCTATGTGGGAAACACAGGGCCTATGTGGACCCCGGGGTCTGTAAGCAGAACCCAGGGCTTGCACATGAATCCAAGCTCCTTTGGCCACTCCGGTAAGAAATACTCCAGCTCCGTATGCTCCTGTCCTGTGGAGTGGCCACCTCAAATTGGGTGACAGGGTGTTGCTGATTCTCTGGGGCTGTGTGAACCAGGAGACAGTGACAATCTGTCCCTTGTGCGCCTGCCTCACTCTTGCTCCTCCCTCAGGTCAGAAGTCAGAGTAGGACCAACTCAGGAGGGGCCTGGAACCTTCTCTGGGAAAGCTCTGCCTTCCCCGGGGCTTCCTAAGCCGGCCACTCAACTGCCGGCCTGTGGACAGCTGTGGTGTACCTGTCCTTCCAGCAGCTTGTCAGGGGAGGGAGGGTCTTAGACCCTTCCCCAGAGATGGCATGGGGGAGGGAAACACGACAGTGATCTCTTGGCAGAGGGGTTCTGGGGAAGAGAGTGAAGAAAACCTCTCTGGAGGGCTGGAGGAGAGCCCTGAGCTCAGACTCACTTCCTCCTTCGTTCCCCCCCCCCCGCCCCCCGCCCCATGTGAACAGCCCGTGTCTTTCAGAATTCATCAGCCTCTAGAACTTTAAAGTTCAGGGAGGAAAAAAAAAGGATTTTAAATTAGTGGAAGCTTTTTACAAGGGACGTTTGTCAAGGATAATCTTTAATTGCAAATAAAAAGATATGGAAAAAAAACCCATCTGAAGGCCAGGCCTATGGAGGTCAACCTGCCTGCACCTGCTTTAACAGGAGAAGTGTGGAGAGATGGGCATCTAGCCTTTTTAGTGGCAATTCCCAGCCCCCAGCCCCACACTTCCTTGTGTTTGCCTCAGAGCCAAGCCCCAGCCTCCTACAGGTCCTCCAGGCCATCACTGCTAGCCCACAGCTAGATCCTTAGCAGCAGAGACTGGGAGGATGGGAGGCAAGTCCTGTAGGCAGAAGGGTGTGTTCAGAGACCGGAGGCGAGAGCTGGGGAGCTCCCCAGGTTCAGCTGATGCAGAGCAGAGGGAAGATTCTGGTCCGTGAGGCCATTTGGTTGGCAGAGGCTGGGATGAAAGTGAGTGAGGAGGTAGGAGAGGGCAAGCTGCAGCCCCCATGATGCAGAGGGCTCCCCTGGTCAGAGGCAGGGTCACAGTGAGCCCTCCACTGCCAGGAGCATACAAGCAGAAGCTTCTGGTAGGGAGATGGCTTCCCTTCCTTGCCGTCAGAAAGGCCCCAGGCAGCACGGGCAGGCAGGAGACCTGTTGATGCATGAGGCTTCCGGTCCCAGGGGTCCACACCATCAGGCCTGTCAATGGGCTTCAGTATTTTTGCAGAGCTTGTGGTAGAGATAATGGCACCTCTTAAAATGTGGTAATTAAAATCCTGTCTGCACACAGCGATAAATCCACGCGGCACAACGCTCCTGTAACAATGACCTTGTGGATGGGGTTTTCTAGTGTGTATTCATCAATATCGTGCCTCACAGTACCAGCCTCATGGATCACAGGCTCCTTGTCTCCCAGGAGACCTCTCAGCCAATGTTCTGTGCACCCCTGTTGGGCACCCCTCCTACCCCCCAGCTTGGCTCTCACCTCCTCTGCTGACCTGTTGGTGGCATTTCCCTACTGTCTCATTAGGAGGCAGGAGAGTTTGTTAGAGAAACTGGGGGTCACTCCAGTGGTCTGCACTCACTCTGGGGACAGATAAGGAGCAACGGTGCCATGTGGTCGTTGCCCTTGTCGTCATGGTGCACAAACGTCACCACGATGCCATGGCACAGGAGGCTGGGGTGAAGCGTTGAGGATTCTGCAGAACCCTCACTCTGAACAAGCAGCCTGAGGGGCTGTGGGGACCTCCATTCCTGGATGGGGAAACTGAGGCTTGGCAAGGAAGATCAGGGACCTGTGCCCCCTCTCATAAGCGAACTTGGTGATAAGGAGCGGGGACATGATAGGGAGACAGGCCACTGGGCCGGAGCCGCCTGGCGGGTGAAGGCTGGCTCAAGTGGGCCAGCAAGCGGCTCCCTGAGGGCCACCTCCTCCAGCATGTTGTAGATGGCTTCATTCAGATCTACATGGCACACACTGCCTGGGGGAGCTCATGATCACAGACATGGTCAGCTGTCATCACAGAGCAGTTCGTGTCTCTTTGGTCACCCAGAACAGCAGTCCCTTCCAACCCTGTCCTGCCTCTGGCAGTCACCAACCACTCCCAGCCCCAAGGACGGCTCTATTGAGGACTTCATTCATGTGACTGGACACCATACTGTGTGACCCTTAGGGCACCCGTGTCTCTCCATTCACCTCTTGGCAGTGTGGTATCCTCTGTCTGGCTCTTTGCACAGCAGAGCGGCTCGTCTTGTTTGTTCCCCAAACCGGTACAGACCCAGCCGTGGACACCACTTGGCTGCGGTTGCTGGTGCTCCTGTGAACATTTGTGCCCGTGTGGGTAGGTGAGCTTGTGAATCCCCAGTCTGTGGGCCGATGCTATGTCCCTAGCTCTGGACTCTTCATCGCATGAGGGATTCTCTTGGGGGTAACCCCAGCCTCCTAGGAAGCCAACCCTCCTGCAGGTGAGGCCTTCCACCATGTTCCTAAATCAGTCTATGAGTGCCACCCACGTCCTCCACGGTCTCTTGGATAGAGAACGAGTCTGAGAGCCCTTGTGAAGCACCGCCCCCCTTGTGTGCCCGTCTCAGCCATGAGCACGAGGTCTTTTAAGTGGTTTAAGAAAGCACGGAGGCTTAATGTATTACAGGAGTATAATTGTATTTTTATTGCTCATTACATTCCGAGTTAATTACATAGCAACAGAGTTTGTGCTGGGCGACATTGCCTGAGCCAGCCTGTGCATCCCTGGTCTCAGGTGGGCTTTAGCCCACACACTTCAGACTCCAAGAGCATCAGAACCAGTACTCAATCCTAGAGCCATCCTGTTTGAATGAAAGGGACCCCAAATCTGGAGGGGCAAACATTGGGACCGGGCTTGTCTTCTGGGCTCACCTCCATGCCACATCTCCATGAGGACTCTGACTCAGTAAAACCTGGCCTTGCTTTACCCTTGCTGGCTTACCAGCTCTTGTGTCTCAGTTTCCCTTCTGGGGCTTAACTTAGGGTATTTTCAGTAGAGGGACAGAGTGCCTGCAGTTTGATTGAGGAAATCAGGTGTGACATGGATTCCAAGACTGGGGACAGAGAGGCGGAAACATCAGGGTTAGCATCCAGCCCTGAAGGAGCAGTAGTCCTGTCATCCAGGGTCTGGATGTGGAGGACATCTGTGGAGGTGCCCAGCAGTGGCTGCCCAAGGTCCTGCATTACTCTCAAGACTCTTGGTGTCCAAGGGCCACAACCCTGTGACAGCTGTGTCACCTGTCCCGTACCTGGCGGGCAGCTGTGCAGCATGGTCCTTCCCTGGGACGGGCCTTCCTGAAGCCCCTTGTTCTGACTATGGCAGTGAAAGCAGTTGGAATGCATCCCCAGGTACTAATCAGAAAAGAGCAGCAACGTCCTTTCCAGGCTGTGGCCACCATTTGTCCTGGCGATGGGTGGGGGAATCTGAAATCTTTATCCAGAGGGAACTAGCTAGGGAGACTGCGCATCCCTGGCAGCTGCGGGAGATCACGGAGATTCTGCGGGGTCTGTGCTCTGAGTGTGATGGTGTGCCAGTGTGCTTCCCAGGGGACCACCCTCACCAGCTTCTTCTCCTCTGCCCCTTCGGGCTCAAGGGTGTGCACAGCCCAGTGGGGCTTCAGCCCCATCTTTCCTGTAAATGTTCCTTCTGACTCTCTCCTCTTGGTCTCCAAGAGAGGACAGCTCTCCCTGCTGGGACCCCGACTGACAGACAGAGCCGTGTGTGTGTGTGTGTGTGTGTGTGTGTGTGTGTGTGTGTGTGTGTGTGTGTTTTCACAAGAGTGAGAGAGAATATGTGCATAGCACACAAGTATATAAGATTACACAAACGTACCTGTAGGCATGCACTCCCCAAGGGACGGTATATAGGGGGAAATCTGT